>NC_056748.1:369022764-369336514 GCF_019279795.1 Protopterus annectens | reverse complement strand
CCACATCAACTTACTCTCAACTCAACTCCAAATTGCTCACTTGCTTCTCAATAACTTCATTACCTGCCCATCACTTTCCAAACTTCTGTCCTATTACACCTCCAATCGTCCTCTTCGTAGTTCCAACCAACTCTTACTACTGACCTATAAACCCTGTAAAAAAAATAGGCAGAAACCTTTATAAATACTCTCTCTCTCATAGCTGGAACAAACTCCCATTACATATCAGACGTATAACTCATGCCAACAACTTTAAAAGACACTAAAAGATCACCTGCTTAACTCCATGATCTGTCACTGCAATTACCCCACTTAACCTCCTGTATACCTCTGTCTACTCACATTCTACAACCTCTACTTAGGAAGTGTCTTGGCATTACTTATAATTCTTGTAAATATTAGAACATGCTAGCTTTTCAGCACCGTGACTAAACTGTATATTTATATTTTTAGTACTCACACTTTCTTATGTGGCAACTACAATTTGTTCTGTATGCTGGCATTTCAGTTTGTACTCTTATTTATGTATAATGTTTCTTTTTATTTTTTATTGCTGTATTATTGGAGCTTTTCAGCTCGGGTCTCCATTGAAAATGGGTTTTTTGCAACTCAGCTGGACCAACCAGTAAACAAATGTGAAATAATAAATAAATAAATGTCATGTCTTATAATTCCTATGAAAATATTTGAATTTTGTTACATTTTTGTTCTTTCTTGCAATTTTTTTTGTTTCTTGCAATGTTATGTTTTATAATTCCTATGAAAATATTTGAATTTTGTATACACTTTTGTTTTTTCTTGCAATTTTGTGTAATTCCTTAAGTGATTCTTTTCTTCTGTTGAAACTTTCTCTCCGGGCCTCCACTGAAAATGAGCTATCCTGGCCCAGTGGACTTTCCCGGTAAACAAATGCCAATAAATTAAAATAAATAATGTTTGGTGCACAGCAGTGTTGATGCCACTCCACAAGTCTGGCCCCATACGTGACCCTGGGAATTAAAGGCCCATCAGCCTGACAAGTCTCATATGCAAAGCCGTAAAGATTATTATAAACTGGCCTGTTAACTATGACATTAAAAATCTCAGGCTAGACCCAAAACAGTTTGGCTTTGTTAAGGGTAGATACTGTCTAATGGAGCTGGATAACTTATTTGAAAGAATATTACAAGCTACTAATGGTAGCCATACTCTGTATATGTCATATCTCAATCTGATCAAGATCTTTGACACCATAACCCCATTCTAGCATAGCTACTAAGTTAAATGCATTAGAAGTAGATTCTTGTGTGCTAAGATGGATAGCAAAATGGCTAAAGGACAGAATCCACAGTGTAGAAATAAGTGCCTCTTCAAAGGTATGAAGGTAACTAGTGTTGTTCCTCAGGGCTCTGCAATGAGACTCCTTTTGTCTGTCATTTACTTTTATGACGTCCATACCACAAATTAAAACCTCTGGCTAACAAAGTTTGCAAACAACTGGAAACTGGGAGTTACTGTCCAGTGACCCTCCATTACCCAAGCCCTGCAACAAGAACTTATGGTTGTAAACACCTGGGATTCTAAACATGGGCTTAAATCAAATACTAAAAAGTGAGATACAGTAACATTTGGTAAACTGTCCTTCCCCCCATCATACAATATAGATAACACCCAACTCCAAAATGAAAATGATTACAGACACCTTGGTATTTGGGTTGATAACTCCCTCTTTTCCTTTGAACATCATGCAAACACAGTACTCAAGAAGACCTTTAAATTAACGCAACTGATCACATGGGGATATCTTCCATATCCAAACAGTTCATTGTCCCATTATACTCAACACTGACTAAGTCCATCATAGAAATATAATGCCTCCTTAGGGATACAGTTCAGTAGACATACCACAACTAAAGAAAAAACCTCAAAAGTTCCTAAGATGACCACGGGCTTAAACATCCTAAGCTATCAGAAAAAAACTGTTGCATTACCTAGTGCCTTTAAATGCCCAAGGGGAGATCTATGCCTTGCCTATTGAGCCATAGAAGAGATCCTGGACCACTGGGTATTCAATCTCCACAAATCAGACAGTTCCACACATACTAGAACAAGAAATCTAAATATTTACCAGCAGAAAAATAAAACAAAATGAGATAGGTTCATTACATGGACTCTCTCCCGCCTCTGAAATAGACCCACTGCAAATTATGCAGTGTGATTCATTATCTACCTTCGAAAAGGAACTGGGTGGGTATTCATAAACTCCCCCTGACACCTCAAGAAAAGATGTTCAAGTCTGAGGATGGGTACTGGCAAGGCTTATATGGCTGTAATACTCAGTTGCCTTGTAATTCCTATGATGCTATGTAGCTCAGGTCCCAGCGTAGATTGATGTCCTTTTTTGATGGTCTGATGTATATTATCTCCCCTTAAGGAACTGCTAAGCAGGTAAACTATTCAAGGAGAGCTCTAGAAACAGAGAAGCTGATAAGGCCGAACCACAAAACTTTAAAGGAAACATAAGGTAGTCCTGGTTTATAAAGGTCTTGACAATTGGTAACCATGACAATGGGTTGCATTAGGATCCCCGGTCTCTGACAAGCCAGCAGAAGGAGAATCTTTTCCATTTTGCTAAGGAAGATTTCCTTGCATTTGGTTTCCTTGCCTTCCTCATAACACTTAGCATGTCCTTTGGCAACTTGTGTCTGGAAGGGTGAGTGCTAAGTCATCCAAGCTATCAGCCTTCCACTGATCAGGTTAGGTGTAACAGGGACCATTATTTCTAAGTCAAATGGTACATTCATGGATGAACACAGCTGAGTCTGATCTTGCCAGACCCAGCAGGAGGGAATGACCAATAGTGGTTGGACCCAATGGAGCCATCTGTAGCATTTTTGGACTTTTCTCTTTGATCTTTTGCGGTACCTTGATGATTAAGGAATTCAGAGGGAAGACAGAGAACAGACCTACCCAAGGTATGGAGAAGGCAGATCCATCTTCAGTACCCTGGGAATTAAAGGTATCAGAGGGAAGGCATAGAGAAACAGACCCACCCAATATATGGAGAAGGTGTCCTTTTTTCAGGCTACAAAAACTGCTCCTCTACAACAAAATTTCTTGAGTTACCTGTTTAATGTGGAAGCAAAAATGTCACCTTCTACCACTACCCACCTGGGAGTCAAATACAGAAAGACATTCTTGTTTAACATCCATATGTGTGGATCTGACTGTGATCTTCTCTGTCTGCTTACAAGACATTTGTCTGAGATGGAATGTAGGATGCCATACCGGTTAAGCCTTACTCCTGGGCTATCTCCTAGGCATTAACAACCCATCTGCATAGGATGCCAGAATGGGTACCTTTTTTGCTTGCTGACGTACCACATCAGTGCTACATTGTCCTTATGTATGTTCAGGATCTGACTCTGTTGAAATGTTTTTAAGACTGAAACAACTCACATTATTTCTTTCACATTTATTCAATTGTTTCTCATATACCTGTATCACGAACCCTGGACCCATAAAATTCATACACGAGCTCCTCACAGATCCAGGGCACTCAGTATTCTTGAAGAGGCCGTGGACAGGGATAGGGTCTGGGTGGTTGGAAAAGATAGGATGGCAGCTGAACTGAGTCACAGTCATTCCCCCTACGCTTGCAGTAAACCTAACGGCTCTCAGGCTTATCTTTTTGCTGCACTTGCCAATGCTTTCTGTAGTGTGGCTTTTTCCCTTACATTCCTTACCTTTATCTTATTTAGGAAAGTTTGGTCATCTCTGGCATGAATAGTTTTAGCTGTATTTTGGAATTTAGGAATAAAATCTGTTTCAACTTACTGCATAGCCTTGTCTTTTTTAAAACATCTTTTCAGCCAGCTGAAACTCTGACTTGACATGAATTCATATGGTTTATGTCTTCATTCAGGCATATCTATAGATTACTCACAGAGTAGCGATTGTCCTACTTGATACATCTAATGCATCACAGCTGGACGTACATTAATGCTTAGTTACTTGGGTTGATAGAGTGCATACGTCCAGCATTTCCTGTCTTTATATCCATGTCTTAAATCCCCTCTCCATTAGCATTCAGCTTGTCAAGGACAGACTCATGACTTTTAATCATACTGCATTAACAATTCAAGGCCCTAGAAACCAGAACTGCAGAAGGACATGTTTTTCCAAGTAGCTGAGAACTCATCTTTCCCTTTAACTGGGGATGGGATTCCTGGATGAAGCCAAAGGGGGTTCCTTTGCTCAAATATAGTGACATTACAGCTGGACAAGGCATAGGGTTTTTCTACAAAAATGTGTTGGGGATACTGATCCTTATACAATCTGGCTTCCAAGGAGAGAGAGTGTGTGTGTGGGAGTCTCCAATGATACATTTGTAAATACACATTCCAGTATGTCTTGATGTCTAGGACTGCAGCTAACTGCAAATGGTTAAGGTTCAGCCACACCCATGAAAGTACTGTACCCCAGCTGGGCTTGTAAGTACAACCTGGCATCACAATTGGAAACTTCATTCATCCATCGCAGGGGTGTTCCCAAAAGAGAGAGACAGAACCTGATAGGAGACAAATGATGTTGCGTCCTGAATGGCAAACTCAAAGCAAAAAGGAAATGACACTTGGTTCATGTTATGTCAAATCGTCTCTCTCACAATCTGGAGTGTTAGAACTCCCTATCTCAATATGTTCTAGCCTTCACTTCTTAGAAGGAATTCCTGACAACACTTGGATCTTCAGTGCTGGCTGTTAAGACTTCAGAAAGCTCATTTAATCCTGAGCCTTGTGAAACAGGTCTTTAGATGACTCCCGCGTTGTAAACTATGTAGAGAAACCACTTGGTCTAGGCTGAGGCAATCAGGGGTCAATCTGAGTTTCATAGATTCAAACTAAGGATATACTCACAAGGAGACCACTGAGAAGCTTCATCACAAAACCCACGACTGATGGGAGATGAGGAATGCACCCATTAAGTAGATTTTCCCCAAATATATCAGAGGAAAACTTCTGACCATCCATCCAGTTATCCAGACTGGTTTTAAAGGAGGCTATGAAACTACTCTGCTTGATATGCAGCTGCAGCCTACTACTACACAAATGAGAAATATACTGGGTCAGGTAGCGGTCATGCCACTTAGTGACGCTGATGTAGTATTATATATTAAAAGAGCTCCAGTCTCTGGATCATAGGAAATACAAGGAAATTGAATCAAAAAAACATTTATACCTTTCTAATACCCAACCTCATACTGTATACATTTTTTCTCAAGAAAGATAAAACAAGTCAGTCCTGGAGTAAACTTATAAGTACCCATACAATAATACAGGTTTAACTTGAAAAATGTAAAGATGTCACTTTAACTTGCAAAGGAAGTTTGCCCAGAGGAGTGGTAAGTGTTGGGCAATAAACTTTTCTCCCCGGAGTGTTTTATGTGCTGGATGTCAAGAATAACCCCCTCTGAGGCTCCAAGTCATCATTGGGCATCCAACAACTTAATACTGTCTCCATGAATCTTGTCTCAGAAGAATGGTAGAAGGATACTGCCCCCCCCCCCACACTGATAACTATGCATTTGTTAGCTGCAGAGGCCCACAGAGAGGTCTCTGAGCTGACCTATGTAGTGGGTGTTTCAGTCTAGGGGAATATACCTAAAGCTGACAGCATTGTGGTCCCCTGAAGGGATCACAACACAAGCCATGGCCTACAACAACTCCGAAGGTGGGAACTTCAAACATGTCTCACCAACATTAATATGACTGGACCTAGGGAAAGTTCTGCCTCAGAAAGGCCATCGGTTTCCAGAATTTTCTCCAGTGAGTGTTTCCATTTTAAGGGGGAACAAAACCATGGTGAAAAAGGATCTATGTATCCCTAAAGAGATTTTGACCTCCAAGGGATCATCCCAAGGGTGAATATGCCAGCATATGGATAATTCTGTCCATACTGTGCTCTAACCATACTCAAAACAAAAATGTGTGAAAATCTGTACATGAAATTTGTTTGCCACACTCCAGACAGACAATTAACCTTCACTACTTCGTTATTAGAACTATAAGACATCTAATGAGCTATTGCAAAAAAGTTAAGCACAGAACATTCACAATGGGTACTTATCTGAACTCAATAAGCAGGTAGACACACTGGATTAAAGTCCGTGAGTACTGCATGTAACATTCAAACAAATGTGGCAAGAAAGATCTGAAGATAACATTGGCCAACACCCCTCATACACTGACATCTGAGTGGTAAGATGTCAGCTGATGCCTGTACAGAGAAGGTAGATCTATGGAAGTCAGGCTCCCGCAGTCAAGAATCTCACAAGTGATGAATGCAATACTGAACATTAAAATGTACATCTGTGCTTATGCTCAGAAAGCTGATACAGCCCTACTGTGATCTCTAGAGCAGTCACTGCTGATGTACAGTTCTTAATTCTTGGAAAATAGTGTATATTCCCGTGAGAGAAGATAACTGTAAGCAGGCCCTACAGGGCAGTAACGAAAAAAACCTGTCCTGGTCCTTGACTGAACTTGGAAAAAGTGTGACACGTTCATCCACAATGCTACCTTACAAATACTGTTGAGTTGATATGTTCCAAAAAAATGGTTGCTGTCCTACCAACTGCTCTGGTAAAATGGGCTAAAACTAGACTAGATTCATATCAAAAGGTGATGCGGTTTGTTAGCCCTATTCTTTCATATCAATATTGTAAAACCTGCTCAACACATTTACACCAATACCTTTCATAATATATTAACTCATATCAGAAAGAAAGAAACAAGAATATTAATTCAAATATCTTGGACTTGCTTCTTTTCTACAGTCTCCAGATATGCACAAGTAAGGATGCTAACATCTGTACTGGCTATTATAATCTCAGAATCTTGGTTTTGACAGACATGGATTTTACAGCTAAACCAATCAAAATTTTAGCTACTTGAAACACTTTCTAATTAGCCTCAGTATCAAAGGATTCAAACTCAAATGGTCTTTTAAATGTAATGTTGCCTATTCACTGTAACCATGGCATCCACTAAACATTTTGCTGATGCATAGCTACAATAGTTCTACTCTTCTTATCAGATATTTAATCTATTATCTGTAATGGCTTGATGTGTAGGCTCTAGTCTTGATTTTCATGCATGTTTAACTGCAATTAAAAGCAGGCTTAAATGCCTTTTGATCAGTTTGCCAGCCCTCAAAGTGTGTTAAGAGAAAACCATGCCTAGATTGCTCAGCATTAGAGAGAGAGAAATAACTACTCAATCTATCTGACATATGTCTTACTAAATAATACCTCAATTGCTTAAGAAATTCCAGGACTGCAAGCCCTCTTCCCTTTGTTCAGAGGGTTAATGTGACTAAGGAATGGCACCACCACCACCAATCCGAATCTCAGATGGTAGGATATCACCCACTGTGATGTCAAGTTGGCAGTCCTAGTGTCTTGTTTACCCATGGTAACAGCTTTTGACACAGACAAGCACAATTTTTAGGGAAGGCTGCAGAAGTCTACAATTCTCCAGAGCTTTCTTCCTCTCACTGCAGTACAGCCACTACTCTGGAATTGTCAGGGATTTCCAGTTACCTGCTGTTCTTACATTAAACTAAACATGAAATCATGCTAATTTGCTCAGAGGCCCAAGTAGTCTAATGGGAGACGTGCAACCACAGTTCATTAACCAACAGTGCAAATAACAGTTACCATCTTCTTGGATAAATAACAGCACACAAATATTCTTATGATCAATAAATAAATAACAGATGCCATCTACAACAGCTTAAATGTGAATAAATTAAATTTACTTAAAATAACAAAACAGTGCAAAAGTTAAAATATACACAGGATGGTAATTCGCCAGCTATCTCATTGCATAAGTACAGTCTCTAACTGACATAACTTAGATAAATTAATAACTAATAAATTAATAACTACTACTCACAGATAGAGCCACCACAAATAAGACAGCATCTCCCTCATACCACAGTTATATACAATGTTTTTCCACCAGCCCAAAGTATTCATCACACCATCATCTTCCTGTTGCTGGCCCAGAGGAGAACAAGTAAAGGAACCAGTTTTATTAGTTATCATAACAATGCTTCTCACGAACAAAGTTTTAATCGTATTACTCCTGCAACAACAGAATTTGCCAATACATATCCACAACTGCTTTCTCCAACTCTGCCCTGGTGTGGTTTACTGATATGAAGCCATTGCATCTAATATCAATCACACGCCAAAAAGAGAGTTCCTGATCTTTCACCTTTTCTGTTACATTCATAAGAGAAGACAGCAAGTCTGAAGATCCAATAGACATCAAAAGACATTCCCTGCTCTCTCTATTTAAGAGAGAAGTCAAACATTTCAAAGCATGAGAAAACACCATAGTCAGATAAAACAGAAGAAAAACAAATTCATCACATTTTAACTCAATTTTAGAAGAGAAATAAAAATACATTACATTTTAACTCAATTTTTTCAGTCTGCAATTACCCCTGGTTTCACAGTTGGTATAAAATCTGTCAGACAAGTAGTCTGGCAAACTGCAACTTCAGATACAAATTCAGGCATGAATGAGTGGTTACCTATAGCTCAAGTGAAAGGGAACCATCCTCCTTAGATCCAAGGGCAAGAGGGGAAGGTATAGAGAAGAGTAAACCAATGACTCCTTCCCACAATCCACATCCACATCCTCCTCAAAAGAATTAAGACTCATGAGGATGCTTAGAAGGGAGAAAAGATCAAGGAACAGTTAAACCCAAGGCAGTTTCAAAGCTATAAGGCCTTTAAAAAGACCCTTATTGAAGTCCTGACATTCAATGCTTGGCTCCTTACCCACACTCGGTTTTCTGCTTCTTTTTCAAATGAACATCAGCCCTAACAAACTGAGGGGGTTCAGATCCTTGTCTGACTTCAATAAGGGGGCCAAGGACTTCTTCACTAAACAGAATCTGGGAAATCCTCCTAGGCACCACCACAATGATCAGATGCAACTCCCCTCCCCATCTGTAGCAATCATAGGCACAGCCTCAGCAGACGTGCAGGTAGGCAGTTCTATGTTGGCCTTCAAATGGATTGCGGCAGAGGGAGATGATGTTGAAACCAGAAGGGCCCTCAGGTCCTTCATCCAACCAGAGACATCTGGAAGAGGCTGGACAGCAGAATATTCAATACACTCCTTTTTTGACTATTTTTTAAGGGTGGCTGAACATCGGGATATGTAAATTCAGAAGTCATGGTTCCCTGCATTAAAAGTTTCAGAAGTTGCTTTTCTAAATAGATTGAAAGGGAAGACAAATGGCTGTGCAGAATCTGTGGTATAAACGTCTGACAAATGGTATTCTGAATAAGGTCATGGATAGCATCTAAACAAAACAGGTACTTACTCCGTATCCAACAAATTTTTCTCCAAATTCTCACTTTTCATCTCCAAACTCTACATAGCTTTTCGCTCTTCGTCCATGCTGCTGCTTCCCTTAGGTATTTTCCTTGCTGCTGCAGAAGCCCTCTAGCAAGTCCAAAGAGTACTGGTCCTTTATTTATACATACATATTTACACACACACACACACACACAGATTGTGTGTGTGTGTGTATGTGTGTATATATATATATATTTTTTTATTACACACACACAAAATTTATACAATTTTAAATTTCCAAATTATATACATCAAAACTTGCCAGTACTATAATTTTTATATTAATCCCCTCTTCTTTTTCCATAACCATAATCAAATTTTCATTAATATTAGTGACAATATACATTTTCCATTAAACACGGTTTCATTAATTCTCAGTTACATAAAATACTTATCTAAATCTGTTTTCAATTTTTTATGTTTTCATAATATATCCTTATTCAATCATGTCCATATTTATATCTTCATAATTTTTTATATATTTTTAAAAAATTCTACACAATTTATTCCACAGTTTTTTAACTCTCTCATACTAAAAAAAGTGTTCTGTTTTTTCTTCTCCACAGTGCAAGCATATTATTTTACTTTTCTTTTAATAAGGCATATTTGCCTTAACAGGTAATTTCTTTATTCCCAATCTCCACACAAAATATTGGCATTCAATGTTATATCCATCCACAAACCCTTTTTTCCCACTTTTCTACATAGGGTTGGGTTCATCTAGAGCTTAGGTTCACACCGCCAGGTGGTTATCTACACACATTTCTTTTTTTAACTGCTTTAATCTTTACTTCTGGAACACTCTCCAATGGATTAATACAATAATATTTTCTCATAATATTATTATAAAATATCTGTCTTCTTCCACTTCATCAATCTTTATTTTCCACACTCCTATATTGTGTTGGTGATTCTCTATTTCTTCATTAAAACATTATTTTTTCTCCCACAATTCCTTGTACTTATACTTCAAAACATTTGTCACTAATTTCTCATTATTTTCATTTATCCTTTTTAATACTTATATAAATTTAATGAAGTAGCATAAACTATTGGGTTTATCATACCTAATCCTCCGTCTTCCTTGTTCAGATATAATACACCCCATTTAACAGGATTTAATCTTGATCCCCATATAAAGGAGAAGAATATTTCTAATAAAAAAGTTTTTGTATCCCCTAGGAACCATGACAACACTAGATAAATATATCTTTCCTATTAACACTGAATTACTCAAATACATGTTTATATGCTAATCTGTACATTTTCCATAATATACGAGTATCTTTAATTTCCTTTATTTCCCATCCCTTCTCGTCTTCTTTTTCTTCTTCTTTATAAAACTGTATCCCTAAAACAGATATTTCTTTCAAACATTGTACACATGCTATTTTTACTGCATCACTCACTCCTTTACTCTTTTTTTATGTCCCATACCTCTTTTCCTTTAAATGTTCAACTTGAAAAATAATTTCTCTCATCCACTCTCTATTTCAGTTATGACATCAAAAATGGAATTTCAGCTTCCATTTGAATTTTATATTTTGCATTCTTCACTTTCTGTTTACCTCTCTGACTACTGTATTCATGACAAACAAATAAAATACTAACAGGCCATCATTGTCTTATACCACTACTCATATCTATTTCTTTTCCTAACAATCCATTAACTAAGACCCTTACTTTATTATTCTTATAAGTTGTTCTACACAGTTACTTGATTAATGATATTGTATATGTATCCTTTTCCACAATATATCATGCTGTATTGAATCAAATATTGTATTAATATCACCTACCATAAGCTTTATATCTTCTTTCTAGTTATATCAACTGTAATTTCTCTCACTTTAATAATTATTGGCATTCTTTTCCTTTTACACTGTACACACTTTCCTCCATTATGCATTGCAACTTATTTGCAAATCTCCTTTGCATTATTTTCATAAATATCTTATAGTCTGCATTATTTAGAACTATTGGTCTCTCATTTTTTTATCTTCTTTTTCTCTCTTTTTCCACATAAATTTTAATACTCTACTACACAATTCCTTGGATTTTAAACCTTAGTTGAATAAAAATATTAAATAGTTTTTCTGCCATCTTTCTTTATGTTTATACATTTCAAACCCAGTGCCATCTGGGCAAGATGCTGACTCCAGATATAATGGTTTAAATTGTTTTCCTAATTCATACAATGTGATCTCTTTTTCAAATTCTTTACTAATTTGTTCAGATTTTTTTATTTCCCATTTCTTTATACCATGTCTCTTTTTCTTACTAAATATTTCTACACAACTTACAATTACCATAATTTGTTGCTGACTTTTCTTTTTACCACTATCTTTATCTTTCATTTCTCTCTTTATGCTATCGTCCTTCACTATCTTGCATAAAGTGGCACTTCCTATTTTCTTTGCTGTAAAAATGCCATTGTTTATACAATATTTATCTAGTTTTTTCATAATTTTTCTTAGACAAGCTCTTTTTGTTTTCATAAGAGTCTATTTATGTTCTAAGTTATCACGTTTATATATTTCAGCATATTCCTGCTTTTCTTTATTTTTCCAAAATACATAACCATCTTTACCTATTTCTTTTAAAAGGAATCCGCCATTCTGACCAATTAACATAAAATGCTTTCATAGTAATATGATACATTTATAATTGCTTATCATTCTTTCCTTTTTCATTCCATTCCTTTTCATTTATTCTCTTAACACCTTTCCTTATTTTTATATACTCTTTATTGTGCTATATTTCCAACCATATTGTCAAATAATCTGAGAAACCTGTTGCAACAGTTTCTTTTTCCATTATACATATTCCTTCTGATGTAACATATTTCAGATTTTAAAGCTCCTCTCCTACAAGTCCATGCTTTTTACTCCATATAACTAATTTTATACATTTTATTACATCCATTTTTTACATCATTTCTTTTACTTTTATTCCCACTAAGTCACATTTGAAACATTCTGTAATTAAGTCCATGTTTAAATACATAATCCAATATTTTCTGAAACAGATTCTCCCATTCTTTACTAGTCATATATGCATATATAGGAATAATTTCATACACTTTCTTACCATCTTATAATTGTCGTTCTTCCTATTTTGACTAATTTAATATACATTTTCACAATTCTTCTACACAGAACTGCTATTCCTGAACATTGTTCATTCTCTGTGTTCCACAGTACACCATCCCATAATTTTTATGTTTATAATCCTTCAAATGTCAAAATTTTAATGTCTTCCAAAATAATTATATCATCACATTTGCTAAACCATTCTAAAATTGCTATCCTTCTAGTAATATTTTTCATAGTACTGGCATTCATAGAAAGAATTCTTACATTATTCCTTTCACAGTTTCTTAGTTTATGAGATATCATCCTATACTAATTTCTTATTAGAAAGGCTTTATCCATTTCTTTTCTTTTCCTTTATATTAATGGCTTTAATTTTTTTTCTAACTCTTCTACCAACGGAATTTTCCCCACTTACCATTTTCCATCTTGTATCATCTTTATAACTACCTTCTGATTCTCTCTCTCTAATTCATCTCTTTCATTACTGTTTTAGGTTCATAGGTTCATAGGTTAGTACTAAGCTAACTGCCCTTGCGAGCCATTTTAAGCCTAGCCAATTATCCCCTGAGAGACTCAAACCCTGCACCTTGTATTTGTAAGGCAAATACCTTAACCATTAGGCCACCCTCCCAACCCTTTTTTTTCATTATCTCCCTTTTTTTTCTAAAGTTTCATCCATTTCTATCTTGTCTTCAGTCCTTTCTTATTTGCCTTTACTCTGATTTAGAATACTTAGCTCATTCTTTTTCTTTACAACCCATTCATACATGTCCCTTTTTTACATTTATAACATTCAAGATCACATATTTACTTCATGTCCTGTTTTACCACATATATAAAATTCCTTTTTGTTACAACTATTAACTAAATGTCCTTTTCCACACAAATGACGTCTTTGATTGTCCCCAATATTTTACAATTCCTCTGTTACCATCAACATTTATAACATATGGAATATGTACATTTCTTACCCTTTTCAGAATAACATTATAGTCCCATGCTCCAGTCCATAACCCTTATCATCATAAACTTTTGAAATGTCAATTTCTTAACACATGTTTTTTTTAAATGTTCTTTTAAATTCTCTCTCTCCACTTCACTTTGAAATTATTTATGTACTTCAGTTTTTAGTCTCTCAAAAACATGCTTTTATTATATATTTAAGGATTGTCTTTCTTTTTTCATATTCGCACAAAAATCTCTCTATACCCTTTGCAGTCTCAAAGACAATGTCACAAAATGTCTCTTAGTTTTTTTAAACAAGAAACATCTTTAACAAATTATCACACGTGACATAGGCAATCATACACTTATAGAAATAAAACAAACCATATTCACATCATTTTAGTTGTAAACATTATACATCACAAACCATATTGGCATAATTTTAGTTATAAACATTATACATCACTTATAATCTATGCAGCTACTGCCAGTCAAACATTACATAGCTAATTCAAACCATGCCTTCTTTTAAACCTCATTCATCCTCTACATGTAATGCTCCCATATTTTTTATGTAACTTGCTCCTACCTTATTTTAAAGAGCCCACTTCCAATTGTTTTTATCTCTGTTACTATATTCACTACTTCTAATACAGCTGGTTTAAACTCCGATTTCCATTTTCTAGAAATTGCTTTTTGGCAGCCACCATAATTAGACTCAGCAAAGCCTTACTTTGTCTAGACAATACCGATTCTGTATCATAGCTCAACAAAATCAATTCCGTAGGTACACCAATTTGCTCACCCAGTATCTCTGACAAACTAATCTGCAGGAAATCTTTAAAGTCTGCCAACTCATAAAATTCCCAGAAAATATACTCCCAATTACTTCTTCCTTCCTGATCACACCTACAACATTTGTGGTCTACCTGAAGAAAAATTCTTTGGAATCTACTTGGGGTGTAAAAACTATGTAAACACTTCCAAGCAAAGATTCTAAATCTTCTAGACTTTGTTGCATATTTAAGAGACATATATGTAAACCCCATTGTTTCTTGGTGAACTGCTTATCCATTCTCTCTTCCTAATACTTTCTAACTGCCTCTGATTGATTCTTATAGCTACAGTGCAATATTTTGTATGGTCTACTAATTATTCCTTTTATGACAACAGCTTTTGTTCTAGATTCTAATAAAAACTCTTCCAGTGTTGGTTTTTCACTTAGGATCCCCCTATTTCTTTCTCTTTGCTTATACTCAGATATCAATGCTTGATAGGGAAGGCAATATCTAGCCTGCAGTCCAAATAAATTATTGGCCTCTTCGCATTCTATTACCTTTCCCTCTCTAATTCTTTTCTCCCAATACCTTGGTTCTTTTGCCAGTTTTCTCCAAAAAATTTTAAGTCACCTCTTAGCTATTGTCTGTATCCCTATTTGTAGTCATCCCTATTGGCAGACTTTCCTTTCTCCATTCCAATGTTGACATAGTTCTTATGTTTTCCGTTACTTTATGAATATAATATTCTGTATGGTTATTGTAAATCTCTGTAAGGATGTACATTCAAAATATCAATCTCTCCTTGTTTCTTCAGCACCCCCCCATTTCATCATTCTTTTCCAGTTTGAATTATAGGTTTCTGCCTGTGCTATGTACAGGTGCCTTAACTGTGCAACTCTGAAGTACCTTTTCAAATTGGGTAATCCCAAACTGCCTTGTTCTATTGAAAGAATCAACTTATCTTACTTGACTCTTTATATAATCTTCTCCCAGATAAAATCCTTCAGCTCTTTATTAGTTGCTATCCACAACTGGTAAAAAGCACAATCCACGGCCGAAGAATCACCAGGACCAGGAAACAATTGATTCAATAAAATGAGAAAATTTAATGCAACATCCACAGTTGAAAATAAATCAAGTGCTTTTGCCCGGGCTCTCCCAGGGACAGCCCGGGCGAAAGCGCTTGATTTATTTTCAACTGTGGATGTTGCATTAAATTTTCTCATTTTATTGAATCAATTGTTTCCTGGTCCTGGTGATTCTTAGGCCGTGGATTGTGCTTTTTACCAGTGGTGGTTGCTTTTTATCCGCGTGCTATCCACAACTTCTACTCTGGTTGATAAAAATATGCCTGAACTGTGTACAGGTTCATAGGTGGGTACTAAGCTACCTGACCGAAGGCATTTATAAGCCTAGCCAGAATGTGTTGGCTTTCACCATATTCCCTTAGATTAGTTCCCTGTGCCTCTGTCCAGCAGAGCCATTGAAGTGATCCCCGAGGTAAACTTTCTGTTTCCCAACCACTCGTCAAGGTTTCTTTTGAAGACAGTTAACGAGGAGCTCTGCTAATGTAGATTGGGATCTTGTTCCAAAGCATGGGAAGTCTCTGGGACAGGAATCTATCCCTCCAGCATGTCCTATTTATTGTTGCGGTGAGGTTTAGATCCATAGAGCATGTGGCTCGAGGGGATAAAGTTTTCTTTAGGTGGAGCATGTCCATCAATTCTGGGTTGGAAATGGCCTTGTATGTCAGGCAGAGATCACCTCTGAGTAGGCGGTATGCAACAGAGTACAACTGGAGTTTCTTCAGTCGAGCTGTATAGGGCATCTGTTTGAGGCCACTGATCCTCTTGGTGAGGTACTTCTGTGGTCTTTCCAGCTGTTGCAGGTGTCTTGTAAGGTACATCCCAAATGGGGCGTTGTACTCTAAGATGGGTCTGATGAGTGATGAGTAGAGGGGCATAATGACCTCTTTTGATCTGGATGCGAACCCTTTTGTAATTAGTGGGCCACATAGAAGGATTTTCTAACCACTTTGGAAATGTGATTATCAAAGGTGAGATTACTATCTACTTGAGCCCCCAGATCCCTTATTATGTCTTCCGTATTTAGGGGACTACCACCTATGTGGTAGTTTGTGGGTACTTTGTTTTTTCCAAAGAGGATGACTATCCACTTTTTGGCATTTAGCTTGAGGCCCTGATTTTGACACCAGGTATCCGTCTCAGTGAGACCCTTTTGGAGGATGCCTGTGTCAGCTGGAGAGATAATTACAGCCCCTACGTTACTGTCATCTGTAAACTTGGTCAGCCATAGTCCTCCTGTGCTTGCCTGTACCTCTGAGAAGTATATGCCGAACAGGAGGGGTCCTAGGACGGAGCCCTGGGGAACACCATTTGTAACTGGTTTAGAGACTGACCTAGCTCCCGCAACTCTCACCATGTGGGTTTTTGTCCGTGAGTCAGTTGGCAACCCATCTTGTGACATCGGGGTTTATGTTCAGGCTGGTGAGGTTGTCTATAATACCGGAATGGTGTCGAAGGCCTTAGCGAGGTCTAGGTAGGCTGTGTGTACCACCTTTCCCTCGTCTATAGCCTTGGTAACTGTCTCAAAGAAGTCCACCAGGTTTAGGAGGCATGATCTGCCCTTAACCAAGCCAAACTGGGTACGGTCCAGTGTTTGGAGGTTCCCAATGTCTCTGTTAATGAGTTCCATGATGATGCGCTCCACAGCCTTGCAGACCAAGCTAGTCAGGCTTATAGGGTGATAGTTCCCAGGGTCTGTTGTGGCTCCACCTTTGTGGAGCAGAATAACCGTTGCTGTGCGCCACTCTGTGGGTATGTAGCCTGTGGAGAGGCTGAGTTTGAACAGAGTGTTTAGGTGAGGGGTTAGTTTGCCTTTGAGCTCGTGTAGGACGCAGCCCGGGACATGGTCCAGTCCCATTGATGCTGAGATTTTGGCTTTGGAGAGGGCTGTTTTAACCTGAGTGTCTGTGATTTCAGGGACTCTACATTCTTCTGGTATGGTTATGGGCCCTTTTGGGGGTGGGGGGTGAAGTTTGCGCTGAACCTGTCTGCTAGGATGTTGGCGATATTGGTCTGTTCAGTGTATTTTGTGCCATTCTGCACTAACTCCGAGCAGATCTGAGCATTGCCACTTAGATTCTTGACATAGATAAAGAATGCCTTGTGGTTATCTTTGGAGTCCTTGGCAATTTTTCTTTCAAAGCTTGCCTTGGATGATTTTATGAGGGATCATAGTTTCTTTCTGATACTGATCAGGGATGTCTTCGCTTCTTGGGATTTTACTCTTTTTCTGTACTAGTTTCCTCCTTCTATTGTATTGCTTGTTTATGCCAGGAGTCCACCAGACTGGTTTCCTTTTCTTGAAGGAGTGAGTCCTGGCTTTGCTTGGGATGGCACGATCCATGCATTCTTGTAGCTGCCCGTAGAATGCATTAGTAAAGTATTTTGCAACTTGGACAGTGTTATCCTTCAGCATGGGGGCTTTGAAACTTTCCACCTCGGTCTTAAGTAACGTGAAGTTTGCTTTTGAAAAGTTTTTCATGGTGGCTTTCTTGTCCGGGGGTGGGGGCACAATATTGATATCCAAAGTGATTTGTTTATGGTCAGATCTAACCAGCGAGAGGTTGACCTCTGGTGTGGAACACCGGTCGCCCATGTTGGTGATGACCAGGTCCAATATGTTGTCACCCCTGGTGGGAGTGTTGACCAGTTGAACCAGGGCGTTTGAGTTTATAAATTCTAGGAAAAGTTGGGCAAGGGAGTTAGTACTTGAGTAGTTTGCCCAGTTAATGTTTGGGTAATTGTAATCACCCAATATTAGGGTCTTTGGTAGGACCTTTATGTTTCCCAGTGTTTCCAGAAAAGCGGAATGTGGGTCCTGGGACATGGTGGGTGATCTGTAGCAAGCTACAATTTGAATTGCAGTTTTGCCCATTGTTAGTTGCACGTGGATGATCTCTGAAGCATTGTGCTGTGCCACTAACCTGGAGGTGTGGGTATCCTTGATGAATATGGATACGCTCCCGCCTTTTGTATTTTGGTTTAGGTTCTGTGGCCAAAATGTATGGTATGAGTTGTAGCCTGGTAGTGCTGGGGTGCTCTCTGGAGCCTTAAACCAGGTTTCTGTTACTGCACATATATCGATTTTCTCCATACTGAGGAGTGCCTCGAGTGTGTGCATTTTGAGGTTTAGACTTCTGGCATTGAGTAGCATTACCCTCACTTTTTTGTTACTTGTGCTACTTACAGCGGTGGGTTTGTCTTTTGAGCCTTGCCTAAAAAAAGGCACTATGGGGGTGGCAAGAGCCTTGGCAAGTATTCAAAAGCCTAAAGGTGACAGGTGCAAGCCATCTCTAGCGAAGCAGCATGGCTTGTCAAGCATGTCATCCCAGGTGGACAAACACTGGATCCCCTTTGAATGACACCAGAAACTTAGCCAATTGTTGAAATCGAGAATTTTTTTTCTTTATACCGCGCTGTCATTCTTGGTGAGGGCACAATGCTACTCGGGGTCAGGGTCATACCAGCCTGGGCTACATGATCAGAGAGCTCTTCCATGTCTCTTTTCATGTAGTCCAGGGAGGTACGGCTCAGGTCATTCACACCAACATGGACAATGACAGAGTCATATTTGTACTTGTTCTGGAGTGACCTGAGTGCTTGTGTTATGTGGAGGATCCTGGCACCCAACAGGCAGCTAACAGTAACCTTCTCCTTATTCAGCTTAGTGAGTGGGACATCAGTGTGCCTGACTATAGAGTCACCTATTGCTAGTATGTTCATAGGTTCATAGATTCATACTAGGCTATCTGCCCAAGGGCATTTATAAGCCTAGCCCATAGTTATGTGGCTTTCGCCACCCCTTTAGTTTGAAGAAAACTATGCCTATTATTTTGCTGTGCCTCTGTCAAGCAGTGACACTGAAGTAATCCCTGGGGTATATCTGCGATCTCCCATCCATTGGTCAAGATTCCTCTTGAACAAGGCCAGCGAGGTGCTCTGCCTCAC
The DNA here is from genome assembly GCF_019279795.1 of Protopterus annectens. Classification (NCBI taxonomy): domain Eukaryota; kingdom Metazoa; phylum Chordata; order Ceratodontiformes; family Protopteridae; genus Protopterus; species Protopterus annectens. Next base: position 369,317,246 of record NC_056748.1, on the reverse strand, counting down.
ATGTACCAGGATTTTGTTCCACAGCATAGGGAGTCTCTAGGTGATGAATCTGTCCCTCCAGCACGTTCTATTAATAACCGTGTCAAGGTTTAAGTCTCCCGCCCTTGTGGTTCTGAGGGATCTAGATTTTTTGAGGTGAAGCATATTCATCAAATCTGGGTTTGACATGGCCTTGTATGTCAGGCACAGGTCACCTCTGAGCAAGCGGTATGCGACTGAATAGAGCTGGAGTTCTTTCAGTCGGGCAGCATAAGACATATTTTTGAGACCCTTTATCCTTTTGGTGAGGAACTTTTGGGGCCTTTCCAGCTGCTGCAGGTGTCGGGTCAGATACATTCCGAATGGGGCATTGTACTCAATCATAGGTCTGAGTGATGAGTACAGGGGGACGATGACCTCCCTTGATCTAGATTTGAATCCCTTCATGATCAGGTGGGCAATGTAGAAGGTCTTCCTAACTACTTTAGCAACGTGAGTGTCAAACGAAAGGTTACTGTCAACCTGGGTCCCCAGATCCCTGATAACTTCTTCTGTGCTCAGTGGATTGCCACCTATATGGCAGCTAGGGGTAACCTTGTTTTTCCCGAAGGGTATGACTATGCATTTCTTGGCGTTTAACTTTAGGCCATGGCTCTGGCACCAGTTATCCGTTTCTGTGAGGCCCTTCTGAAGGATATCTGTGTCAGATGTGTTTTCGACTATGGCGCCCAGTTATTTTGCCATAAGGGCTGTGATTGCATGGCACACTGGTTTTGCGAAGTATGTGTTTCATGGTTTGCGTTGGGGGGGGTGGGGTGGAGGTTGCTTGGATGTTTGCTTTGGTGGTCTCTGTTGGTTTTGCAGATTTTTATTTAGAGCCTCCGAGTATGTTTCCATGTATTTGTGTTTTTTGCCAAAGCTGGTTTAATGGGTCTATGTAAGACTGGTGGTGTTTCCCTTCTCCTCTTGACTGTCTGATCCAGTCTTGGGTTGAGAGAGCTTAGCCTCTAGTTTGGCTGTATAACTGCATCTCTCGCATGTATTAGTGTTTGGTGGTAGGAGGAGGGGGTTGCCTGTGTACATGAGGCAGTTGTAACATTGCCTCAAAATGCCTAGATTCACCAGTTGGACTGGAGAGTACACCTGAAACTGCCCTTTGGACATACCTGGATAGGTACAGTGAACTGTTTTACTGGATGGCTGGTAAAGTCGAATAGAGAGCCTTGTCCTTCTGTACAGTACAGGAGGGTCTAGTGCTAGGGTTTATAAGTGCTTGCTATAAGTTTTGAGCAAGTGCCGGGCTGAGAAATTAATGGCTTGAGTCGGGACTAGAAACATTTTAACTGCTTGTCTTGCTATCTAAATCCACATAACAGATCTTCCAATTTCTCAGCTTTGTATTATATTTTCTTTAGTCTTGCCCCACATATCCTTAGCTGCCACATCAGAATCCTTTTTAATCCATACTCCCAAGTACTGCATTTTATCATGCCCCCATAAATATGAACATTGCTGAATCAATGTGTGTGGGTACATAATTTATAGCTATTGCCTTTGTAATATCTTAATTAATTTTGTATCCTGAAAAGATTTGAAACTGCCTCAAAATGTTCCACAGCACTGAAATGTTCTTTTATGGTTTTATTAGATATAAAATATCATCTGCAAATGCAGCCGATATTTCTTGACTACCCTACCAATGATATCCATGAATTTGAGTCTCTTAATTTCTTTGTCAATGGTTCTACACATAATGCAAATAAAGGGGGAAAGAGGTCACCCTTGCCTGGCTCCACTGCTCAAACAGAAGTTATCAGAGAGGAACCAACCCACTTTTTTACCTCTGATCCCTCATATATCTTCCTAATCAACCTTATAATTTTATCAGGGAATGCAAATGCTTCAATTACCCTGCTCATAAACTCCTAGCTTACTCTGCCAAATGCTTTCTCTGCATCAAGACCCCACTAACAACAGGGGTATTTTCTCACATTCTGCTTCCTTCTGGATCATCAACATTTTGTTAATGTTGTCAAATGTTTGCCTCCCCTCCAAAAACCACTGATCCATACCTATCAATTTTGGTATAACCTTTGCCACTCTTTCAGCCATTTTAGACAAACATTTTATAATCTTGGTTTAGGATTGAAATGGGCCTGTATGAAGCTGGATCTGATGGGTGTTTGCCCTCTTCAGGTATTACACCCACCACAGCTTTCTTCTAGGATGTTGGTGCTTCTGCTCCTCTTAAAATAATGTTAAACAAAATCTTCTCAATCTTTATCAGTTTTTTCCCCTCCTAACTTGCAACTTCCACAGGAATACCATCAATTATTGGAGACTTTCCTGTGGATTGGTTATACATCATGATTTTTATCTCATCTACTCATATTCTAATTGTCAGTAATTGAGCCTCATCTACCTCTAAACTTGGCATATTCAATTCTTCCATAAACATTTCCATTTGTATCTTTTCTTGATTTCCATATTTCTCCGCTTTATACAGATGTTCATATTCATACAATTTCTGAAATATTTCTAGTACCTCTACTGGATCTAGTGTTATTGGCTCCCTAAGCTAGGTAACAACCCTTTCCACTTTTTGTTGCCTGAGTGTTTCTGAAGCTCTGGAGTTATCAAAAATCATTTGCTTAACAGCAATCTTTCTAAATTCATGCATACTATCGAAGTAATCCTTCATTTTCTGTTTATTATTCTGCTACTCCTCCTCTTGTTCTGTGAGAGTCTCCCTATTCTACAATACTTTAACATTTGTTAGTCCCTCTAAATAATTCTGGTTACTTCTTAACCATATCTCTTTTTCTTTTACTTTTTATTTTCTATCCTATTTTTAAACTCCACTTCAATTTTATCCCACTCCCTAGCTATATTTTCAGAAGAAATTTCTATCTTTTCTAATAACTCCTGAATAGTTTCCACTACCCATTCCTTAAATTCCTGTCTTTTCAACAGATATGTGGGAAAGCTCCATTGTCAATACGTCTCTTTGCTAATCAAAACAGATGCACTTATACTTTTCCTCCCAAAGGTAAAACTACATTGCCCCACACCTCATACCTATTCAGTTCCTGTTTCCTTTTTCTTTATATTCTTACCACACATTTTATTTCCATGCTATCTTTTCTTTTTTCTCTCATTCCTTCATGTGTAGCAGTGTACATCATCTTGACTTTCCACTACTTCCTTCCAATGTTGCTTCTATATCTGCTTTATCTATTTTTTTTTCATAATGTCCCCCCCACAAAACCTTATTCTCTGGCTTGCTTTGATTAATCATTTCTTACAGTATATCATCCCGCAACCATTCCAATTGGAGGGTGGTAACTAAACCCTCCTCTCTGGCTGTCTACTTTAGTTAATCAAAGAGCTTTCTTTGAAATGCTTCTTCAGAATCTTCTACTGCTCCACTGCTTACTATCTCCAAGCTGGCATTCATCTCCACTCCCTTCTGCTGAAGTTTTCTCTCATGCACCATTCTCCCAGCTGCATCAGCACTAGGAACAGGACACAAGCACTCCGAAGCATGTACTTGCTTACAACACTGTGACTGCCAATCGAGAGTAGGGGTCCTTTATTTATATACAAAAGTATTTTTTATTTACACCATACTTACGTATTTAGAAATGTTTATAAATGTACAAATATAGACATATACAAATCTATTTACAAATACTCATTTCCTTTACAATTATACTAAATTTTCACCCTATTAGAACCCCACTCCTTTTTCCATAAGCACTATCTGATTTTACTTAACACTGTCGCTAAAATCCATTTACCATTAAACATAATTTTATTCATTCCATATAACTCATATAACATAAAATAACTGATTTTTCAAGATATTCTATACTTCCATTTTTATAATATTCATATTTAATATCCATGTTTATTTTATCCACTTCTTTTATAGCTTCAAAAAAATCTTTACAGTTTTTTCCCCATAACTTTTTTATACTTTTACATTTCAAAAATACATTTCTGTAGTTTCTTCTTGACAATGTTAACATATTCTATCACTTCCTTTATATGACATATCTTCTTTTACTGGAAATTTATCTATTACCAGTCTCCACACAAAAAAAAAAGAAAAAAAAAAACTTTACATTTTACTTTGATTACACCATTTGCTTATTTTTATAGCTTTATTTTTTTTTCATCTTTTAGATTTTCCCAAGGTTTTAGGTAGCAATGCTTTAACATTACAATCTTATACCAAACGTTTCTTTTTCTATATCATTTTTTTCTCACAAAAATATGTTTTCTTGGTAACATTTTATTTATTTATTTATACACTCTCTTTTAATCAGGTCCACTTTGTAATGTTGAGATTTCACAATCTCGAAGCTCTGAATACTGAGGCTCAGAACTTCAAGAATGCGGAATCTCAAAAACTGTAAATAGAGATTGCCGTACAGTGCAGAACGGGAACTTTACTGTTCTCTTCACTGTAGTGTAATCTTGGAGTTGGTATATTTAAGTTGCAAAGGGGTGCAGGGGGACTTGCCCCCCCTGCAAAAATGTGATTCCTGAGATTTTGCTGTTTTAGTTTTTTTTTTTTTTTTTTCTGTTTCAAGATTCCACAATCTCGAAGTTCTGAGCGTTGGTATTCAGAGCTTCGAGACTGTGAAATCTCGATATTATGAAGTGGACCCCTTTTAATCATACTCACAAATGTATCAAACTTATATTTATACAGTTTTACTACTCTCATTTTTTTCCTTTACCCACTTTAACACTTAGTACAAATTTAATGAAGCGGCATATACCAATGAGTTAAATCAACACTCAACCTCCTTCCTCTATATTTGCATACAAAACTCCTCTTTTATTTATTATTTTATTTATTTACATTTGTTTACTGGGAAATTCCGACTGAACACAGGTCCATTTTCAGCAGAGGCCCAGGGTGAAAAGCTTCAAACAAAAATGATTAACAAGTAGTAATCAAGTAAATTATGTAGCACACATGAACAGCAGCAATGTATGATGATCTAATTAGGAACCAAGAAGTAGCAAGACACATGGAAGAGTACAAATACATTTGGAAATAACTATGTAAAAAATAAGATGAGATAGAATGTTCTGTATTATAATATGTAGTTCAGTAGTTTAGATAAAAGTTAGAAATAAACAATTACAACTTCTAACTGTTTAATTTGACAGTTCTAGCGGAGTACACTAACAGATAAATAGCTGACAAATGTCATATAAGCACGAGGTGACAGAGGAAATAGAGGAGGGGGCACAAGTAATGGTCTGAGTATGGCAGGAAGAGTGTCAAAAAGGGGGGGGGGAGAAGAGAATCTTTTTACTGGGTTTCATCTAGAATCCCATAAAATGAAAAAAAATTATCTGGAATAATTCTTTTTCAAATACTGTTGGAAACATAAATACACTTGCTAAGTATGCTATTTTTCCCATCAGTACTGAATTATCAAATAAGCCTTTTTTCCGAATGAGAATGCATATGGTCTCCAGAAAAGACGGGCTTGTTTTATTTCCTCTGTTGTTTTTCCCCACTGAATTCTACTTACATCTTTATTTCCAAACTTTATACCCAACACATAAATTTCCCTCGCTATAAAATATATACCCCCTAGCTTTTCTACATCAACTAAACTTTTACTTTTCTCTTTATTTAAAGCCATCCCTACCACTTCTAGACACTTATTTGTGCAAATTATTTATCTGATCCAAATTTTGTTTTTTTGCAATTATTATAATGTCATCTGCACATGTTAACAGAACTGGAATTCTTAACCTTTCGGGTGTTATATACCCCGCCTTTTTTCACATACTATCACATTCATCACTAATGCAGAGAGTATATGACTCACTGGACATCTCCGTTTTGTACCACTCTTCATATGCACCTCTTGGCTTAACCAGCCATTTACAACTGTTTTTACTTTATGATTACTATACGCTGACATACACAATTTCCTCTCTCTCTCACTTATATTATATTCTTTCATTATTACCCATAAGATATCACATTCAGTTGCATCAAATGCCTTAACATCTCCTACCATGAATTTTGCTTTTTGTTTTCTATTCATAATACCATCCACGATTTATCTATCAATAATAATTTGTGACAACCCTTCCCCTTTATACTATATAAACTGTTTTCCATAAACTTTTCCATTTTAGTTTCAAATGTCTTTTGCATTATTTTCATAAAGATCTTATAATCATTATTATTCAATATTATCTGTCTTCAGTTTTTTAAACTGTCTTCTATCTGCATTAATTAGGACTGTACTACAATTGTTTTTGCTATAAGTTTCATTATGCTTAGGTTGTTTGGCTAGACATCTGATTTGTCTTTTGGTTTTGTGAATACCTGCATTATTGCAGTAATTTCACAGTTTCCTGCACTTTATTCTTAGCTACTGGAAAGGACATGAATGATATCCGGCATCACTAATTGGCACAAAGTATTCATTCCCATGAGCACACCAGGTATCACTCCTATAGTCTTCACCCAAATCCATAACACTATACATACATACATAACACAGTTACGTTCTTTCTCCCTATACAATGCCACACATTTGCTAAAGTATCCCTACACTCAGGCTTTCTATTTACACCCATCATCATGGTTATACTCCCATACATACAAATCCAACAGTGCGCCACGTTACCTGTCCTTTCCAGTCATACTTACATTTGACTGTATGTTTCAACTGCTTCTAACTACTATAAAACAGAACATTAAAAATCCATATGCCCAGTTGCAAGACGATCTCCGACCGAGGTGTCCTAGACTGATAAAATCATGGTTTGCTAAAAAAAGTATCAAACCGCAATTTTCTTTTCTTGTGTTCTGTATGCCTGTAATTGACTGCAACTATAACCTGTGCGCACTCTACCCTACAATTCTGTATTGCTCTCCTCCCCTCACATATTTTCTCTCTAATATCCTTATTATTTCTACTGCCTACTCACTCAGGGTATGTTCTTGTACTTTGTATTTCTACCCTCTTCCCCTTATATATTTTTTCTTTTCTTTTATTCCACTCATCCTCATATTTGATTATTGTTGTTTTTTTATGTCCCTTATATACTAACAATCTCCCTCTCTTTACAACTTGCCCTGTTCTACATCTCCCTTCTCTGGGTGCTCCCTGCTCAGCTAAAATTATCAGCAAAAAACCTGCCTCCTAAGGAAGACATCCTGAGACTGCCTAAAGCTTAGGCTCCATCGGCACAGTCAACAGCCTGCATCTTCCCCATCAAAGTCCACCAGCGTGTATGTGATTATATTTAATAATACCTGCTTATTTAGTCATTGTAGAGAGTTGCCTTGTACCCATGGCATGTATGTTAGCAGCCTACTGTAGTCCTATTTTCCTCCCAGTCTGTGTAATATTTCTCCTCTGCCCTCTTTTGAGAGTTATTACCTTTTTCACCACTAGGTGGCATTTGCCCACATATTATATCCACTCCCAGCCCTATCTAATAACCATATTAAATGACATCCCCAGCGATAATTTAGTTTGGGTATTCCAACCTACTTTCTCTGCATTTCCCTATGCCTTAGCATCTCTTTCCAGTATAACTTCCCTCTAATCACTATGCCACAGTGCTTGAACAATTCAGTGCCTTCCTTACTAATTTTGGGCAACTGTATAACAAACAAAAGCTTAAAATAATAACCATAAAGAAATCCAGATGCACTATCTTACCTAGTCAGTTCTCAATAGCTCCGCTGCATTGTTAAACTCCAAATCACTAATTGTTTTTTTTGGGAGCTTTCCCTCTTCCTTGGCTCTACCCACTCCATTCGCCTTCTGGGCTCACTCCGCTCCCCTACCTTGCCCCCAAATTCCACCTGACCCACTACTCCCATATTTATTTTAGCTGCTTATCCCCTCCATCGACATAGTAACCAATCACACCAATTACCCCCACCCACAGGTCCCTCCCACCACCTACTTATTACACATTCACTACTTCAACAATGCATCTACAAACCATGCTCTCTCTTTACTTGCACTTTCCTAGCATACCTTACATCTTACCATGACACCATACTACACCCACTCAACCACTTTCACTGCACTACTACACACATTAACCACTCTCCCTGCTACAATACCTGTCATACCAAAACAATAAGCTTCCCAGTGTACCCTCATTATCTACCACCTGCGACACCCAAACAAAAAAATCTCCCTAAAAACAACAAACTAATCCTCCATTTTATAAAACGTGTGTCTATTGCCCTATCTAAACTTGCCCTTACTGGTGATACTCACCCCAACAACTCTAACTCCACACCTAATAACCAGTCTAATAACTGCACCATCCCACAACTAACAGCCAATAGAAAACCAACCAACCTCCTTCTCTTAAGTCTAAATATCAAAAGTATAACCAATAAAAACCCACAAACTCCACGCCAACACAGCCTTACACTCCCCAGACATACATATATTGAGTGAAACCTGGCTCAAACCTCACATTAACAGTGAGGAAGTACCCCCAACAGGTTACAATATACTTCCAGTGTATAGGCTAAGAAAGGGGGTGGTGTAGCTCTTACATTTAAACACCACCTAAATATTCAGATCCTAAACATATCAGCCCCCGAATTAGTAATGAAGAAATCCTATTTGCCAGCCTTAAACTAAACCACAGCAAAACCATTAACATCACTGGATGCTATTTCCCACCTGGTCATAATATCCCACCAGCAGAGAACCTCCTTAGCTGGGCTAATCACCTTCCCCATGAAACCATAATACTAGGCGATTTTAATATCGACTGGCTATCCTGCAGCAATAACCATACAGCCCACCTCCTAAACCTTAATGGTTTCTCCCAACTTATCCAGTCACCCACCCAAATAAATAAAAATTCTAACAAACATTCTACTCTTGATTGGATACTAGTCAATAAAGCCCCTCAGTCATACCTAGTTGGCTGCCTATCTGACAGTCTCAGTGACCATACCCCAACACTCTTACTGAAACACCACCAATACTGTGCTAAACCCATCATCTATCGGCAAATACGTAACAAGGTAAACTTTAACCCGCTCACATTTAACTCATCCCTTAAAATTCTAACTGGAGTCATCTAAAGTACCTCAAGCTAGATGATGCTGTCCAGTTCTTCAATACCACCTTCCTAAACATCCTAAATACCCATGCTGCCATACAAAATACCAGAGTCAAAGCCCAATACTCCCCATGGCAACAGGAAGCCACTAGGTCATTAATGAAAATAAGAGACAGAGCTGGGACCACTGGTGAATAAACTCCCTTGGCAAGACAAAAATTCCTAGAATTGCATAACAGAGTCAAAAAGCTGATAAAACAAGACAAAACCCAATACTACCCAGTCAACTCAACTCCTCCCAACACAACCTCAAGCAATTCTAGTCCTCCATAAACTCCATTTTCCACCCAGGTAAACTTGGCACTCCTCCACCTAATACTCTCCACTCCTCTGAAAGTATTGATACCTCTTTTAATAAACACTTCACAGAAACCATTCTATCCCTAGCTAAACAACACAATCCCCTCCCCACATCTACACCTAATATTCTGCCCACTGCCTTTTCATTTACTCCAGTTCCTACCTCCAACATAAAAAAAACTTCTATGTAAAATTAAACCACCTAAACTAGCAGCTGACAATCTCCCGTGTGAATACCTAAAAATAGCAGCCGATGCCCTAGCCTATCCAGTCTCTATCATGAGTAACTGGTCCCTATCAGAATGCTATGTCCCTACACTGTGGAAAATATCCCACATCATTCCCCTCCACAAAGGTGGCCCCTCCATAGAACTATCCAATTACCGGCCCACAGCTACTCTCTCTCCAATTTCCTAGATACTTGAGAGGTGCATTCATTCTCAAGTCCTAGATTACCTCCTAACTAATAACTTTCTATCCAACACCCAGCATGGCTTTAGGCCACACCATAGCACTACTACTGCTTTACTCTTTTTAACACTATCCTCCAACATAAAAACAGTGGCTTGTTCTCCTCTGCAACTTTCCTAGACCTATCTAAGGCTTTTTACATGGTCTTGCACAAACAACTTCTCTGTTCTCACTAACCTATCCTTCTCCCAATCCGCGACTAACTAGTTCCACAGCTACTTAACTGGCCACCATCAATCCGTTGTTTGGCATAATGACATATATCCTCAACTCCCTGTCTCAATTGGTGTTCCACAAAAATCCATCCTTGGACCCCTACTTTTCTCGCTCTTCAGCAACAATCTATTCACTGCCACCAAACCTCTCTCATACAATATGCAGATGACTCCACCATCATCTGCTCAGACCAATCCCTACCCGAACTGCATAAGATCACACTGGAAGCCTTTACCTCTGTAGAAATTTGGCTATCTAATGCCCAGTTAATACTCAACCCAAACAAAACTAAACTCATCTTCCAACCAGCAAAATCTAATCCAACCAACTCCCACTTTAATATTACAGCCAACACCACCACCACCATCTCCCCAACAGAACATACCAAACTACTGGGTGTTGAGAATGGCAAATGTCTCAAATTTGACATTCACATTTCTCCAACCATAAAAAAGTTCACAAAAAATAGGGGCTTTGTACAGAAATAAGCAATTCCTCACCAAAACATCCAGAATTTCAGTTGCCAATTCTCACATTATCTCCACCCCACTTGATGCCTCTCCTATATTTAGCAACCTAGGACAACCAGACCTAAATAAGCTCGAGTCTTGTTACAACAAAATCACCAAATTTGCAAAAGGGCTTCCTATCACAGTCAGCACTGTATCTCACTTACTGAACTTGACTGGCTAGAACTCCCTCAACTACTTCAATCAACTCTCTCTTGCTCACAAGTTAGTAAACTATCCTCTCAAAGTTCCATCCCTCCAAAAATATCTCGAGCCCTAATGTACCTACAGACCACTACGCTCCAGTAACAAAAATCAACCCCAAGTAACCAAAGCTAAGAACTCGGCTGAAGAAGCACTTTTCTCTTGCATAATATCCAAATTATGGAACACTCTCCCTCCTCAATAACCTCTATACCATCATGCAATCACTTCAAAGCTGTACTAAAATCTCACCTAAAAAAACACTGGTTATGCCCATGCACCAATCCAGACTACAGACTCCTTCTCTAGCCCCCCCAGCCACTCAGCCACCCTGCATGGTTCACTTCAATCCTCATCAGTTGGCACTGGCTATCCTTTTTAACTTCCTTTAATACCTCACTTCATCTCGATACTAAGACATCTACCTACCGTCTATTCCACCTATACTACTGCTCTGTTTCCTCTCACACTCAATCTTCCCCTATTTCCTCCTAGACTTCTGCACCCACCTTTATCCACATCTCACCAAACATTGTTTTATATCTCTCTCTGTTTACAGCCATGTTATGTCTAACAAGTTGTTATATTACTGTGTTTACTATTTGTACTAATTTTTAATAAGTGCCATCCAATATGTATCCTATGCATATATAATTGTATACTCCATGTATATGCACTAAACTGCATTTTTCTTGATTTCTTTCATATATTTTTTCTTTGCAAAAGCACCATCACTGTTTTAAATCTTCCAATGCATCATTATATATTATTTTATATTGTTCTTTCTCTACTTTTCTCACATTGTATTGTCACTGCAAAAACTTCTATATTTTTCCCTTAAGTATCATCTACAACTCAGATTTTTATAAAATGTTCTCACAGTAATATGATCTTTCTACAACTATTACTAATCTCTTTCCTTCTTCATTCCATGCTTTCTCATTTATCCTTATTCCTTCGCCTATTTTATATATTCCTTGTTTTCCTTTATCTCTAGCCATATTGCATGATGATCAGAAAATCCTGCTTCATCTACCTCTTCTCCTATAACTAAACCTTCTGATACTATAAAATGAACTACTTCACTTCTATATTTTTGTTCCAAAGTTTTAACTTACCATATCTTACAACTTCTAACATTTTTCTTGTATCATTTTCTTTTTTTACACTCATCTCTTAAATCACAATTAAAGTCTCCTGTTACTATAAAATTCATATTTATCACTATATAATCTAAACTCTGATGAAATAAGCTTTCCCTTATTTACAATTAGTTTAAGCATATAGTATTAAAATTCTATATACTTGTTCTTGCCACTTTAAATCTACAATGGTTAATCTTCCCATTTTTGCTAAAGTTACATCTAATACCTTTACCGTATTTCTATAGAATACGGCTATTCCAGAACATCTCTCATTTCACAATTTCCAGATTAACTTTCCTCCCCACAGTTTCTATGCTTGCAATCTTTCATCTGTTAAAAATCTTGGGTCTTTCCAATATAATTACATCTGCATCATGTGTATTATACCACTCCAAAATGCCTGTTCTTCTAACTATATTCTTAATACTATTCACATTTACAAAAAGCACTCCAAAATGTTCATTTTTCCCTTAGATTCATGTTTCAAAAGTTCATAAATAATCACTACGCTAGCTTTAACAGGCCACTCTAATCCTAGCCAATTTCCCTTCCAAAGGTGAGAATCAAACATTGTACCTTGTATGTGTTAGTCAAACATGTTAACCATTATACCAATCCCCAACTGTTAGCTGTATATAATCTTTTTTCATCCATTTACTTACTTTTTTCATTTGTACTTATTCCTTTAAATGACCTTTTTCTGCCTTTAACCCTTTTACCAATAGATTTTTATTTCTTGTGCTACCTCCCAATCTATCTCTTCTTCGTCACTTACTTCAGAACCTTTTCTATGTCCTCTCTATTATTTTTTACATCTATTTTTTCTTCTGCTTCTACTACTTCTAACATTTCTTCTCCTTGTTCATTTTCTGCCTTCTTTTTCCTTACTCTTATTTTCATTTTTCAAACCATCCATAAATGTCCATTTGTCCTCTTTACTTAGAATCCTTACCACATACTTCCATTTTTCATTTTTTTCTACCTTTTATTTTCTCTGCATATGTTTTCTTTTCCAACTCACCACTATTCTTCAGGATTGTCTCTGAATCATCCTTTTGTATTCTCTCCATAATGTCCCCCCGGAAACATCTTCATTTTCTGTCTCACTCTGCATCACCATTTCTTTAAGTAAATCATCCTGCAACCGCCCCCTGACTGGAGAGTTTTGATTATGCATCCAGCATTTGCTGACTCATTTTCATCAAATTGATTTCTTTGAAAAATCTCCTCAGAATCCTGCACACATTCTGCAGTCTTGATATTTGCTTTCTCTTCCATTTCTTTCACCTCTCCATTTGACATGTGCCACCTCAGCACATGGAATGGAAACAGGAAGAGCTCCTGCAAAATGGGTCCCAGTCACAATAATGGCAAGTGGGGAAAGTTCCCAGATACCCCCCTGGCCAAATGACTCCTAATAGTGTAAATACCATCTTGTGTCTCCCCTGAAAACAGGCTATTATCCTAGAGACACTAACCCAATCAAACTATATATATATATATATATATATATATATATATATATATATATAAACAAAACATAAATCTGTTAAGTTTTAACAGTATTTTTAAAGGGGGGAAGAGTACCAGCATCTTGAAAGAAGGGTGTGGTAGATGTGTTCATAAAAGAGGGTAAAGACTCCTCAGATCCGGCATCGTACAGACCCATTTCAGTTTTAAGCAATTAAAATGCTTATTTCTATACCAGCTATAACAATGACAAAAACAGTGTCAGCATTGATAGATATGGATCCGTTTGGTTTTGTGAAGGATAGGCAAGCATTCAACATTAACAGAACAATGATGATCCACAGGGATGCAGTATGTAAGAAAAGTACAGTTGTGACAGTAAACTTACAACAACAGCAGATGTTCAAATGATTGTTACTGCAATATCAGCCATATGGGCTATATCCTGCCATGGATACAATTGCCAACCGGCTTTCAAAGCTTCGGGGCACCTTCCACATGCCTAGACTGTAAGGCAACTCAAGATGAGCAGACTAAGACAAGTTTGGGTGCCAAGTCGTTCAGAGTTTTCCTGCCAACAGAGGGAAAGGCTGAACCCTGAAATGACAATGCTAGGGAGAACAAAAAAGTAAGCCACAGTCCAGCAGAAACACACAGAAATACAAGGAGGATGGAGGGAGGGAATGGCTACCACATTTGTGATCATTCAAACATCTACTGCTATGGGTAAGTTTACTTACACATCTTTACTATGTTCATCATACGGACCACTGCTGCAGTCGCCTTAGTTATATGGGTAGATTACCCTAACTAATTATACTTGGGAGGTGGAAGGGAAGTGTCCAGCAACCCCCGGAGAATGGTCCTAACAAAGCCTGATCTGGACCTAGAGAAGGAATCAAGCTTACAGTGCTTTGTGAAATTATGTACAGAGAACCAAGTTGCAGCTTCTAAAATATTTCTAAAGTCCAACCATTTTCAAAAAAAGTCATAGATGAAACCAAGGCCGTGGTATAGTTGGCCTTGACCCTACTTGGAATAGTTTTGTTGTGGGGAGTGTAACAAAAGGTTAATATTCTGAGACAACCATTTTGAAACAGTCTTGTTTTGACACAGGTTGTCCTTTCTTCCAATCATCACTAGAAATGAAGAATTAATTCAATGATCTGAAATATTTCATTCTATCAGGATAGTACCTGAGTTGTCTGTGGACATACAAGGTATGGAGTATTCTTTTTTTTCATTTTTGGGTTAGGAAAGAAAATGGGGAGATGGATAGTCTGGCTTAAAGATAACCAGAATACCACTTTATGCATAAAAAGTGGATTAGTTCTCAAAGAAACCATCTCTCTGTAGAAAATGAGATAGGGTTGCCTCACCATAAGAGCATGCAACTCAGATACCCTTCCTGTAGACAGGTCAGAGGAATCAGTAAATCTGTTTTCTATGTTAAGAACCTCAAGTCAGCTAGGTTAGCTGGTTCAAATGTAGCACGAGTTAGCTTCCCTAAGATAAAATTAAGATTGCAGTGAGGGGCCACTGATTTTCTTCGAGGCTTCTTATGCAACACCCTTTTCAAAAAAAATGTTGACATGTGAATGCACTGAAAGAAGAGGAACCATGGGCAGACATGTTGAAATGGCTGATAAATGAACCTTGACAGAGGAGTAGGAGAGGCCATAGGATAGTAACTCACACAAATATTGTAAAACCAGAGAACAACTAGCCCTGAATGGGTGCAAGTTATGTTGTTCGCAGCAACTTGAAAAACTTTTCCATTTGCTAACACATGATTTTCTAGTAACAGAGACTCTTGCCTCCAATTAGTATCTGCTGTACATCCTCAGTGAACAGCTGCCTAAAAGATGTTAAAATTTTATCAGGTCCTTCAGTTGTAGTTATCTTGGATCGGGATGTATCAAACACTCCCTAGTCATCCGTGTGTGTAAATCCAGCCTTTGAGGAAGCTTGTGGTAATTGCCCCTGGCCATTTCCAAAAAAAGGAACAGCCACTGATGCCTAGGCCAGAAGGCAGTCATCAATCTTTGCAGTATCACTCAAGCTTCAGAATGACCCTGATTATTATTGGAAAGGGTGGAAGACCATACAGGAACTTCCTTATCAACAACAAAAAAAAAAAGAAAAGGCATCTGTCGTCCAGGCATTTTTGTAGAGTCCTGGAGCAGAATCTTGCCTGCTGAGTGTTCAGAGAGGTCTAGAGGGACCAAATTTTGGAAGACTCCTGATCTAGTTTCTATTTCTGAGGGTCTGCCCTTGCCCTGCTCAATTTGTCTGTCACACAATTTTGCCCTAATGGAATGTAAGATACCTGTAGAGTGAAACTGAACTGTGAAGCTATAGTCCAAACTAACATGGCTAGTTTGAAGAAGGGGTGCGACCTGGTCCCCCCCCCTCTTGCTTGGTGACGTAGCACATGACTGTTGCATTGCCAGTAACAAGCTGATGAGGTCCTGGTGACCAAAGATGATTCAGAGAGTTAGGTGCCTTGATCAGGGCAAATATCTCTTTTATATTTGTGTGTTTATATCTGTCCGTGATGTCCCACACACCTTGCAATTTTATCCCTCCTGAAACTGCTCCACAAACAGGGTCTGAGGCATATGTAGTGATTGACTGCACTGAACAGGGAGGGTGATGGGGAGACCTGGATTTAGGAATATCTGTTCTCTCCACCTGGTGGTTTCTCTTCTGACAAAGCCCAGCAATGGGATCTGAAAAGACAAGGGCTATGGGTGCTGGGATTAAAGAAACGTCAGATACCACTGCACCTCTCATGTGGAATCTTGCCAACAGTATCATGAGAATCATAGAAGCCATGAGACCCAAAATCCTGAGGTATTCTCCTGCAGTGACCAAAGTCCGAGTGGAATGCCCTAGAAATAGATCTAGATACACCTCTATTTTTTTCCTGTGGAAGAAAAGCTCTTTCAACTGTGGTGCCTAGTTGACATTCCAGAAACACAACCTTGTGAGAAGGAGTCAAGAAAGACTTTTGAATATTCTCTTGGAATCCTAGCTTGTATATGAGATCTCTCATCCAAGACAGAAATTTATGACTCTTTAAAAAAAATTCTGCAAAGATAAGCAAGACACCTAAATATGGAAAAATGTGCATACCTTCTAGCCTGCAAAGAACTATAACTGGAGCTAAACACTTTGTGAATACTGTTGGTGCAGTAGATAGTCCAAAGGTAAGGCAGAGAACTGATAATGTAATCCAGATACACAAAACCTTTAAGAAACACGCCTGAAGTTTGTATGAAAAGTAATGTGATGATAAACCTCATAAGTCTAGTGCTACCAGCAAACTTGAATGCGGGAGAGGAGATTACGGGTTATGAAATTTCATCATTCTGAACTGGGCCACCCATCACAAACAGGTTTAGGAAAGAAAGATCCAGAACTCGTCCCCAAACATTTTCTTTTTTTTGGCAATAAAAACATCCTTAAATAAAACTTTTACCCACCCGGAAAGGGGGGACTGAGTTAGTCACTTCTTGGGACAATATGTAATGAAAGAAACAATAGAGTCTGGTCTGGAAGATGAGGAATTATTCCAGGAAAGGAGGAATTCTATCCCACTGCCATTTATAACCTTGATGAATGATCTTCAAAACCCATTTGTCTGAAACTATCTGTTGCCCAAAAGAAATGTGAAGACTCTGACTTTATGGATGAAAAAATGGTCTGCCAGGGTGGGGGAACAAAGTTTCTTAAATAGTCACTGATTTTTGAGATTATAGAATTCTTCTTGGAACCCCTTGCCATTTCTTCTCAAATGTCTGTTTACCTGCATTATGTTGCAACTGTTTATTTTGCTTCTAAACAAAATCAGCTGAGGAGTTAGAGAATCCCCTGATAATTTGGAAAAGGAAGGCTGAAACATCTGAAGTGATTCCCTGGATCACTTTACACTTTCATCATACCTTTGATCATCTCTGTACCAGAGGGGCCGAAAACGAAATCTCTATCCAAAGGAGAATTTAAAATCTCATTTTAACATCTGGGAGGTTCTGAGAATCCTGAATTTGTTCAGGAAGGGAGGTATCCCTCTTTCTTTACCAGAAACTGCTTTACAAGAAGGATCAATAGCTGCAATTAAACCCTGAGCCAGACCCAGTAAGCTATTCCTGTCTAAGGAAATTTGAAAAATAATAGATAGATGTTTTGTTCTCTGTTTCACTTTGACAGGAAAATGGGGCCAGCAGTGTTATTAATGGCACCAACAGCTTCCTCTCGGATAAGCACAACATTCTGACAAAAACAGGGAAGCCTTCCCTGTTCCCTCTCCCAGGACTGACCAGAATGGCTCTTCCCTTGCCAACTGAGGGGACCCTAACAGTCACAAAGTATGTGGCTAATCCCATCAGTCCAGACTGGCTACACCAGAAGGATCCAGCGTAAAAAATTAGTGGTCTGCAGTACAACTAATGCCAACAGCAGAGTCACCTACCTATGACTGAGGAAAATTGCTGGCCTGCTGTGATGGCAAAGACTGTTTGCTTAAAATTTTCTTTTTGTGTCTGGAAGGACAGACTGTGGAATCAACAGATTGTTCCAAGGTCAAGCCAAAATGAATGCCTCTTTCCTGTGGTAAACATACAGCAAATGCCTGTAAAAACTAAGCACCTTTAAAAGTCACTTTTTTCACAGGCAAGCACAGTAAAAAGCCCTTCAAAGCACTTTGCCAGCCTCAAAGTAAAATAAATGCAATTTTTCCACAGAAAAATGTTCCCAGTTACTTTAATCAACTTTTAAACTGAAAGGAAAAAAAGAGTGCTCACGTTTAAAATTTCAGTGCAATCTCATAACAATCTGTTAAACCACAAACTCCTAGCATTAAAAGAGCGTTCCTGAAGAGGAAAGTATCAATAATAAACAAAATTATTAAATGGAATTTTTTCTCCAAAAAAAGGTACTTATCTGCCCAGCAAAGGAACAGCACAAGACTATCGATCCTCAACAGCCTAAGTGGACTTCACTCTTCAATGGCAGTAAAGCACTTAGGGCTTGGCACCCAAACCTGCCTTTTAGTCAGCTCAGCTTGAGCTGCCTGACAGATTGGCTGTGCAGAAGATGCCCTGAAGCTTTGGAGTCTGGTTGGCTGCTATATCCTTGGCAGAATATAACCCATACAGCTAACATGACTGCAGCACTGATCAATATGATGAAACAGGCAAATGTTGGTGCGTCTTGATGCAGAGACAGCATTCAATTGGGTCAGCTGGGATTCTAGGGCAACAGCAAGATTTGCATTCCCTAATGGAATAAATATGGTTACATAAGAAGATATATGAAGGGTCAGTGGTGAGAACTGAGGAGGGAGGGAGCTTCTGCTACAAGCTGTGTTTAAACACAGGAACCAGGCAGGGGTGGTCTATTCCCCCTTTATTTACTTTATAGTTAGAACCACTGGCAAAGAAAATAAAAGAACTCACAAATTCAAGGATACAAGTGGGATGGCAATCAAGAAAAGCTAGCTTTATTGCAGACAGTATTATTTTGTACTTGATAACTCCAGAAAAGGATATTTGGGAGTTATGGAATATTTTGAAACCATTTCAAATATTTTTGGATATAAAATTAATGAAGATAAAATAAAAACTACAACAGTAAACTATGTACCACACATGAAATGATTCAGCAACACCTATCATTATGGGGACATAAGAAAAACATAGAATATTTAAAAAAGTACCAGAAAGTATTACAAGAACTAAGTCAATGAATAAAGGAGATTTTACCAATAGATGTGACTGCACAGGTCTACTTTTATTAGTTGAAATTACATTTCTTCAACTAACAAAAGTACAACCAGACTTTTGCGAAAGTGCACTTTCACAAAAGTACAACCTGACTTTTGCGAAAGTGCACTTTCGTGAATTCCAGTTCAGCGAACCAGAGATAAAAAATAAAAAAGAACACTTTAAAGTCCGTTTTGAAGGGGAGCAAGCCCTCCTGCGTCCCCCACACCCCTGCTACATTAGATATACTAACTCTGAGATCGCTCTACAGTGGGGAAACAGGTATATTCCCTTATCCCCACAGTAGCAAAATGGACTTTAAAGTGTTCTTTTTTATTTTTTACTGCCGGTTCGCTGAACTGGAATTCATGAATGTGCACTTTCGTTGAAGTGCACTTTCACGAAATTAAGGTCATACTTTTGTTAGTCAAAGAAATGTAACTTTGACTAATAAAAGTAGACCCGACTGCACACATGGCTATAAAAATAGGCAAGTGAGGGGTGGAATATACTGGAGAAAAACAGTAAAGGAACCAAGGTATTGGGAACAAACAACTAGAAAGTTAATAGAGTGGATTAAGGCCCAGCAGAAGTCTGGACTACAGGTGGGAGACTGCCTTCCTATCGGTGACTGCTATGTGTATAGGCAAACAGAAAGGGACAAGAGAGTGCTAAATGTAAGGCAAGTTCTGGTATAACTTTTAACTGAGGCTAGAAGAGAAGCCACTTTAAAAAAATAATTAGTACGGCACATAAAATATTTTATGACAACTATAAGAATCAATCAAAGTAGGTCAGAAAAGACTGGGAATGGAGAATGCAAAGTCAGTTTACAAAGGGACAATTCAGTAACATCTGAATGTCTCCCAAGTATACAACAAAGTCCAGAAGGTTTAGGACTTATGTTTGGAAGTGTCATTATATGTATTTTAATGGGTCTACTGTATTTCTTCGCAAGTAAGATCTAACCTGAGAATAAGGTCTAGCATGGTTTTCCAGGGGGGGTCATGATATAAGCCCTATCCCAAAAATAAGCCCCGGTTAAGATAGTCAACAACACATGATGGATGTGTTGAATTATAAAATAATATTATTGACACCCGTTGAGTGAGGTTATCGTACTCTGCTCGCCATTTTCAGACCATTTGGACACCCAACTTCTTCTCTTTGCAGAAAGTCATAAGATTCTTTCCCTGGGAGACCTCCATGATTCTTACTGCAACCCTAATCATCACTCACACTTGACGGTTGAGATCCTTGGCCCATAAACACTGGCAGGTGTACTTTGATCAGTCAAAGTACAGACAATGCACGTAAAGCGCGTGCACTTGATAACGAACGGCTGTGGTTGTGTCTTCTTAACAGTCGCCATTTTGTGTTGCCTCTCCGGTCTCATAAGTCTTCAATTAACCCCCCCAGACAAGATGAGTGCAGAAAGAGCTATTCCATCGAGTACAAGAAAGGAATCGTGGAGGACTCCCGGGAAAAGAATCTGATGGCTTTCTGCAAAAAGAAGTTAGATCTCTGAATGGTCCGAAAATGGCGTGCAGCATACAATAACCTCAGTCAACAGGCCGATGAGGGAAATGCTAAGAAGTGTAAGTGTGGATGAGGTCGGCAACCATTATTCCCTGAGCTGGAAGACATCATCTGTGAATGGACTGCTAACAGGTGAGCAAAGGCTTTGGTTGTGCGCATGGGTGATATTCAAGCATTTGCCCTTGCAATGGCACCACAGTTAGAAATATCCCCAGAAGAATTCAAAGCATCACAGCATTGGCTGGATGGCTTCCTTCAGCGATATGAACTCTCTAACAAGATCAACAACACTGTTCAAGCTGGAAGATACTGAAGTTATTAAATGTGCACTTGCGTTCAAGTCCTTTGCTGATGGCATCGACTTTTCTAAACACCAGCTCTCCAACATGATTGCTGTGGATGAAACTGCAGTGTTTATGGGCCAAGGATCTCAAACAATTGATCAAAGGGGTGCCTCATCAATCTACATTCCCTCCACTAGTTACGAGAGTGCATGTCACCTGTATTTTGGCAATTCGTCTAGATAGAAAGAAACCCCCCACCTCTAATCATTAGTAAGGGCAAGAAAGATAAGACTGAATGTGTTTCAGCCATTTACATTATTGAAACCAAATAAGCCTGGTGCACACAAGCAGTTATAAAGTGGGTCGATGTAATGCCGACACTTGTTTTGCAAGGTGGCGAAAGAGGTCTGCTAGTCTGGGATTCAGCCAGCACTCACCGCGCTAAAGACATGAAAAAATTCCTTGCATGGAGAAGAATAGATCAAATAATGATTCCCGCAGGAATGACTGCCTATCTCCAGACTCTTGATATTGCAATAAACAAGCCATTCAAGGACCATTTGTGCATGGAACACGAGTACATTGAAAATAGAATGGAGAGAAATCAGCATGGAAACTTTGTGAAGCCTAGCCTCCAAGAGGTCATGACTTGGGTGAAAAATTCATGGGATAAAATCATTGACATACTTCTAGTATGTCGAGGGATCAGTTGCTAGTGTCCTCTCCAGCTCAACTGGTGAACCTGGGAATATTGAGGCAATGTTACAATTGCCTCATGTACACAGACAATCCTCTCCTTCTCCCACAAAACACAAATACATGCGAGAGATGCAACTATACGGCCAAACTGGAGGCTGAGCTCTCTCAACATAGGACTGGCAAGACCAGACAGGAGGAGAAGGTAACCACACACAATACATACCCAGTCACACATGGTACCATCACAACTTCAAATCATACACATACTCACACAAAGACATACTCGGAGGCTCTGATCAAAAATTTACCAAAACAGCAGAGGTCACCAAAGCAGACACCCAAACAACTACCACCTCACGACCCAACACATGCAACACATAGACCACACAGTCAGAGTGTCAAACAGTCACAGCCCTTAAGGCCAAACAAAATGCCAGACACACTTGTCATTGGTGATTCCATAGTCAGACACACTGACGTCCCGCTCACCAGACTGAGTAAAGAGAAGGTCACAGTAAGCTGCCTGTCGGGCGCTAGAATCCGCCACATAACGCAAGCACTCAGGTCTCTCAACAGCAGGTACAAGTACGACTCAGTCATTGTCCACGCTGGTGTCAACGACCTGAGACGTACCTCCTTGGACTACATGAAAAGGGACATCGAGGAGCTCTCTGATTATGTAGCCCAGGCAGGTATGACCCTGACCTTGAGCAGTATCCTACCTTCACCTAGAATGATGCCACAATACAGTGATAAGATGATCAGCTTTAATAATTGGCTTAAATTCTGGTGTCATTCAAAGGGGATCCAATGTCTGTCTGCCTGGGATGACATGCTGGACAAGCCACGCTGCTTCGCAAGGGACAGCTTGCACCTGTCACCCCTGGGCTTCCGGATACTGGCAAAGGCTCTTGCCACCCCCATAGTGCCTTTTTTAGGCAAGGCTCAAATTCTAATCCTACCACCCTAGAACACCAAAAAGGAAAAAAACTAAGGGTAATGCTGCTCAATGCCAGAAGTCTCAATCTCAAGATGCACGCACTCGAGGCCCTTCTCAATATGGAGAACATCAATGTCTGTGCTGTGACAGAAACCTGGTTCAAGGCTCCTGAGAGCACCCCAGCACTAACAGGTTTCACCTCACATCATGCGTTCCGGACCCAAAATCCGGACAACACCAAGAAAGGAGGGGGGGTGTCCATATTCATAAAGGACACCCACACCTCAAGGTTGGTGGCAACGCACGATGCATCGGAGACCATCCAGGTGCAATTAACCATAGGCAAGACTGCTCTGCAATTTGTAGCATGTTACAGGCCACCCTCTCAAACTCAGGAACCTCACATGGCCTTCCTGAAAACATTGGAGGGGATAAATGTATCTCCAAACACCATCATACTAGGTGACTTCAACTACCCTAATATAGACTGAGAACACTACTCAAGCCCGAACACTCTAACCCAAAGATTCCTGGAGTTCATAAACTCAAATGCCATGGAACAACTAGTCACCATCCCCACAAGAGGAGAAAACATACCTGATCTCATCATCACGAACATGGGATCAAAATGTTCAACACCGGAAGTATACCCCTCACTGGTGAGATCAGATCATAAACTAATCTCGCTGGAGGTCCACATCCCGCCCCACCTGAAACAGAAAAGACCACAGTGAAAAACTTCTCAAAAGCCGATTTCACACTTCTAAAAACTAGTGTGGTCTCCTTTAAGGCCCCTGAGCCAGTGGTAAACATTACTCAAACTGCTGAATCACTTACAAATGCCTTCTACCAGCACCTACAGGACTGCATGGATCAGGCAATCCCAAACAAAACTAAGACTCTCTGTACCAAAGGCAAGCGTCCAGTCTGGTGGACCCCAGCCATAAACAAGCTCTACAACAAAAGGAGGAAGCTACTACAAGATAGAGCAAAATCCTTGAAAGGTAGGACACCTTTGATCATTATAAGTAAAAAACTAAGAGCTCTCATAAAATCATCCAAGGCAAATTTTGAGAGAAAAATCGCCAAGGACTCTAAAGAGAATCATAAGGCCTTCTTTAGCTATGTTAGAAACCTAGGAGGAAACTCCCAGATATGCTCAGAATTAGTTCAAAATGATGTGAAAATTACTGAACCTACACACATTGCCAACATACTGGCTGACAGGTTCAGTGCAAACTTCTCGCCCCCCCCCAAAAGGAGAGATATCTATCCCAGAGGATTGTAGCCCCCCAAACATCTCCAACTCCCAGGTGAGAACTGCCCTCACTAAGGCAAAAATCACAGGATCGATGGTACCCGATGGTGTCGCCGGCTGTGTGCTTCACTTAACTCAACGAGGAATTAAACCCACAGTTAGGACAGCTGTTTAATCTTAGCCTCACCTCAGGATACGTACTCCAAGGAGTGGCGCATGGCGACTGTGGTCCCACTTCATAAGGGCGGTGCCTCCACAGACCCTGGAAATTACCGCCCATTAGCTTGACAAGCCTTATCTGCAAAGCCATGGAGAGGATCATAATGGAACTCATAAATAAAGACATAGGGAACTTGCAGACTTTGGATCCAACCCAGTTTGGCTTTGTCAAAGGCAGATCCTGCCTCTTAAACTTGGTTGACTTTTTCGAGACAGTCACCAAGGCCATTGATGAGGGAAAGGCAGTCCATACAGCCTACCTCGACCTGGCAAAGGCCTTCACACAATACCCCACTCAGGTATCATCGAAAAACTCATCAGCTTGAATGTAAACCCATACATCACAAGATGGGTTGCAAACTGGCTAAGTGACAGAACCCACAGGGTCAGAGTTGCTGGAGCCATGTCAGACTCAAAGCCTGTCACAAGTGGTGTCCCACAGGGCTCAGTCCTGGGTCCACTCTTGTTCGGCATCTACTTTTCTGAAGTACAAGCAAACACAGGAGGGTTATGGCTGACAAAGTTTGCAGATGACTGCAAACTGGCGCCATAGTCGAAAACACATCTGACACAGATATCCTCCAGAAGGGCCTCACAGAAACGGATAACTGGTGCCAGAGCCATGGCCTGAAGTTAAACGCCAAAAAATGCATAGTCATACCCTTCGGGAAAAACAAGGTTACCCCTAGCTACCATATAGGTGGCAATCCACTGAGCACAGAAAAAGTCATCAGGGATCTGGGGACCCAGGTTGACAGTAGCCTTTCGTTTGACACTCATGTTGCTAAAGTAGTTAGGAAAAACTTCTATATCACCCACCTGATCATGAAGGGATTCACATCTAGATCAAGGGAGGTCATCGTCCCCCTGTATTCATCACTCATTAGACCTATGATTGAGTACAATGCCCCGTTCGGAATGTATCTGACCAGACACCTGCTGCAGCTTGAAAGGCCCCAAAAGTTCCTCACCAAAAGGATAAAGGGTCTCAAAAATATGTCTTATGCTGCCCGACTGAAAGAACTCCAGCTCTATTCAGTCTCACACCGCTTGCTCAGACCTGTGCCTGACATATAAGGCCATGTCAAACCCAGATTTGATGAATATGCTTCACCTCAAAAAATCTAGATCCCTCAGAACCACAAGGGCGGGAGACTTAAACCTTGACACGGTTATAAACAGAACGTGCTGGAGGGACAGATTCATCACCCAGAGACTCCCTATGCTGTGGAAGAAAATCCCGGTACATGTGAGGCAGAGCACCTCTCTGGCCTTGTTCAAGAGGAATCTTGACCAATGGATGGGAGATTGCAGATATACCCCAGGGATTACTTCAGTGTCACTGCTTGACAGAGGCACAGCAAAATGATAGGCATAGTTTTTATTCAAACTAAAGGGGTGGTGAAAGCCACATAACTATGGGCTAGGCTTATAAATGCCCTTGGGCAGATAGCCTAGTATGAACCTATGACAGCTGTGTTGCCAATGCACTACGAGCAGGCTACTTGGACAAGCAGTGCTCATTTAAGGAGAGCTCTATTGCTAGGCATGACAGACTAGGGCCAATGGTTCTACAGGAAATGGAGTCGCAAGAAATTCAGTCCAGAATTCGGGGGTTGGACACTTATGACAATGTTGCAGAAGAAGAGGACATGACTGTATTTGAATAACTTTTCCATTATCGGGGCAACAGAATGGATTGCTTCTGCTTTCAGTTTTATTCCCCTCCTCCAATACACATGCATTAAGATTTTTCTGCACTTTTTGTTAAGCATGAAATATTGCACTATTTATTTATTTATTTTACATTTGTTGACCGGGCTAGTCTAACTGGATACATGTCCATTTTCAGTAGAGGCCCGGGGAGATAAGCTCCTTGCAAAAAATAACAAAAAAACATTTTTACATACAATTATGTTACAGGTTAATACTATGACAGCCAAGATGTAGATATTCTGAAGTTGAAATGTTTGTTGCACTGTTTATGTAGAATTCTCACACAACTGTTAACGTGTTACTTAGAACTGTTGCCCAATAACAGAAAAGTACCAAATAAATGTTGATTTTTGTACATGAATAAATGTTGATTTCTGTACATGAATAAATGCCGATTTGTGTACATGAATAAATGAATAAATGTAGATTATACAATGACCTTCCATTAATATTCCAAAATGTGCACGCCGATTGGTCAGCGTGCCGTTGTAAATCAGAGTTATAGTAATGGAAAAAGGTCCAGTCACCCGGACTTTCTCCATTAGTATAACTTTTTTTACAGCAACAGAGAAAGCAAGATCTTTCAAAACTGTCTCGCTATGTTAAATGGGTTTAACATAGCGAGACAGCTTTAAAAAAAAGCAACGGAGATCCTCCGTTGCTTTTTTTAAAGCTGTCTCGCTATGTTAAATTCCTTTAACATAGCGAGACAGTTTGTAAAAAGCAACGGAGATCTTGCTTTCTCCGTTGCTTCTGCCCACAGCTCTGATGTACTGCGTAAGCATACGCATGCGCAGTACATCAGAACTGCCGCAAAATACCAGACAGCTGCAGAAGGGCAGCAAGAAGGCATTATACAATGCCATTATTTAAGAAAAGTAATAATTTTTTTTCTTAAATAATATCATTGTATAATAGCAATAACCCACTTCTGGGTGAGGGTAATGCTGGATTTACCCACGGTTGTCTGTTTGGCCAATCGGGCTTCGCCCTCATGACCAAACCACAACAACCGTGGGTAAATCCAGCATTACCCACACCCAGGCGTGGGTTATTGCTATACTGTTGTATGGGGGGGGGGGGTAAATAAGGCATCCCCTGATAATAAGCCCTAATGCGTATTTCAGCAGAGGAAAGAGTATAAGACCCACTCTTATTTTCAGAGAAATATGGTATTTCAGTAGACCAAAATCCCACTTACCTGACTTTCAAAAGACCGAGAAAAAACCCCAAAAACTCCAGAAGACCAACCGCTCGGAATACCGATAAATCACTACGGGTAATTAATTGCTTGGCCAGCATGTTGAACTTTGCCCCTTACCTCCGCAATAGTGTGATCTCTGTGTTGGTACATTTAGTTGGGGGGTGTCGGGGGCAAAGCCCCCCACATGGGTGGATTTTCTTTGCTTCGGTTTTAGTGTGTTTGCGGGGTTGTGAGAGCGGTTACTTACCCGTAGTGATCTGTTGGTGTTCCAAGTGGTCGGTCTTCTAGAGTTTTGGGTTTTTTGTCTTGGTCTTTTGAAAGTCTGGTAATTAGAATTTCGGTCTACTAAAGCAGACCCATTTTAATACCCCAGTAGACTGCAGATATCTTCCTCAGGTGGACAGCAAATGCTGGAGGTTTGATGGAAAAGAAGGACTTGGAAACTTTTTTTTTTGGCATGTAAATAATTGGCAAATTTTTAAAATTTCCCACACAGTACTTTGTCAGAAATGTTGGGGGATCAAATTGTAACTGAGGAGATGATTCTTTTTTTAGCACCTTTATAGAATTATCACTTAAGACACAGGCAAACATACATTTATATACAAGAAAACAAACCACGTTATCATGTTCACAAAAATTATATATAGCATACATACCTTTATTTATTATTTAGTTGACATTTGTTTACCGGGAAAGTCCAACGGGACCAGAATGAACCCATTTTCAGTGGAGGCCCAGGAAGACAAGTTCCATTACTGTTATAAACAATATACAGCATTGGCCTAGGTTGGCTTAACAATGACAACACACACATACATCGAGAGAAGACATCTACACATATATACACATAAGATAAGGAAACATATCATAGAATATCGTGATTGCTTACGGAAAGTTAAGATTAATAATATATGTAGAATTACAGGAGGAATAGCTTGTGTACAGAGCCAGGAAAGAGGAAAAAGGTAAAAAAAAGGAATAGAAGTAAGCAGTAGAAAGTATAAAGAATAAGGGAATATAATTAGTCAGCGGCTGATCAGGAGCAGATCCAAGATTTGGAAAGATATTATTTAAGTGACAGTTTAAAGGATGGGTGTTTTTGGTTTGCTCTGATGATTCAGTGAAGGGTATTTCAGATTTTAACCAAGAAGAAAAAGCACACACTTTGGCCAGCTAATTTGCTAGGTCGATGCTGAATGAGAAGTTGCTTATTTTCGGACCTGAAATCTCTCTTTGGTATGTCGATCTGGAATATTATACTAAGGACCAGGCAGGCCACAGATTTATGAAAGATTTTATGTGCCTTTTTAAGTGGAAGTTAGGTATTGTGGGAGTTCAAGCCACTTGAGTGTGTGAAGGGGTATACAGTGATGTGTACAATATTTTACATTAGTGGTAAATACTGCAATTTTATTGTAGCAGATTTCTAGCTTACATTTTAGGGTAGTTTGTACACTTGTAAGTATTGGAGCCTCATATAAGAGTGTGGGTAGAAGGCTAGTAGTGGCAAGGGTATGCTTAGTGGTATATCTAGGAATTGTCTGTGCTGGTAGAAAATTCCCATTTTCTGGTGTGTATGAAGATCACACTTAGGATATTCATCTATGGTTACTCCTAGTAGTTTTGTATAGGATACTACTTCAATTTTTATGTTATTTTATGAGAGAATGGTGACTTGACTTTTGGTGAAAGAGTGTTTTAGGGGTGAAAAGTAGTAGTTTAGTTTTTGAAGGGTTAACTAACAGTTGATTATTGGAAAGCCAGTTTTCAATGGAAGTAAAAGCAGCTTGGGTGATTTGTTGAAGATGAGAACAGATGATAGTTGAGTCATCAGCGTATTGTATGAGTGAACTCTAACAGGAGGAGTTATGCAAGTCATTTACGAAAACACTATAAGACAGGACAGAATATAAAGTCTCAGTGGTGGTATGTAGAGACAGAGACCTGCAATTTGACTGCCTGCCGTCTGTAGGATAGGTAGCTTGTGAACCACCTGAGAGAGGGACAGGACAGACCAAGGTCGCTGGGCTTGTGTAAAAGAAGAGGGTAAACAGCAGTGCTGAAAGTCTTTGATAGGTCAAGAAATAAGGAAGAAAGAAGTTTGCCTGAATCATGTGCTTTGTTATCTGTGCCCATAAAGTATAGTAAAGCAGTGCCAGCACTGTGAGCTGGTCTACACCCATGCTGTGTGGTAGTAGTAAGATGCTTTTTAACAAGGTAGTGGAGGAATTTTGTGTGTGGACACATTTTTCAAAAGGTTTTGAGATAGGTGACAGTAAGACAATAGGATGGTAGTTTGAAATATCAGTGGAGTTATCTCCTTTATGTAGTGGTACAGTACATGATTTCTTCCAGAGAGCTGGGACATAAGCTTTTAGAATATCTCTGTTGACAAGGATGATTAATGGACATGCAATAGGCTCTGCAGCTATTTTGAGATATTCTACTGGAAGGTTGTCTGGAGAGTTAGAACAGGTTTTAAGTTTCATAATTAGTCTCTTTATAGTATTAGTGGAGACAAGCTGTAGAGAGAAAGTGTGAGAAGTACAGGCAGAAGTGGTGTAATGACTTATAGGTGAGTTGAGGAGGGAAGAGAAGGTGGAGAGTGTTGCTGCATGGGGTGGGATACTGTTATTAAGTCGGGTGAAGTAGGGCTTGAGAGTGGGGATAGAGAAGGTCGGGGACAGTATGATGCATTTTAAGTGGCATTCAATACACTTTTGATAACAAGTGTTGAAGAGAATGGCAACTTGTGCAGGATTTTTTTTATAAGGAAGTGGACTCTGATTGCTTTTTTCCCCCCGGGAATAAGGAGTAATGTAATAGAAGACTAGAAATTCTTGGGATTTTGTATGTGACCCATCGTTTCCAGAGACCATCTCTGTTTATCTTGAACTCTTGTTGTTTTGGGCAACCAAGGTACATGGTTAGTTTTAATTCTTTTTCTGGGAAGGGGGAACAAGACTGTTTAGGATATCCAAAAAAGTTGTACTAAAGTAGGTGACTGCTTCAACAAGAGGTAGTCTTCTGAGGCTAGACCAGTTTATGTTTTTTAGTATGTTGATAAATGCATGTTGGTCGACGGAAAGTTTCAGATTTGTTTTGTAATGATGTTCTGATGAGAGATTGTTCTAAGAACAAAGGCAGGGAGATGATAACTCAGTGCATCAGGCAGAGTACCTGTGTTGGGGAAATTACTGGGGTCAGAAACTAGAATCCAGTCAATCATCAATCCAACATTACATAAATTGATCAATTCATGCCTTCCCTTAAACCTCACTCCTCGTTCTCCAAAAATATTCTATACGTACTGTTTCCAGAATTTCCATTTTGTTTCTAAGTAGTTTGCTCCTACCTTTTTCTAAAGATCCAACTTCTAGTCATTTTATCCCGGTCACAGTATTCACTACTTCACATCTAGTTGTTTTAGACTTGGATTTTCATTTTCTAGTAACTGCTTTTTTGGCAGCCACCAGAATTAAACAAGGCTTTCCTATGCCTAGGAAATTCAGATTCAGTATCCCAGCTCAAAAAAAAATAAATCTTTAGTTACACCAATATTTATGACAGAGTACTCTCTAGGGAATTTTTAAAGTCTGCCAACTCATTACACTCCCAAAATATGTGTTCCCAGTTACCTATTTCTTCCCATCACAACTCCAATATTTGCCATCTACCTGAATGAATATTCTTTGGAGTCTGCTTGGGGTATAGAAACACCTATGCAAACATTTCCAAGCAAAAATCACAAATCTTCTAGACTTTGTTGCATATTTTTAGGAGCCATGCAGATCCCCCATTGTTTCCTTGTGAAATGCTTATCCAATCTCTCTGTCCAGTCTTTTCTAACCTCCTCTGTTTGATTCCTATAGTTATCATGCAATATATTATACATCCTACCAATTATCCCCAAAAAGCAATTACTAGAAAATCAAAATCAAAATCTAAACCAACTGTATTTGAATACTGCAACAGAGATAAAAGAACTGTGTTGATGTGGACATCCTCCAAGAGACGCTCACTTAGACAAATGACTGGTGCTTGAAACATGGTCTCAAGCTGAATACCAAAAAATGCATCATCCTCTTTGCGGAGAGTGACATCCCCATAAATTATCACATTTATAACAACGTCCTAAGCACTCAATCAGTCGTGAGGGATTTGGGCACCCAGGTTGATAGCAACCTGATGTTGCTTCAGTTGTACAGAAAGCCTTCCACATGGCCCACCTCATATGTAAGGGTATCTCATCCAGGGACAAGGAGGTCATAACATTCCTGTATTCTTCCCTTATAAGGCACATTATTGAGTACAACGCCCCTTTTGGCATGTACCTTGCAAAGCACATGCAGCAGCTGGAGAGACTACAGAGGCTCCTCACCAGGAGAATCCAGGGCTTCAAACATCTACCATATACAAATAGGCTAAAAGCCCTATTCCTCTACTCAGTTTCATACAGACTCCTCATAGATGATCTCTGTCTGGCATACAAGGTGATCAAAGACCCCACCTTGATGGGACTGCTGCATATCCATAAGTCAAGCTCCATTCAAGTAACCCACATATGCAGCCTCAACCTGGTCTGTGACATTAACAAGACTTGTTGGTGGGACAGATTTGTATACCAGAGACTCCCCCATCTATGGAATTGACTCCCTATCCACATCAAGCAGAGTACCTCTTTACCCCTTTTTTAAGTGCAACCTGGATAATGGGATGGGAAAAAGAAAATATACCCCTGGGATTCCACCCATGTCCCTGCTGGACAGAGGCATTGGGTGCTTATTTGTCTAAACATGGGCTAAACTCTTGGCTAGGCTTATAAGGGCCTCAGGGCCAGCCTAGTAACTTACTATGATCTTAAGAACTTCCTATGATCCTATGGGAGTGGGATCTTTAGAAAAGTGTAGGAGCAAATCACACAAACAACTGGAAATTGTGGGAACAATACATGCAGAATACTGTTTTTATGAAGGAGTGATGTTTCAGGGAAGACAGGATTTGAGCAATGTACTTAAGGCATAATGTCTGTAACTGTGAACATGTTAACATTGTTTTATTTTATACATGTGTATGTTTGCCTGTGCCTTAAGTGATAATTCAATAAAGGGGTTTAAAAATACATGTTTTTTCAAAGATAAAATGTCATTATGTTCTCGGTGAAACATTTGGTTCATCCTAGACATGATTTCAGAAAAATAAAACTATTCCAAGGGACAATCAGAAGACATACTCTCCACAGAATTGTTTAACTGAGAAAATGTTGTTCCCTAGCAATTATCTCCCTGTTCATCACACTGGGAACCTTTTGAAAACAATTTTTTTTTCTTTTACCACAGAATCCAGAAAGAAAAGGGTTAAGAGCCTGTAGTAAGCTCTGAACTAAGACCGGAGAAGATAAATGTTTAGCTTTCAGTTTCCTTTTAACTGGAGTCTCCATGGAGGCAGACTCCTGCCAGTGACACTACCCCAGGAAACAGACATAACAGTCTGGGTAGGCATAGAAGCATTCTCCACTCTTTCATCCGAGACAGACAAGACTGGTTCTTCCCTTGCCCACTAAGAACACTCCAAAGCTGCACAGGACATGTCTAACTCCCAGTCCATGGTGGCTGAAGGGACTATGCCAAGGGAAGAGCAAGGAAGATTATGTGTGGTCTGAGGTACCAGAAAAGGCCACAGCAGTCTCATCCATCTGTGGCTGAGGCAAATTACAAGTCTGCTGGAGGAGCAAAGGATGTTTAGAAATTCTCTTCTTTTGGGGGCCAGAGAAAGGAAAAAAAATGAGGAACTGGTAAGCTGTTCCATGGCAAAGGCAAGAATGAAGCCTGACGTCTAGGTACAACAGACATCAGTGACCACCTCTCCAGATTTATTACAAGACAAACTAATCACACCCCCAAACATGCTGTATTAAAACAAGCGTGTAGACTTGCCTCTTTGAAACAGAGACTCATTTATGAACTACCTCTCCCAATACAACTGAGCACTGAGAAAAACTACCACTAGAAGATGATTTTATCCATTTCAATAAAACATACCTTAATATACTAAATGAGTTAGCTCTCACAAAACAAAAAGAACCTAAAGTAACACTACTCCATGGCTCAAAAGGCAACCAATCAGCTCATGTTAAATAGAGACAAAGCCAGAAAGTCATGGTATAAATACGAAAAGCAGAAAAAGTGGCAAATTTTTAGACACCTTATAAATCAATGCAAACAGGTCAAACTAGACAAAACTGTATTCTTCCACTCACTTTAAGGCAAATATCACCACAATCCCAAGCAATTCTGGGCAACCTTAAAAACTCCACTATAGGCCAGTCAAACCACCACACCACCTTCTACCACAAACAATACAGACCCCCACAGCCACTCAGTTCAACATACATTTCATTCAATCTGTCCTCTCTCTACCTAAATGTAATTCACTCTCCTATCTCTCTGTCCCCACCAACAATATTTACAATATTCTTCTCTTCTTTCTACCAAATACCTACTTCAGTTATCAAAAATTAAATTCAAAAACTGAAAACCACCGCACCAGCTGCCAACAAACTCCCACCCAAGTACCTTACGTTAGCTGCTGATATCCTGGCAAATCCCATCTCAGTACTCATAAATACATCTATCATAGACAACTATGTACCCACTACCTGGAAAAAATCAGATATTACACCACTTCACACAGGTGGATCAGACACTGACCTCTCCATCTACTGCTCCATTGTTATTCTCTTCCCTCTATCCAAAATCTTATTAAGATGCATACACTCCTAACCCATCTCATAAAGAACAAACTACTCTCCTCCCACACAACATGGCTTTTGACCACACCACAGCACAACAGCAGCTCTGCTTAGCTTCTCAGAAATCAAACAGAAACAATGGCAACCTAATATCATCCCTGTTCCTGGATTACTCAAAAGCATTTGACACAGCAACTCCTAATCAATTAACTATCTTCCTTATCACTGTCTCATCCAGCTCTTATTTGGTTCTGTAGCGCTCTCCAACAGACAACAGGCCATAAAATGGAATCAGAACCAATCCCCCTTCCTCCCAGTTTCCATTGGTGTACCACAAAGATCAATAGGCCCAGATCTTTCAATATTTTCACAAACAACCTGTATAAAGCCAGCAAACTTGGTACAATATATCGACTATGCCACATCATCTGTTCAACCTCAACAAGTGACTCAAGAATCCTTTGCTCCCATAAAAATTATGGCTAAAGGCTCATCAGCTAATCCTAAATGCCAAAAAAGACAAAGAAATTAGTGCTTTTCTCACCCACATCTCTCTCAACAACCTGGACACCATTTAATATTACTTCAACAACCACCACCACTACAGAAACTGTAACAAATACCAAACTACTAGGAGACATAATGGACAAACTAAAAACTGACCTGCATGTCACCCAGGCCATCAAGAAAACTCATCAAACATTGGGCTTCTGCTACCAAAACAAACTCTACCACACAGACTCATCAAGAAAATCCTTACCATCATCCTTTCTTCTCTCCCTTCTCTATGCATCACTCATATTAACCAACATTCATGCTACCCTATTAAATAAATGACAGGCATGCTTTAATAAAATAGTGAAGTTTGCAGGTAATGCATCTTACCGTACACACCACTGCTCAACACTAAAGAAACTCATCTGGCTAGAACTACCTGATTACCTTTCACTCAACTTCAAATTACCCACAAAATAATACACAAACCACACATTCTCTACAAAATGTCCTCAAGCACTACTCCCACCACGATGTCTTCACTCAGGTAATCAGAGCCTAGCAATAATTTCTAAATCCCGTAACACCACTGTAGACTTACTATACTCATCCTATGTCACCAGGCAGGAGAACACTCCAAGCCTATCCCACTAAAACAGGACAGCTGTGCATCTAGCTTTAACCACAACCTAAAACAGCACCTAGACTCCTCCCTACTCTGTTCTTGTTCACACCTTGACTTCCTCTCTCTCAGATCTCATAGCTGGCCTTAGGTATAGGCCAACTAGGCAGCCGCCTAGGGCACTGCTCTAGCAGGGGTGCTTTTCCAGTATTTATTTGGTGTAGATAGACCAAGATAGGGGCACAGAGTGGTGTGGCGGGGCGCCATGGAGCTCTTTTGTCTAGGGCACTAGTTGACCTAAGGCCACTCCTGTCACTAACCCGTAACTTTCTAGCTCTCCTACCTTATCCTGTAAATGTAAATAAATCCGATCTATATTTATAACTGTAAACTGCTTTTCATCACTCCTTTGTAAATGAAATTTGTATGCTGCTGTATATGTAAATGCCACCTGTTTATTATTGTGTAACACTCTTACAGAAATCAAATTGTACTAACCTTTGTCTTGCTTGTATTACCCACTGGATGACCTAAAACCCCATTTCTACGGTTAAGAAACAGATTATTTTTTCTTGTAAATTTTTTGGAAACCCTAATGGCGCTTTTTCCCCCCTGAGGCCTCTGCTGAAAATGGGTCTGTCTAGTCAGATCATACCAGTAAACAAAATGTAATACAATAAATAGTAGTTGGTAAAAGCTAAGTAGCAAACAAGTAGTGTTTTCACCACCAAACCATCATGACCAGTGCAGCATACACACTTACCCCAGCCCTTAAACACAGTTTTGCAAATGTGTTTCTCATAAAGTTAGAGGAAAAAGTTAAATCTGTACAGTTTTACAATAAAAGAAAAAACTATAATCACAGTCTACCAAATTACAAAGTTACCTGACAGTCCAAGAAAAACAAAATTCTAGCCCAAAGCAAATTTCCCTTTAAAAAGCAAAGTTTTAGTCATAAAATAAGTTGTGGAAGGTTTCTTCCCCGAAGGGAAGTTATCAGCCTGGCAATGGAGAAATGCTAGCCAGCTGTTGATCACTGTAACCTACAAGATCAGGACAGGGGCACAGAGTGGTGTTACTCTCTTCAGCAAGGCTTGGTGCCTAGACTGCTGATTGTTCTCCACTGTCAGCTTGAGCTATCAATGTTCTGGGTGCATGGAAGGAGCCCTGAAGCACTGGAAACTGTCTGGATGTTGCATCCTATGCAGGATATATATGTAGATAAGCCTACTGCAACAGTGATCAAATGATGAATATCCTGAAGATTTCCTTACAGAAGGGAGGCCAAATACTTGAATATTTCCTGAGATGGGAGGTCATACAATAGCTTCTTGTCCAAATGGGCATTAAGCAACTGTGCTACACATACTGAAACAACCAATAAAATCTGTAGATTACCCAGTCCCCTAAAAATGAACACAACTGGAAAAAAATGGGGGGGGGGCAAAACAGCTCAGCCTTCTCATAGGATCTCACTTATTCAACCAGACCTTCTCTCCCCTAGCAGCTAAGCTCATTAGAGAGCTTTCTTCCAACGGCCTCAAACCATGATGACTCTGCCCCTACATTGCACTCACCAACAAAAATAAACTCCACTGCACAGATCAATGCTTCTCTATACTAAGTCCCAAACTCTGAGAAAGTATTCCTCTACGAACAAAAGCTACCTCTCATCTTGCCTTAAATTTGGGACTCATCTAAATGTCCATCTCCTCTCATTAGCCAAATGAGAGTCCCCCTCATCCAACCATATCACCTAACCTAAGCAACACCCTCTCTCTTTCACCCACTAGTAAAACATTTACTGTTTCTCACCTGGCACATTTTATTGCACCACTTTACACTTCTCACCCACATAACCCTTTGCTTATAACTTCTCATTCCAGCTACTCACAAACTCCTAACAGCTCTACTTAACATATTTCACTCCACACAACTATCCAATTATCCCCACTTAGATATCACACAGTTGTAATTATCCCATAGTCACGTCACTTCCTAAACGAGATTTGTCTTAATTTATTGTGAATATTTTATATTACAATTGTATATACTCTTCAAAGTTTTGTTATCCCATAATGGCAATTCACAGATATGCATTTTCATTATCCTCTTGTTACCTGACATTAAATGTAATACTGACATGTTTTGCATTTCTGGGCTTAAACTGAAATTGGTCACATTTGATCAGTGCTCTACGCTGGTAAGCACATTTTAAATAAATAAAATAAATATCCTATGGTAAGGCATACCATCTAAGCCATGCATACATTCCAGTCCTTCTGATTACTGAGCCTGAAATTACACCCTCACTGCAGGGTCCAATGGCATCACAGCCACATCTGAGTACATGCTTATCAACCATAAAAGCTGTCTGAGTAAGCCTAACAATTATTTCATTCACAGTTTCATCAAGTACTGACAAAATGCACACCTGTAATCTACCCAAGAATGCATTCTTGGTACTTAACGCTCAGAGTATAGCAGAGTTTGCTTTGAAGGTTAGTTTTGTGAAGCATATATATTTTTGCCAATTCTATACAGAGCCCTGATTTCCTTATTTGCAAGCACTGTGAGCTCTGCAGTAGTTGTTGAAACCCAGGAGTCATGCAATGATAGTACTGCTAGGTCAGCCACAGGAGTTTTGTACATGTATTTTTACAAGATTACTCAACATTGCACAACTTGCTGGGCTTCTTGTAAGCTGGAGGCTGCAAAACAGACTCTGAAGAGGGTTCTATGGAGGTGTCTCTGAACGCATGGAATAAAGGAGGTACTGCAGTGATCTTTAGTTCCTTTAGCCTCATAACTTCAAAGCATTTTTTTTTTGTGAAAGATTAACACCTCTTTAGCCCCCCTCCAGATAAAAGTTCCTTCATTAAATTCAACTTCTTTCTAAATTAGATGATGTCCTTGTTGTCTGAAGTGTAACTAAAATGAGAAAAAAATATAGGCTATGTAAGCCAAACCTTCCTTATCTAACAGACTTCAAGAAACCAGAACATGTACAGAGACTCACTCCCTCTCCTTCTCGCTCACTAGTGGAGGGACTACGACCTGATACTATGCTGGGCAACCATATATTCCTCAGAAAACCTAAGGGGTAGAAGTTGACACCTGTAGGGTAGACACCAAGTCATCAGTAGTTATTCTTTTCAAAAAGGCTAAAAGTGATTCATACTGCCAACAACAAGGAAGGGCAGAAAGCTTCCAAAGCTGTTAAGCCTTTTAGGGAGTCCTCTATCAGGATGATCAGAAATATCCTGGGGGGATGTATTACATGGCACGGTCTGAAACTGCAAAGATCAACAAAGGAAACAGACATTCATTGCAGCTACCTGAAAAACATCTGGTCTGAAGGTCACACTCAATTCACCAGAGACTAGGGTACTGCTGCTATGACCCCCACTGTCCGACTCCAAAAGGGTCAGGACAGGTGAAGATGCAGATATTTTTAGATCAGTGGACTACAGGCAGACTAACCAACACCTCTCTAGGATCACTGCTCTCAAGCCTCTGCAGGACTAATAATGTGTCTAACGGCTCATGCCCTCTGCCCACAGCTCTTTAAGCAAAATCTTCTTAAACGTATTAATTTTGCTACGCATGCTTACTTTCTGAAAAGTCACTTTTTCTGGCTAGCTTTACAGAATCCCCATAAAGTGACAGATGTGTGGGTGAAAGCTACTACTGTGTGTTTAAAGAATGTTTTAGATGCATCTGGCCTTGTTATGCAATGTTTGCCTGTTAATGTCATATAATGCTCATACATGGGCACACAGTCATTCTCCTTTAGGCCAGAATTACTTCTTCAAGTAGTTTTAGTTACTTTGTCTAGGGACATCATGGACCTTGGAACAAAACAATCTGAATAAAAAATTACAAACATTGAGCTCAATAGTCACATTTTGGTAATGCATCTAAGAATAACATTCTTAAAAAGACTTATCAATTTTGAATTCAGCTGGAATGGACAGATGACTGATCCATTTCAAGCAATAAACCAACTGAAGATGACATGACATTGGATGCGGTCACCTTTTAGTTATACATGTGCTGATGTCTCTGGCTAAGGGAGGAGCTTAGCCAAAGACATATGGATATCTGCTCGAAGCTAGCTCCCATGGAAAAGGGATTATGCTGAAGCACTGACTCCTATGATGAGCACTTCTTACCCTTGAAAGCAACGTTACTTCCTCACTTTTTAACACCATGTGGCAGGGATGCTTACTAGGATGGTTAATAAACAGAGACACTGTGGATGGCCTTGGAGACTCCACGAGGTATATTCAAACTGAAATCTCTAGATGTACTACACGACTTGCAGCTTCCTGTAGGTAGGTTATTATACATTTAAAACATATATTCCATTTACCTATGCTCAGCAAAATAAACTACTGGCATCCAGACAAAAATCCAACAATAAATCAGGGGATTCACTTTTCTCTAACACTGTGGGAAAAACCTGGAACCTACTTCCCTGTGAACTCGCATCTCTTTCTTCAACTCCACTATTCAAAAAGAAACTCAAATTATACCTTACAACTCACTGGCTATGGCCCATGTACTAACCCAGACTAAGAATCCCCTTCCTGTTGTATTATGTGCACTAAATACTAATTTCTCTACTGCTACATTAAGTCCACCTCCTTCTTATACCCTCTGTGAATCTGATCAATTAAGCTAGTTTAAGACTGTATAAATTCCATCCTTCTTACAAACTATTATAGAATATGTTGATGTTTACCCAGCTTGGACTTTATGAATGTGGCATTGCCTTGTAAATTATTTTTTTTGTGATGTATATCAAACTTGGACTTTAGGAATGTGTCACTGCTTTCTAAATATTTTTTTTTCTATTATTGTTTTGTCTTTTTTAAAAAATATCTCTCATGATTACTAAGTTGCTATGTAAACAACTGTATTAGTCTGAAAAGCGTACTGTATCTCAAGTTGCAACTATCTGTTTTTGTGGAGCTTTTCTCCCCGGGCCTCTACTGAAAATGGACATATAGCCAGTTAGACTAGCCCAGTCAACAAATGTAAAATAAGTAAATAAAAATAAATAAGTATTCTGCACATTCTAATTGTATATTAATTGCACAAAATTATGAGTCTTCTTCATCTAGCTTTATCTGTCAGAATCCCTGGTCTGCATCTAGTACTGAAAATGATTTATTCTGCTTATTTAAGACCACTTCAGCTGTAAACAACAGGTAACATTTTTTAAATCACATTATTCAGATTCTGTAAGATCAATACAACTGCAAATTTTATCCTGTTTTAAAACAGTTATGCCAACTTTATTAACATGCTTATAAACAAGCTTGAACAATAAAACATAGAAAAAAGTGGTAATATTTTAAAGGAACCAGAATATTGAAAACAAAAGTGCAGAAAAATAAACTAAGAAAGAATACAATAAAAAATAACATTAGACAAAAATAAAACAGAATAAAGTTTAAAAATATACATTACACAAAGAATAAAATAGTGAACTCAGAAAATGATACTACATGGCACTGATAACATGCAAAACTCATTGAATTAAAAACATAAAAAGGTAGTAGTGATAAAATAATAGCCATTATATCAATAAAGAAATACTCGGACTCAGACTAAATGATAAAATAAAAAAATGTAAAAAGTGCTATCAATAAGGCAGCAACTGACAACAGGAGGCTTTCTCCAGAAAGTTTGAAAATCTAAACTGACAAGTTCCAACAGGCAAATACAACTACTCACCCATTCTGCTAGCCCTAACTACTACTTACTGACACACAAGCTTTCCATTCATTTCTCCATTCTCTTGATTTACTACATTCAATTCCTTAGAGCTTCACTGTCTGCCCTAGTACCTCAGCGGGAACAGGTAAAAGACATCTATTATCTTGTCATACTGTAGTTCAGTACCAGGTATAAAGGAGAACTTGTGAAAGACTCGTTTCCAAATGAAGGCCTAGGAGAACCCAGCATTTTTCTAACTTCAAATGATTTAGAATATGCCTGGAAATTTCTATAAAGGTGCTTTTATATAGCAGATTACAAAAAACTATTCTTTTTTCTTGCCCCAGATGTCAGGTGCCCCTAATGGGAAGCAATTAAATCTATAAATATACAAGGTTATACCTCAAACAAAAAAGCAAAAGCTTTTAAGCATTGAAAAGGAGAGAAGAGGTATAACCAAAAAAAGTCAGGGGGGCTGGAGGGAGGGTAACCAGGACTGCAACAATGAATACACTCGAACATCTACATTTATGGCAAGTGTACACATCTGTATTATGTTCTTCATGTTTCACTGTTGCAGTCATTACATTTGGGTAGATTCCCAAAGCTAAGGATGGGAGGAGGAATTTAGATAGCATTAGGACCAGCTATAAGGCCCGGCAAAACTGCAGTGACAAAGCCAGCTCTGGATTTAGAGAAAATTGGCAAATGGTAATGCTTGGTGAAAGTATGTACAGAACTCCAGGTAGCAGCTTCTAGGATGTCCCTGGTAGGTACGCCTTTGTGAAAGGCTGTAGAGTTAGATGCAGCCCTGGTTGAGTGGGGTCTGATCCCCTGTGGGATAGGTTTTCCATGGTGCTTATAGCAGAAATGAATGCAATGGCTTATCCATTTGGAAATGTTTTGCTTTGAAATAGCCTTCCCCTCTGTCCCTGCAGCAATTGCCACCAGCAGTTGTTCAGATTTCCTTTGAGGTTTAGTCCTGTCCAAGTAGAATCTAAGTTGTCTGTGCAAATCAAAGGAGTGCAGTATCAGTTTCCCTTTGTTCTGTGGATTAAGAAAGAAGGTTGGCAAATTAATGGACTGATTAAAGGCCACACTGGATACCACCTTTGGCGTGAAAGAGGGATTGGTCCTGAGGGACACCCTGCCTGCATGAAAGATGATGAAAGGCTACACTGCCATAAGGGCCTGTAATTCAAATACCCTTCTTGCTGAAGTGATGGCTAAAAGGGAAGCTGTTTTCCAAGAAAGGAATTTTAAATCTGCAGTAGCAGCTGGCTCGAAAGGCGGAAGGGTGAGTTTCTCCAACACGAAGTTAAGGTTCCAGACTGGAGTTGGAGCTCTCCTGGGTGGTCTTAAATTTTTGGCCCCTCTGAGGGACTGCTTGAGCAGTGGATGAGAGAAGAGGGGAGGTTCTGTGTTATAATGAGCTGAAATGGCTGAGGCGTGAATTTCTATTGAGGAAAAAAGACAGGCCCTTGTGAAGCATCTTAGTTTAGTATAGTAAAATCTGAGGTAAATTGGGCACTGCTGTGCTCATCCCTTGAGATTGGTTCCAGGCACAGAATCTTTTCCATTTTTTAGCATAAGATTTTCTAGAACTAGGCCCCCTTGCCTCTAAAATGACATCCCATCACTGGTTTACTGAGGGATGGTAAAGGAGAGCTTCGGTAATTAGGCAGGCTGCTAGGTTCAGTGTTTGAAGCTGAGGGTGCAGAATCTGGTTCTCCTGCTGAGACAGCAGGGTAGGAGTCTGA
Organism: Protopterus annectens; assembly: GCF_019279795.1. Lineage (NCBI taxonomy): Eukaryota > Metazoa > Chordata > Ceratodontiformes > Protopteridae > Protopterus > Protopterus annectens. Next base: position 369,274,814 of record NC_056748.1, on the reverse strand, counting down.
GGCAGGAGCCATAGGGCAAATAGCGACACACTGCTCAGGAGGGGGTACCAGTGTTGGGGTGGCCAGGCTGGTGCACTCAAAATCATCCTTGGTTTGTCTTGTTTGATCTTTAGTAGTACTTTGGAGAGCAGAGGAGGGAAGGCATAAACTGATAGACTTTTCCAGCTGAAGGACAGTGCGTCCACCTTCCAAGCTTGTCTGTCGGGAGTCCTTGTGCAAAAGTTTTCCAATTGATAGTTCTGGGGGGAGGCAAACAGGTCTACATTTGGGCTCCCCCATTTGTTTCTCAACATGCTGAAAATCCTTGGTTCCAGTTTCCACTCGTGTGGGTCCATGAGGTTTCTTCTTAGTCTGTCTGCCAGTGTATTTAGTTTTCCTGGCAGGAATTGAGCTTGTAGATGCACTTGGTAGCTCAAGGCTGTGTTACAATGCCATGGCTAGTCTGCAGAGGGGGTAAGAATGTGTAGCCCCTGCTTGTTTATGTACCACATAACAGTGGTGCTGTCTGTCTTTACCATTAATTGTCCTGGAAGAATGTGGTCCTTGAAGGCTGTCATAGCATTCTGTGCAGCTAACATTTCTTTATGATTGATGTGAAGGTGCATTTGAATTGGGCTCCATTTGCTCTGAATACACTTCCCTGCCAGGTGCATCCCCCATGCATAGTCCGATGCGTCTGCTGTTAGGGTTTGGGGGAAGGGGTTAGTGTGAATGGCAGTCCCCTGTTTTGGTGGCAGGTCTCTGCCCACCAAAGGAACTCTAGGCATAGACAAGGAATGATAGGAATCATTGCTTCTAGATCCTGAGAATGTTGACACCATAGGCTTTTTAGATACCATTGTTGTTTCCTCATATGCAGTCTTGCATATGGAATTGGGAGAACGCAGGAGGCCATGAACCCCAAGGCTTGTAGTATTTACCTTGCAGATAGGGTTTTTGTGGCCACTTGTTTGAAGTAGGGTGTCAAGTGAATTTGTTTCTCTGGCGTGAGAAAAGCCATCTGGGAAGTTGTATTCAAGCTTGCTCCCAGGAATATAATTTGTTGACAGGGTACCAAGTGTGATTTCTTTTTGTTTATGGTGTACCTCAGACAAGTTAGCACCCTTTGTACAAAAGCCAGATGATTCAGAAGTATGTCCTGGTTTTCTGCCTGAGTTAGACAATCATCCAGGTATTGGTATATTTGAATATTTCTTTGCCTGCAAAATGCAATGACTGGAGCTAGGCACTTTGTAAATATCCTGGGCGCAGTAGATAAGCCAAAGGGCAGTATAGAGAACTGATAGTGCGTGACGCCTGCTTTGAAGCATAGGTATCTTCTGCAAGATTCCCTGATTGGCATGTGCAGGTATGCTTCCTTTAAATTTAGTGTTGCCAACCAGGCATCTTTGCTTAGCATAGGAAGCAAATGGTGAAGAGTCAGCATCTTGAATTTTGGAATCACCAAAAAGGTGTTTAGAATAGGCAGGTCCAAGATAGGACATCATGAATTGTCTTTTCTGGGTACTGGGAAACATCTTGAGTAGAAACCTTGCCCCTTTTCTTCTTCTGGTACCAAATGAATAGCCCCTATGCTTAAGAGAGAGAGAATACTTGTTTTTGGGCCTCTGCCCACTGATTTGGAGGTAGATCTGGCCAACCGCTTGGAGTTGGTAACATGTTGAAGTGAAATCTGTATCCTTGGGACACTATTTAAAACCCATTTTTCCTGGGTAATGAGTCCCCAGTTCTTTGCATGAAGTTCAATCTTTCCCCCCAAAGGGGCAGTCAGTTGTGAAGTGCTTGGAAGTTTTAAAAAAGTCATAGATACAGTTTACCATAGGGGGGAATTTTATTACTCCCAGATTTGGAAGTGGAGGCCCCCCACTGCTTAGTCCTGTGCATCCCCTGGGACTGAAGCCTGGATGCTGTGCTGGATCTGGGTTTGGACTGAGAAGGTCTGGAAGAAGCAGGAAAGGACCAATTCTTAGAAGGCCAATGCCTACTAAGTCTTGGAGGTTGTACTTGTAAAAAGTCTTCAACAGTTTGCATAGATTTTATTTTTTATTTTATTTTACATTTGTTGACCGGGATAGTCCGACTGGATGCATGTCCATTTTCAGCGGAGGCCCGGGGAGAAAAGCTCCAAGGGTAAGCAGATACAGCATTACATAATACCAGCATTACATATTACAAACAGACTATTTACAGAGATTACATAAGTAAGCAAGTTTAACAAGTTCCACAGGTTACAGTTAATCCTGAGCGCAAGTCAGGATTAAATTAAATTACACAGTAAACTGGTTAGCAGATTTTTACACATTCTAGAGAGAGTTAGCCAGGCTTGATACACTGACATAGCCAGCTAAGTGACAAATGTTGTTTGAGTCTAGTTTTAAATTGACCTAAGGTGGAAAGTAAGGTAATATCAGCTGGAAGAGAGTTCCAGGATCTACTTACAGAGTTTGCAAAGAGAGACTCACCGGCTGTGTTATTAATTTTGCTAGTCTGAATTTGTAGTTTGTTAGAGGATCGAAGTGGTCTAGGATTGTTATAGGGGGTGATAATATTTTTAAGTTTTAGCTTATTTTGCTTTAACATGATCTGGCAAGGATTGTTCCTTAAACCAAGCATATCTTCTAAGTACAAACCCAGTTACCGTAGCCCTGCAAGATGCCTCTAGTGAATCAAAACCACATTGCAATGTATGTTTGTCAACTTGTTCAGCACAATGCATTAAATCCTGTAAATCCTTATTTTCAGCACAATCAGGAAACAACATAATTTTCTGTTTAAGCAATCCAATAATATGCAGCTGATACTTTAACATATGAAACTGGCCATTCAAGGCCCTAATGGCCAAAGTTGCAGAAGTGTATACCTTCTTACCCCATCTATCCAGCGCCCTGGAGTCTATCAGAGGGGGTAGGATTTTGGGCAGTAGTAGCTTTAATGCCCTTCTGTGAAACAGCTTCAGGATCCGCAGTAGGATTTTTGAAAAAGAACTTGTGAGAGTCAGGTTTTCTGGAAGCAGGAGGTAAAGAGTAAGGGGCCAAGCTAGATTCCGAAAAGGCATCATCAACAATGTCTAGTACAGGAGGGATAGCTAAAGGCCTGTGCTGGGGCAGGAGTAAGAAATCCCTAAGCCTCTTTTTAGAATCAGAGAAATCCTGACTTTCCCAATGAAAATGTTCCCTGAAAGTATGCAAGGTTTCACCAAAAGAGAAATCCTCTGTGGGGGGAGCAGAGGGAATAGAGTCCTCAGCATCAGAATCCTCATAGGTAGATAAGGGTAAATCCCGGTCATCAGAGGAAACAGAAATTTCAGAATCCTGGTCAGAAGTATCATAAGCAGACTCAGTCCTAAGTCTCTTAGAGGGGTAAGGTTGGCTTCCCCTGATTAAAGTAATATGATCGTCAGTCATTTTTTTTTCTTTCTTTTTTTTTTTAGGCATAGAGGCCTGACCATGCGGTCTGGGTGTCAGTTTTCTGGGCATGGTTCGAGTTTTAGGCCTTGAAGAAGAAGATGGCATCGGTTTAATATGCAAGTCAGTAGGCCTGAATACACCCTCAGAAGCCAGTGCCTGCACAGTGGCTCCAGACCCATCCAAGGTAGAGACATCCGCAGGTTCCACAGTTGAAGCACCTCATGGCATACCGGACTCAGAATGGGTCTCAGTAGAGGCCTGCGAATCTGAAGTAGCGGGTATCACGGGCTGCGAAAGCGCCTCACTGAGTACCGGCGAACTGGGTGGCCTGTCTCTGTCTTTATCTTTGCGTTTTTTTGGAATGTCGGTAGTCGAATGGCTTACTGAAGACATATCAGGATAATTGAACCAAGCACCAAAATATTTAGAAGCGCAACTACACAGACGACGGATAGTTTGTGGTTTAAATAAAGCACAAAACCGATAGCGAGGTACATCGTGTTCAGGGCCTAGGCAAGGAATACAGTACAAATTTAAATCTTTATGAGGTATTTGCTTTCCACAAGAAATGCAATTATTTACTTTTACTGACATTGGTTTAGAGCAAGTAAATGTTTCAAAACAGGGTACTTAGCTTTAGTTGAAGACTTTGGTTCTGAAACTCGAAAACGAAAATTTCAGGAGTCGGCCGACTGGCACTTGCGAACTGCTTCTTCTTCTGGCACCGCATGGCAAGAAAGACTGATGTAATGACATCGGCTGCATGTTTTACACCCCTGACATCACGAAAGAAGAGACAGCAACCGACGTAGGACTCAAGACTTTGTTAATCAGGCCGACTGAGGGCTACTGCAAGCAGATAACCCAAATGTAATGACTGCAACAGTGAAACACGAAGAACATCATGTGTGGTGAACTGCATAAACGTTTTATCTTTACCTACTCTCTTAGTACACCATCAAAAGTTTACACACATTCTAGTTCAATTAGTGGCTCAGGTGCCTGACACAGCTACCTGTGAAGGATAGGAATGAGTAGCCACTGCCAGCTCGTCCATCATATGGGGAGGGAAGCAGCTCTAGTTCACAATTTGGATGACACCTGGCATGATCACCAAGTGCCATGAAGCATGAGCCTTTGAGCATGCACTGCCACTATACATCCATACAATGTCAAAGCAGTGTGCAAAAGCATGCTCCTTATAGCAAGGCAGCCAAAGTGGAATTAAAAGAGCTGCCATCAGGGAGGAAGGACACTCCCCAGGACCAGAAAGCTGACCTACTTCCTACCACCCAACTCTTACTGTTTGAGAATGCATGGGCTGTGTGTGCTGGAACGCATGCACCATAGGACTCTTGCCTAGCCCAGGGATGCCTAGCTCTCACCCCTGCGGAATGAACAGGATGAGTGGATGCGGACTGAGGCGTCATCTGAATGGTCTTAAGGAGTTTAAAAAAAACAGTTTACATAGATCCTTTGCACATCCTCAGTCTTACTAAAATCCCCAAAAGCTGTCACATTAACGGTACCCACGTAAAACTTAAGCAAAACTTCAGACAATGCACACGCAAAATATAATGACATTACCCAAAATACCCTTGCCCACCTAAACCCCCCAAACACATGTACTTAATTTAAAAGGAAAGAAGAAAATACAAAAAGAAAAGTAAAATATGAACCCTATTTCCCCACTTACCTCAATGTAAAAAAAAAAACACACGGATATTCACAAATTGCAGAAACAAATTACATACTTACAGTGCCTTCAGAAACAATACTGCCACCTAAATCATCTCTCAGAAATCAGAAATATTTTTTTTTATTAAGAAGACAAGACTTAAAAAGAATAAAACCTAAAACAAAACACTGACCAAAAACACATCAGAAGGCGGTATTACTGGCAAACTAGAACGGATTCCAATTAAACATAATGAAACTAAACTACAAACTAGCAAATCTTATTGTCCCATTCCTTCTGACTTTCATCAAAAGAGGAACAAGCAGGTAATGTTCTCTGGATTCCTACTTCACTGAGATGGTGAACAGTAAGGTCAAAGAAGCTTCTCCTTTTCTACACTGCTGTGCAATCCTAGAGTTAGTACATTTAGAGTTGCAGTAATTGCAATAATTATGGGGGAAGGGAGGCTTGCCCTTTCAAAAACAGTTAATGTAACACTTGTGTCTAAATGGGTTCTGATGAAATTTAGTTGCATTTATCTGAAAAATTCAAATCCAAACAATATCCTCACTGGACTACTAAAACATAAAATGTAACTTGTTTGTCTTTTCAGCTTTTCCCGGTTAGGGGTCGCCAGAGAGGAACTCCGGTCCGCTAATGATTGGCAGTAGATTTTTTTATGGTGCCAAGTTGCCAGCCCAACCTTCAGTGAAGGCATGCCCATTCACGCATGTCTTTCGGAGGCCACTCGACCGCGGGGAGGACATGCAGACTCCACACATAAGGCACTCCAGCCGTGAATCGAACAGGAGAACCTTTGCTGTGAGGCAACAACGCTACCGCTGTATCACCACGGCTTCAAAACATAAAAAGTAACTAATACTACAAAAAAAAAAAAACAACCTCCCTCAAAAAGTACCATTGTGTAAAATCTTATCATAACGGTAGATGTCCTTCTCTTCACTGTTGCAGTATTTATTATACTAGGGTTCTCCTGCCAAGGGCAGCTCGATGTCCAGCCAGTACACCAAAGCCTTTAGGTTGGTTTAAGGTATGCCATCTGTCAAGCATATGCTCCTTGCATAGCGTAGGGCATAAAGGTGATGCCTCGACGTACCATCTTCAGAACTGAGAGCCCCAGTAGGAATGCCAGTCCAAGGAAAAAAAAAAGGTAGTCAGTACATCCACAAGAGAAATGGACCAGGGAGGAAGGAGGGAATAAATACTGCAACAGTGAAGAGAAGGACATCTAACGTTATGGTAAGATTTTACACAAGTGTACTATTCATTCCATTTCACTGTTGCAATATTCATTACACCACGGAGAGTGCCAAAGCTCAGGAAGAAGACAGGAAAGAAGGACCAGCAGAGCCCTCCTGGAAGCCATGAAGGTTGGCCCTAGCAAAACCAGCTCTAATTCTGGAGAGTCCATCCAACTTATAGTGCTTTGTGAATGTAGGCGCAGAAGTCCGGATAGCTGTCCCAAGAATAGAATTAGTATTCAAACCCTTGACAGAAGCACCAGAAGAAGCCACAGCTCTAGTAAAATGAGCCTTAACAGAATAAGGAAGACTCTTACCATTAGAGGAATAATAAAAATAAATAGTTTTGAGATCCAAAAAGAAATAGTCTGCTTTTACACAGCTAATCCTAAGGGCCTACAATTTAAGGAAACAAAGAGCTGATCAGATTTTCTAATAATCTTAGTATTATTCAAATAAAATCGGAGTTGTTTATGCACATCCAACGTGTGCAGCACCTTCTCACTGGCAGAGTGCGAAAAGGGAAAAAACTGGGGAAATGAATTGACTGGTTAAAGGACAAATCATTCACCACCTTGTGCATAAAAGAAGGATTAGTACCCAAGGATGCCCTGTTCTTATGAAACACCAAAAAAGGAGAACAAGCCATAAGGGCTTGAAGCTCAGACACCCATCTGGCATAAGTAAGGGCTAACAAAAGTACAGTCTTCCAAGAGCAATGTTGCAAGGAAGCTGAAGCTGCAGGGAGCCTGGGTCAATTTTTCCTAAACAAAATTAAGATCCCAGGGAGGAGGAACAGGTTCCTCGGAGGCCTAATATGAAGGAAGCCTTTAAGAAACTGTTTAGCTTCAAATCTAGAAGCTAAATGAGGAGATAAAGGCAAACAAGCAGAGGTAGCGGATAAGTGAGCCATAGAAGAAAGTATAGTTGTGTAAAATCTTACCATAACTTTTGCATGTCCTTCTCTTCTATATGCTGCTGTATCCATAACACGAGGCAGTCTGCGTGTGGTTGACTCACACATCTGGTCATTATAAACAGATAAATGCTACTGTGAAGGTACGTGCGATGGTCCACATCACTCAGTGTACATTGGCCATAAACGCAAGTCGGGTATAAAGTGAATATCAGCACGTACCTACCTCGGAACTGAATGCCACCGGGAACCAGCGACTATGGAGTGGGCACTCAGTAGTCAGGCAAGCGTCAGGGGGAAGGCAGGGTGGGAGACCATACAGCACCATATAGAAGAGAAGGACATCTAAAGTTATGGTAAGATTTTACACAACTATACAACGTCCTTCTCTTCATATGCTGCTGTATCCATAACATGAGGGAAAGTACAGAAGCTCATATTATTAAGTAATGGGTGGCAGTACAGAAACATTCTCCATGAAGAATGGCCCTAGCAAAACCTGCTCTGGACCTGGAAATTATGTCCTACATGTAGTCTTAGTGAAAGTGTAGACAGATGACTATCTAGCTGCTTCGAAAATGGCAGTTGTAGCCAGATCCTTAAAGAAGGACCCAGATGAGGATACAGCCCTAATGGAGTGCGCCTTCACTGGAAGGAGAGCCTTTTGCCATGGGCTGTGTAGCAAAAGGAAATAGTTTTAGAGATCCAGGAGGAAATGGTTTGCTTGGAAACAGGATGTCCCAGGGCTCTTATGTGATAGGAGATAAAGAGCCTATCTGATTTGTGAATGGATTTGGTTTTGGGCAAACAGTATCCGAGATGTCTATGTACATCCAAGGAGTGAAGGATCCTTTCGCTGGAGGAAGGCGGTGAAGGGAAGAAGGTAGGGAGACTGATGGCCTGACTTAGGGAAAGTTCATTAACTACTTTGGGCATGAAGGATGGGTTAATACATAGGTAAACCCTGTCCTTGTGGAAAACTGTGAAGAGGGGAGAGGCCATAAGGGCTTGCAATTCAGAGACCCTTTTGGCTGAAGTAATAGCCACAAAGAGAAACATTTTCCATGTGGAGTGTTGGGAGAGTGCAGTCCCTGGCTGGCACAAAAGGAGGTAAGGTCAGCTTTTCCAAACCAAATTAAGGTCCCAAGGATGGAGAATAAGCTTCCTTGGTGATCTAATGTGTAGTACCCCTTTTAAAAAGAGCTTCACTTCCAGTCTGAAAGCCAAAGGAGGGGAGAGAGGTAAGCATGCTTAGATGGCAGATAGATGTGCCTTAATAGAAGAGTATTATAAAGCCAGTGTTAATCAGTTCACAGTTCACACAGGTAAAGACAGGACCACTGAAGGCTCTACAGGCAGTGGGTGAAGTTCTTGTTTTAGATGCCAAAGAGAAAACCTTTTCCACTTGGATAGATAGGATTTTCTGGAAGTGGGTTTTCTGGCCTCCTGCAGAACCTGAAGCACGTCCTCAGTATAAAGAAATCAACACCCTATCACCCACAGTGTAAGGTTCAGGGTGGTAATTTGGGGCTGTATGAGAGTCCCCTTCTCCTGTGTGAGTAGGTCTATCCTAGGGGTAACTTGTGGTGATTCCCCTTGGCTAGATGATGTAGAAGGGGGAAACCAATGCTGCCGTGGCCAAAAGGGGGTCACCAACCAGATTTGAGGTTGTGTTCTCTGAATCTTCAGCAGAACGTTTTGAATGAGAGGGAAGGGTGGGGAATGCATAAGTGAACATCCCCTTCCATGAAAATGAAAGACTGTCCACCCTTCCATGCCCCAGGAGAGTGTATCCTGGTGCAGAAAGTTGGAAGTTCTCTGTTCAAGGGGGAAGGCAAACAGGTCTACCTGTGGTATACCCCATCAATGGACCAGGTCCAGAAACACATCCCTGTCAACGTTCATTTGTGGGATTGAGTCAGTCATGGACCTGCTTAGAGCTCCTGCAATCACATTCTCAGCAGAAGGTATGTAAACAGCTAGAATGGATACCGGTCTCTGTTGGGTGATCTCCTATTCCTGCAAAGCCAATCTGCATAGGACGCAAGACTTTGTCCACCTTTGCTTGTTGATGTATCACAGAACAGTGGTGTTGTCTGTGTACTATCTCAGCACTCCTGGGAGGATATGATCCTTGAAGATTTGGAGGGCAAATATCAAGGCTCTCATCTCCTTGATATTGATGTGTTCCCTCTGTTATGAGAGAGACTAAGTGTCCTTCACTCTTCACTCCCCTAAGGTTGTCCCCCAACCAGAGTCTGAAGCATCTGTGTGCAGATCCTGATGTGTGTGTGTGTGTGTGTGTGTGTGTGTGGGGGGGGGGGGGGGGGCAGAATTTCTTCCCCCAAACATCTTTATTAAATTCACACATATATAAATATAAGATTGCCTTTGTCATAAATGAAAAAGCATACAAAATGATATCACTTTAGTTACAGTTTACATCACAGACACCATTGAAACAACTGCAGTTGTAAGGGGAAGGCCAGGATTGGCAGAAATCTGGGCAATCCCCCAGTTTAATTCCCTGGCAAGGCAGGGAAGAAGGGGTACTATAAACTCCAGAGGGTGCAGGTGTTGTTTCCAGACTGTCCTTAAGTACAACTGAAATTTCCTTATGTGCATCCTTGCTAAGGGTGCCATGGGAATGGTGGAGGCCATGAATCCTAGGAGCCTCAGAAACTCCCTGGCCGACAGGAACTGGGGAGAGAGAATTCCCTGGAAATAACAGGTGAGGGACAGAATATTTTCTGGAGGAAGGCAAGCCATCATTTGTCCTGTGACAATCCTGCATCCCAAGAACACATCATCTTGGGAGGGGATCAGAGAAGATTTCTGAAGGTTTACGGCAAACCCCCGGCATCTCAGAAGGGAAATGGTGAAGTCCAGGTGCTGTTGGACTATGTGAGGGGACGATCCCTGAATGAGGATATCCTCCAGATAGGGAAAGAGTTGGATGTTCTGCGTTCTGGCGAAGGCAATGACTGGGGCCAGACACTTTGTGAACACTCTTGGGGCCATAGAGAGACCAAATGGCAAAGCACAGAACTGAAAAATGCACAGAACCCACTGAGAAACAAAGGAATTTCCTGAAAGGTGAATGGATAGGAATGTGTAGTTAGGCATCCTTTAAGTCTAAAGACACCATGAAGGCCTAAGGAAGAATCAGAGGAAGGAGAGTAGGGAGGGTCAGCATCTGGAAGGAGGGAACCTTGAGAAATGTATTCAGGTGGGAGAGATCCAGGGATCAGTCTCCAAGGACCTTCTTTCCTGGGAACAAGGAACATCCTGGAGTAGAATCCATTTCATCTTAAATGTAGGGGTACCTCTTGAATTGTACCTTGTGAGAGGAGGGCCTGCAGGACTAGAGGAAAGAATGCCATTTAGTCTCAAGGGAGTTGAGGAATAACTTTGAAGGTTGGTCTGCAATCCCACACCATGAAGTAACATTGTTTTATGATTGAGAGGACCAAAGAATCCTGGGCAATTTGTTTCCAAGTAGGAAAGGATAGGGAGAGACGCAGGGGAGAGGGGTAGCTGGGCTTTACAGCCTAGTGGCCAAACACTACCAGGTTTGGCATGAAAGGGCTGTCTCTAAGTTGGAGTAGAGGGAGAAAACCCAGAAGGGGTCTGCTTACTAGAATCTTTTCTCCCTTTGGAGGACATATGTCTGGAAGGCCTTCTCACAAAGGATGTTCTAGCTGGACAGTTCCTCTGAAAGCTTGGAACCGGGGACACAAAAATGTGCCTAAGGTCCTGAAGTTCTTTGCCCTTCGCCTGAAGGGCCTTAAACAGTTCAGCAGCCACTGAACCAAATAAAGCCTTGCTATCCAAGGGTGCATCCATTAACTGATTTAATGTCATCTGGCAAAAGCTGTAGCCTGAGCCAGGAGCATCTCCTGATGATCGCTCCTGAGACAACAGCTCTTGCTGAAGCCTCCACTGCATCACAAAGTACAGTTGTGTACACTTACCATAAATGTAGATGTTCGAGTGTATTCACTGTTTCAGTCATTACATTTGGGTTATCTACCTGCAGGTAGCCCTCAGCCGACCTGAATACCAGAGTCTTGGATTCCTGTGACGGATGCTGTCTCTTCTTCCATGACGTCAGGGGTATAAAATATGCAGCTGACACCATTACATCAGTTTTTCTTGCCCCAGATGTCAGGTGCCCCCATAATGGGAAGCAATTATATGTTATGTTACACCTCCAACAAAAAGCAAATACACCAGAAAGCTCAAATACACCAAACAAAAAGGAAAGGTAGAGCCAAGAGAAGTCAGGGGGCTGGAGGGAGGGTAACCAGGACTGCAACAGTAAATACACTCAAACATCTACATTTATGGCAAGTGTACACAACTGTACTATATTCTTCGTGTTTCACTGTTGCAGTCATTACATTTGGGTCGATTCCCAAAGCTAAGGAGGGGAGGAGGAAGTTAGAGAGCATTAGGGCCAGCTATTAAGCCCTGCAAAACTGCAGTGACAAAGCCAGCTCTGGATTTAGAAAAAATAGGCATGTGGTAATTCCTGGTGAAGGTATGTACAGAGCTCCAGGTAGCAGCTTCTAGGATGTCCCTGGTAGTGACTCCTCTGAGAAAGGCTGTCGAGGTAGATGCAGCCCTGGTGGACTGTGATCTAATCCCCTGTGGGGCAGGTTTTCCATGGTGCTTACAGCAGAAAAGAATGCAATGGGCTATCCACTTAGAAATTGTTTGCTTTGAAATGGCCTTCCCCTCTGCCCCTGCAGCAAAGCCAGCTAGCAGCTTTTCAGATTTTCTGAGACTTAGTCCTGTCCAAATAAAATCTAAGTTGTCTGTGCACATCCAAAGAGTGCAGTATTCTTTCTCCTTTGTTTTGTGGATTCGGGAAAAAGGCAGGCAAATGAATGGACTGATTTAGGGCCACACTAGACACCACACCTTGGGCATAAAGGAAGGTTTGGTCCTGAGGGAAACCCTGTCTGATGGAAGATAATGAAGGGCTCCACTGCCATAAGGGCCTGTAATTCAGACACTCTTACTGTTGAAGTGATGGCTTAAAGGAAAGCTGTTTTCCAAGAAAGGAATTTCAACTCTGCAGTTGCAGCTGGTTCAGATGGAGGGAGAGTGAGCTTTTCCAATACAAAGTTAAGATCCCAGGCTGGAGTAGGGGCTCGCCTGGGTGGTCTTAAATTTTTAGCCCCTCTGAGGAATTGCTTTAACAGGGGGTGCGAGAAGAGGGGTGATTCAGTATTATAATGAGCTGAAATGGCAGAGGCATGGATTTTAATTGACGAGAAGGATAGGCCCTTGTGGAGCATTTCTGTTAAGTACTGAAGAATATGAGGTAAGCTGGGCACCGTAGTGTCCATCCCCTGAGTCGGGCTCCAGGAACAGTATCTTTTCCACTTTTCAGCATAGGATTTTCTAGTACTAGGTCTCCTTGCTTCCAGAATGACATCTAGCACCTGCTTACTAAGGGATGATATTGGAGAGCTCAAGGAATTAGCCAGGCTGCAAGGTTCAGGGTTTGAAGCTGAGGGTGCAGAATCCGGCCCACTTGCTGGGACAGCAGGGAAGGTGTCTGAGGTAGGTGCCATGGATCCAGCAGTATCATATTGTGCAAGAGGGGGCACCAGTGCTGGCGAGGAAATTCTGGTGCAATCAGTATTGTCCTTGGTTTGTCCTGTTTGATCTTTAGCAGAACCTTCGAGAGAAGAGGCAGAGGGGGAAAGGCATAAACTGAGAGGCTTTCCCAGGTAAAGGACAGGGCCATCCACTTTCCAAACTTGACTGTGGGGAGTCCTTGTGCAGAATTTGTCCAATTGGTAGTTCTGAGGGGAGGCAAACAGGTCTATCTCTGGAGTCCCCCATTTGTTCTTCAAGAGGTTGAATATTTTTGGTTCCAGTTTCCATTCGTGTGGATCCATGAGATTTCTGCTTAGGATGTCTGCCAGTGAATTTAGCTTGCCTGGCAGGAATTGAGCTTGTAGGTGCACTTGGTAGCTCAAGGCTGTGTTCCACAGAGCCATGGATAGTCTGCAGAGAGTGTACGAGTGTGTTCCCCCCTGCTTGTTTATGTACCACATAACTGTGGTGTTGTCTGTCTTTACCAATAATTGTCCTGGAAGGATATGGTCTTAGAAGGTTGTCAGGGAATTGTGTACAGCTAACATTTCTTTTTGGTTGATATGCAGGTGCATCTGACTCTGGTTCCATTTGCTCTGAATACACCACCCTGCCAAGTGAGCCCCCCCCCCCCCCCCCCGTGCATAGTCTGATGCATCTGAAGTCAGGGTTTGGGTGGCAGGGGGTAGATTGAATGGGAACCCCTTGTTTAGGTGGCAGGCCTCTGACTACCAAAGGAACTCTGTCCTTATACAAGGAATGATAGAATCATTGATTCCAGGTGCTGAGAATGTTGACACCATAGGCTTTTTAGATACCACTGTAGTTTCCTCATATGTAGTCTTGCATATGGAATTAGTAGAATGCAAGAGGCCATGAACCCCAGGGCTTGCAGGATTTTACTTGCAGATAGCTGGGTCTTTGTGGCTGTGAAATAAACTTGTTTCTCTGGCGTGAGGTAAGCCATCTGGGATGTTGTGTTCATGCTTGCTCTCAGGAATACAATTTGTTGGCAGGGTAAAAGATAAGATTTATTTTTGTTTATGGGGTACCCCAGCGAGGTTAGAAGTTTCTTTACGAATGCCAGATGTTTTAATAGCATGTCCTGGCTTTCTGCCCGAATCAGACAATCATCCAGGTATGGGTATATTTGAATATTTCTCTGCCTGCAAAATGCAATGGCTGGAGCTAGACACTTTGCGAATACCCTGGGCGCAGTAGATAAGCCAAAGGGAAGTGCAGAGAACTGATAGTGCATGGAGCCTGCTCTGAAGCATAGGTATTTCCTGCAAGATTTCCTTATTGGAATGTGCAGGTAAGCTTCCTTTAAGTCTAAGGTTGCCAACCAGGCATCTTTGCCCAGCATAGGAAGCAGCTGTTGAAGTGTTAGCATTTTGAATTTTGAGATTACCAAAAAGGTGTTTAGAATAGAGAGGTCCAGATAGGACACCAGAAGCTGTCTTTTCTGGGTACCAGGAAAAGTCTTGAGTAAAAATCTTGTCCCCTTTCTTCTGCTGAGACAGGTTGAATAGCCCTGAAACTTAAAAGAGAGAGAGAGAACCTGCTGTTGAGCCTCCTCCCACTAATTTGGGGGTAGGTCTGGCCAACCGTTTGGGGTTGGCAAGGTGTGGAAGTGGAATCTGTATCTTTGGAAAACTATATTTAAAACCCATTTGTCCTGGGAAATTAGTCCCCAGTTTTTTGCATGCAGGGCGATCTTTCCCCCTAAGGGAGCAGGCAGTTGAGCAGGGCTTGGAAGGGTTAAGGTTAATTCATTGTGACATTTTTCCATAGGGGGGGTGTCTTACTACCTTCAGCTTTGGAAGTGGGAGCCCCCCACTGCTTAGGCCTGTGTGTACTTCGAGACTGTAGCCTAGGTGGTTTGCTGCTGCTAGGTTTGGACTGAGAAGGCCTGGAAGAGACAGGAAAGGACCAATTCTTAGAAGGCCAACACCTACTAAATCTGGGAGGCTGTACTTGCAGGAAATCTTTAACAGTTTGCATAGATTTAGCTTTTTCCTTCATTTTTTAAGGACTTCTACTTTGTTGCCAAACGGGTGGTCTTGGTTTAAGGGAGCATTCAGTAATTTAGCTTTAACATGATCTGGCAAGTTTTGCTCATTAAGCCAAGCATGCCTTATAAGTACAGTCTCAGTGACAGCAGCCCTGCAAGATGCTTCTAAAAAGTCAAAACCACATTGCAAAGTAGGTTTACCAACTTGTTCAGCAGAATGCATTAAATTCTGTAATTCTTTATGTTCAGCACAGTCAGGAATCAACATCATTTTCTGTTTAAGTAGTCCCATAATATGCTGCTGATACTTTAACATATGAAACGGACAGTTTAAGGCCCTAATGGCCAAAGTAGCAGAACTTGTGAGAGTCGGGTACTCAGTAATACTTGTCAGGTTTACTGGGAGCTGGAGGTAAAGTGTCTGGGGCCAGGCTAGATTCCAAGAAGGCATCATTTACAATGTCCAGGACAGGAGGGATAGCTAAAGGCTTGTGTTGAGGGAGGAGTAAGAATTCCCTAAGCCTCTTTTTTGGAGTCAGAGTAATCCTGGCTTTCCCCAGCATAAATGCTCCTTAAGAGTGTGCAAGATTTCACCAAAAGAAAAAATCTTATGGAGGGGAAGCAGAGGAATGGAATCCTCTGCATCAGAATCCTCATAAGTAGATAAGGGCAAATCCTGGAAATCAGAAGAAACAGAAATTTAAGAATATTGGTCAGAAGAATCAGAAGGAAAATCAGTTCTAGGTCTCAGAGAGGGAAGGCTGGCTTCCCCTAAGTAAAGTAATAAGGTCGTCAGCCTTTCTAAGCATTTGTTTTTTAGGCATATGGGCCTGACCATGCGGTTTGGACGTCAGTTTTTTTAGGTGTGGGTCGAGTTTTAGGCCTTGAAGAAGAAGATGGCGTCGGTTTGAAATGCAAGTCTGTAGGCCTGAATATACCCTCAGAAGCCAGTGCCTGCAAAGCAGCTCCAGACCCATCCATTGTAGAGACATCCGCAGGTTCCATAGTCGAAGAAGCATCTCGCGGCATACCTGACTCAGAATGGGTCTCAGCAGAAACCTGCGAATCTGAAGTAGCGGGTATCAGGGGCTGCGAAAGCGCCTCACTGAGTACCAGCAAACTGGTGACTAGCTTAACGGAAGCGTGGTCGGCAGTTTGGACCTAGGGGGTCTGTCTCTGTCTTTATCTTTACGTTTTTTCAGAATATCGGTAGTCGGATGCCTTACTGAAACCATTTCTGGATAGTTAAACCGAGTACCAAAATAATTTGCTGCAAAAATAGACAGACAACGAATAGTTTGGGGGTTGAATAAAGTACAAAACTGACAGCGAGGGACGTCGTGGTCTGGGCCTAAACAAGAAATGCAGTACGAATTAAAATCTTTATGAGGTATTTGCTTTCCACAGGTAAGACAATTGCTAACTTTTACTGACATCGATTTAAGAGCAAGAAAAAGGATCCTCAACAAGGTACTTAGCTTTTTTTGAAGACTTCGGTTCTGAAACTCGAAAACAAAAATTTCAGGAGTTGGCCGACCGGCACTTGCAAACTGCTTCTGCTTTGGGCACCGCAGGGCAAGAAAGACTGATGTAATGGCATCGGCTGCATGTTTTACACCCCTGATGACCTGACGTCATGGAAGAAGAAACAGCATCCGATGCAGGAATCCAAGACTCTGGTATTCAGGCCGGCTGAAGGCTACCTGCAGGCAGATAACCAAATGTAATGACTGCAACAGTGAAACACAAAGAACATCTGCACTTTATGTCTACTGACCTGACTGCAGGAATTTAACAGGCTGGAAATCTTAGCTTTATTAGGAGAATGAAGTAGGTCACCCAATTGTTTAATGGTGTCAGTGAGAAGGGCCAAAGAGCATCTGGCCACATAAGTTTAATAGTTTATAGCTCTCACAACTAGAGTGGCAGAGGTATAGAATTTTTTGCCCAACTTTTCCATTACTCTACTTTCCTTATCTGAGGGAAGTAAAGAAGTGGAGGGAAGAAGCTTAGATGTTTTGCCTGCAGCCACAGAAATAGTTGATGGATCTGCAGAAGGGGCCTTGAACATGAATTTGGCATCTTCAGGAACTTTATAAAATCTATCTGGGCACCGTGGTGCAGGGGGTTATGAATCTGGGGCTTTGGAAGCAGCCAGGAAGGCATCCAGGAATTCAGGATACACCAGAGGAACTGCAGACGGGTTAGAGGACTCCATTTGTAAGAGGTCATAATACCTCTTTTGAGTCTCAGTAACCTGACTGCAGTCCCATTTAAAAAAGTCCTTCATTTGTACTATTGTTTCCCCACATGTAATGTCTTCCCCAGGGGAATCAGTTCCATTTGACTCCTATTGGGACGCATACCCCAGAGGAGAGGCAATTTGAGAGGTGTAAGTGAGGGATTCGTCCCCTGAGGAATCCTCTCCTTCAGAGGAAATATCAGACAACAGTTTACTCTTTGGAGTGGAAAATTAAGGGGCCTGGGCAGGTGCAGAGGCCTGGCATAAGGCTAAGAAGGCATTAAGTAGGCCTTGAGTAAAGACCTGCCAGTCAGTGGTTTGGTCTGACAGCATGGTTAGATGAGCAGTGGCAGAATGTTTGGTTTTCTGCTTTTTCTTCTTGGGAGCATCAGATACAGAAGTCTCTGAGATGTAATGTAGGGAAGGGAGGACTGGACATCGGTCGACATTCAACGACGTCCAAAATAATGGCTTCCCGAACTACTATTTGGGCAACCCCACGCAGGCCCTTGGAAATGATCAGCCTTGGCTCCCCCGGCGCCTGACTCGGACACTTGCGACTCCCTCATGGACATGCTGGTGGCCACCTTAATGGCTTCCTCCTGGGAACCCATCAGTAGAAGGTCTGCAGGTTCCAACTTGGACTCCAGGCCTTCACCAGCATCAATAGATACGGTTGGAATACAGGGTGCAGTCGTAGGATCAGGCCTAGTCTTCTTGGCTTTTTTCATGGCCACTTCCTCCGAGGATCCCGACTTCGAGTCTATATCTTTAGCTAATTGTTTCAGCCTTTGATTCTCTAGGCAAAAATTTAAAGCAGCCACACAGCTTCTAAGTGTTTTAGATACAAAGGTCTGGCAGATTTCGCAAGAGATGTGATTATGGTCTTGGGCTAGACAGAATAAGCATAGCTCATGTGAGTTTTTATGTGGAATCTGCCTTCCAACCAACACTTGCCCTTTCTTCCTGACATTAACCCACAACACAGTAGCAAAAAAGAAAGAAAAACCCTTGAGGGGTACTTATCTGAACATGGACAGGCACAAAGTCACTTTCCAAGCAAGCAACAACTGGAGCTGGCAGTCAAGCAGGTGGCAGAAAAGTTCTGAGATAGGTATGTGCTGACGTCTGCTTTATACCCGTCCGTTTATGGCCGACGTACACTGAGTGATGTGGACTGTCGCACATACCTTCACAGTAGCATTTATCTTTTCTATAATGACCAGATGTACGAGTCAACCAGATGCAGACTCCCTCATGTTATGGATACAGCAGCATATGAACAGAAGGACATTAAGCCAACCCAGCAATGAGCAATACACACAGATAAGACAAAACCAAAGGCACATCCACAGAAAGTGGAACCAGGTTACAAGAAAGACACCAAACAGGAAACCTTTTTCCATTTGGATAAGTAGGATTTCCTAGTATTGGGTTTCCTGCCCTCCTACAGGACCCTAATCACACCCTCAGAAAAAATGTGTCTATGTGGAATCAAAATCTTATCATTCACAGTGTCAGTTGAAGTTAGAAAAAAGGTGTCTATTTGGAATCAAAATCCTATCACCCACAGTGTGAGTTGAAGAGTGGATGGATGAGAGATCCCTTGTCTTGTGCAAGTAGGTCTGCTCTGTGAAGTAACTTGTGGTGACTGCCCTTGGCTAAATGTAGAAGAGGAACCCAATGCTGCCTCAGCCAAAAGTGAATCACCAACAAGAGTTTGGGAGCATCCTGTTGAATTTTGAACAGGACTTTTGAAATGAGGGGCAGGGGAAGGAAAGTGCAAAGAAACATCCCCTTCCAAGAAAAAGATAAGGTGTCCACCTTCCAAACCACAGGACCTGGGACTCTGGCACAAAATAGAGTAGGATGCCTGTTCTGAGGGGAGACAAAAAGATCTATATGAGGAGTACCCCACTGGTAGGCAATGTCCAGAAACACATCCCTGTGAAGCATCCATTCATGGAATTGAGTTATGGACCTGCTTAGAGTGTCTGCCACAATATTTTGACCTAAGGGAATGAAAACTGCCTGAAGGGTCACTTGATACTGGATAGCTAGTTCCCACATTAGGAGTGCCAACTGACAAAGATGATAAGATCTTGCCCCCCCCCCATTTGTTTACATACCACATCACTATGGTATTGTCTGTAAATCCCTTGAGAGATTCTGAGGAGAAGAGTGGATGAAAAGCCGGAAGAGCCAGCAGAAGAGCTCTCACCTCTTTGACACTAATGTGCTCTTTCTGTTGATGAGGTGACCAAATACCCTGCACCTTTAGGGAGCCAAATGCTGCAAGCCACCCCACTTCTGAAGCGTCTGTCAACAGCTCCTGAGAGGGAAAAGGGGGGTGAAAAGGGAGCCTTGAATTTAGGGACAACTGCTGAATCCACCACTGAAGCTCCTTCTTGAGACAAGGTTGAAGGGGAACTACAAATTCAAGTGGATTAGCATACTGAAGCCAAAATGACTTCAGAAACCACTGAAACTTTCTCATGTGGAGTTTGGCCAGAGGGAGCACAGGAATGGTGGAGGCCATGAACCTCAGAGTTCTCAAATTCCCTGGTGGTTACTGAGGCCAGAGGAAGAAGAGTTTGAAAAAATGAAATGAGACTTAAGGCCTTGGGAGGAGGCAGGGATGCCAGCATAGACACAGTCTGGATCCTGCAACCAAGAAAAACATGGTTCTGAGAAGGAGTCAGAAAAACTTTTTGAAGTTTATTGTGAACCACAGGCTTTGGAGAACGGAAAAGGCAAAATTAAGATTTTGCCATAAGATCTCTGGAGAGGATGCCTGAAACAGGATGTTGTCCAAGTAAGGAAAGACTTGGATCCCCTGAAGCCTGCAAAAAGCAATCACAGGAGCGAGGCAATTGGGGAATACCTTTGGGGCAGTAGGAAGGCCAAAGGCCAAAGCATAAAACTGAAAATATAAGGAAGCCACAGAGAAATGTAAAAACTGAAAAGTTGATGAACAGGGTTATGAAGATAAGCATCCTTGACATCCAGACACACTATATAAGCTTGAAGAAGCAAAAGAGGGAATTAAAGACTGACTGGACAAAATTCGAAAGGAGGGCACCTTCAGAAAAATATTTAGATGAGAGAAGTCTAGAATTGGTCTCCAAGTACCCTCTTTTCTGGGCACTAGAAACATCTTGGAAACTTGGACAAACCCCCCCCCCCTCCCCCTTTGGGCCACAGGCACCACTTGAATAGTACCAAGTCAAAAGATCTTGAAGCACCCCTGAAAAGGACAGCTGTTCCTGAGGGGGCTGAAGAATTCCCATCAAAAGGGGAAGAGATTTCCAGACCATGAAATACCCCTGGCGGATAATGGACAGAACCCAGGAATCTTGAGTAATCTTTAACCAAACAGGGAGAGACAGAGAGAGAGAGATAGGCAAACAGGAAAGTGGCTGGGAAGAATAGGAGAGTCAGACAGCACCTGGTTTAGAAGGAAAAGGACAGTTCTGGGGCATAGAAGTCTGAGTAACCTTCACAAGGAGGAACCACTTGCCACCCTTTTTACCTTTAGAAGGAGGTTGAGATTGCCTACGAATAAATGCTGGCTTATTGGAGGTAATTTTTTGGAAACTTAGGCACAGAAGAAACAAACACATGTTTAAGTTCCTGTAAAGCCTTGCCCTTATCCTGAAGGGGCTTAAACAAAGCAGTTTTCCAAGCAAGCATTTATTATCTACAGGAGCATCCATCAACTTAGCCTTAATATCATCTGGCAAAGGTTGAAGCCGAAGCCGAAAATCCTTCATCATCACAAACCCAAAAGCAGCAGCCCTAGAGGAAGCACCTGCTGCATCATAACTACACGTGATAGAATGAAGAGTCACCTGGGAGGAAGTCCCTAACAGGGAAAGGGCAGAAGTATTACCTTCAGAGTCAAGAAGGTCAGAAATCACCTGATAGGCCTGAGAAAGGAGAGCCAGCAAGTACCTAGACATATGGGTCTGATAATTAACAATCCTAAAAAACAAAATAGCAGAGGTATAAACCTTCTTGCCTAATCTTCCCATGGTTCTGCTATCTTTATCAGAAGGCAGTAACTTAGGAGAAGGAAGCAACTGGGATGGCTTCTCAGAATCTACAAACATAGCCGAGGGGTTAACAGGACGACACTTGTACAAAAATTTACAGTCCTCTGGCACCCTATAGAACCCATCTGGTTTCTTGGGGGCAAAAGGCTGAGAAGCATTAGAAAAAGCATCCAACAAAGCAGCCAAAACAGGAGTGAGAGCAGAAAGTCTTAGAGAATCCACCTGCAGTAGCCCATAATACCTTTTTGTATCTCAGAAACTTCAGTACAGTCCCATTTAAAGAATTCCATCATCCTGGAGACTGTGTCCCTAAAGAAATCTCTTCAGGAGTATCAGGACTGGTAGATTACTCTTCCTCCAATTCATAATTCAAAGGATAAGGAATCTGGGAGGAGTAATCAAAGGACTCCTCATCTGAATCCGCCTCCTCCTCAGAGGAATCCTGTTCTCTGGGTCTCTTAAGGGGGAGGTAGAAGACCAAGGTGGGGGCTGGAACAGAAACTCCCTGAGGAGATTTTAAAGCCATCAAACCACTAAATAACCTCTGAGTGAAGCACTACTATTCACTCTGTGGATACTTAACAGCCAGAGCAATATGCTTACTTTTCTGCTTTTTCTTTAATGGGACATCCACCTTATAAAATTTAGAAGGCTCAGACCCCGGACAGCATTCAATGATTGTAGTAGGAACTCCTTCTTTGACTAAAATTTAAGGAACGCCCCTAGGCCCCTCAAAGATAATCATCAGTGGTTCTCCCTGAACATCTGAAATGGACATCTGCAATACCTCCTCAGACATGCCTAAGATTGTATCCCTGCTGGTCTCCAGGAAGAGGAGGAGGCAGATTCAACAATGAAGCTGGGCAAACCTCAGGGCTTCCACTAGCCTCGGGAGAGACATCCAATGGAGGCTGTACAGAAGAAGATTCCTGCCTAGATTTCTTGGCCTCCTTCTTCACTGATAGCAGTCCCTCTGAGTGGTAAGTTCTCTCCAGTGTGTCTTTAGCAAGAAGCTTTTAAGATATTGATTCTCAAGATAAAGTGCCAAAGAAGAAAGCCTACTAAGAAGGGTCTTGGGAACAAAGGCCTGACAGACTGAACAGGACATGATGGTCTTTATGGGGAATCTGTCACCCACACTGGCATTTACCCTTCTTGGATGACATGAAACCCCACAGGCAACCAGAAAGTAAAAAAAAGATAAGACAGCAAATCCCCAATGGGGCACTTATCTGCAATGGCTTGGTGAACCAGCAATGGAATGGATGTTCAGACTGACAATCAAGAGATGGCATTCAGAATGGCAGCAAAGAAGTTCTGAGGATGATACATCCTGACATCACCTTTATGCCCTAGAGTACCATGAGGAGCATACTCGTGATGTACAGCATACCTTAAAGCAACCTAAAGGCTTTGGTATACTGGCCGGACATCGGGCCAACTTGGCAGGAGATCCCAAGTGTAATGAATACTGCAACAGTGAAATGGCAGGACATCTGTGGTTAAAAAACACTCGTGAGACACCTATGCAAAAAGCCTTACTCTGAAGAAAAAGTATACAGTTACTTCAAAATAGTGAAATCAGTGAAAAACATTAATTTAAGCCTAAACACGGGAAAAATAGAAAACCCAAATAATGGAAAACATGGGGTTTGGCTAATGAGATAACTGAAAAATCTTGAACTGTAGAGATTTCTTGATTTTCCCAGTCATCCAGAAATGCATTTCCTACCTAAACCTGCACTGCAAGATATTTCATCATTACAAATATACAAATACATACATACTTAAGTGCAGTATGTATATATATATATATATATATATATATATATATATATATATATATATATATATATATGGTTCTACCTGACATAGTCGAAACCACACAACACCGACAACGACATCACCGACACCACATAATCGACAGTCCATTAACACGAAACCTCACATACCCGACAACGAAATAACCGACGGTACACAAACACGAAACCCCATACAATGCACACACCATAATAACAACAATAAAAAACAAAACACATCCCCATTCCACAAACCACACACACAACACAAGCACACCAAAATCCTTACAAACCCACACTAAACCGTACGCTAACCCTAAGGTCCGTCACTATCGCACGTACCTAACCCGCTCCTAACCCTAACTCACTTAACCCGCCCCTAACCCAAAGTCTATCCCTACCGCACACTTACCTAACCCGCTCCCTAACCCTAACTCACTTAACCCGCCCCTATCCCAAAGTCTATCCCTACCACACACTTACCTAACCCGCTCCCTAACCCTAACTCACTTAACCCACCCCTATCGCTCCCTAACCCTAACTCACTTAACCCACCCCTATCCCCACAGACCGTCAATATCCACACTTACCTGACTCGCACCCTAACGTCCGTCACTACCGCATACTCACACAGCATTTTCCCATGTCGGCATCCTCGGCGTCGGTGTTGTCATCCGTCGTGTCGGTCTTCTGCATTGTCGATGTTCTGGCACTCGCGATTCGCGTCGGTCTTCTTCATTGTCGATCTTCTGGAGCTCCGGATTCCGTTGTCGGTCTTCTGCGCTGTCGACTAAGTCAGGTAGAACCATATATATATATATATATATATATATATATATGGGTCTACTTTGTTTCATTGAAAGCTCATTTCACTGAATTTGAATTCACCTTCACCAAATCGCTGAAAGGTCAAATTACTGAAAACTCATTTCACCAAATCTCATTTCACTGAAGTGAAGTACTGGCACTGTGTAGAGTACTGTAAGGCAAGTAAAAGGTATATGCCCTTTTCCCCATTGTACTGCAATCCTGGAGTAAGTATATATAGTTGAGGGGTGGGAGGTGTGGGGGGGCATATCCCCCCACTTAGTTTGGGTATATATTGCCTTCTGGAAAGATTTAGTTGTTGGTGTTGTAAGTATGCATGACTATGGTTTAAAATGTATTGTTTTGAAGCTTTCGGTGAAATATAATATAAAACCAAACTAGGTGGGGGTAGTGCCCCCACATCCCCCTAACTGTAAATATGTCACAGTCTCACATACTTGTCAATGAAGCCTGTTACACACTATATAACGAACAGACTGCATTTTCAAAATAAAGCAAGTAAACAAATGTTTTATTAAACCAGGAACAGAGTAATAAATAAGGATACAGGAAAAGGAATGATGGGGAAAAACAAAACATACTACCCTTACCTGTAATCCATGAGACATGGGAGGAGTATGTCCTAGACAGCCAGTTGGGAGAGACAAAATTATGCAGTCCTAGGGCATACAAGCCAATCTCAAAGGCACAGAGATGAAGATTACGGTGAGGTCCCTGGTGTCCCCCACTAGATGATGGGTGAGTAAAAATGGAGGTGCTACTATTCCCACCAGCTTTTATGAGGACAGTCTTGGCCAGTTCAAAATAAAAGTGTGCAGCTGCTTCTGATGGCTGATTGGGGACATGGGGAGCATGGCTCTCTGGTCTTCTTCCCTTATACCTGTAAAAGAAGAAAAAAAGGAAAAACAAGTATGTCTATATCAAATTTCAGTTTGCAGAGGAGAGGAACTTCAATGACAGTCGCCAAAATCATGAAGTATGAAATAGCAAGAAAGTGTAAATGAATGGCAATTCTTTTTATTAAACAAGAAACATCTTTAATAAATTATCACATATGACATAGGCAATCTTACATTTATATAAATGAAAATAAACCATACCAACATAATTTGGGTTGCAAACATTATACATTAAAAACCACGATGACACAACTGTAGTTGCAAATATTATACATCACTTATAATCTATCCAGTCATTGTCAGTCAAACATTACATAGTTCACTCATATCTTGCCTTCTTTTAAACCTCATTCCTCCTCTGTATGTATTGATGAATGGAAATTATCTGTTTGACAATATGCTACACTGAACAGTACTGTTGTTGCTTACAATCATATTTTTAACTGCTTCTCCCTTTCAGTCCTACTGCTTCAGTGTGTTGCCTTTATATCTCCCGAAAGACCCAGATTCCTTACCTGCCAAGTTTCTTTTTTCTTCATGTTCTTCCCCATAAATTATGGATGCTTCAATCACATTTCTTTTAAAAATGTTTTAAAAATTGTTTTTGCCTGCTTACTAACACCTTGCATTCATTAAGTTATCTCCCCAGAGATCAAAGCATTCATTCCTCCCACTACTGCCACTGATATTAGAAGACAAGAGAATGTGCAGGCAGGAGCTGGGGAACTGCAGAAGTCATCCAGTGGGAGACCAAGATATATCTATACATATATACATATATATATATATATATATATATATATATATAATTTTTTTAAACAGACTTACTAAGCCCCCTTGTTGGCACAAAGAAGTAGTGCAATACTTGGCTATATGAAAGTGCTGCATATGCCTATGCTGTTGCCTGAGCTATTTCGATTTTCTGGCAAAGTACACTCACTGGAGTTACTGTGCATAGTAGTACTGCACCTTCTCCCAAGCAGTGCTGCTATACAAGAACCTCATATGACTCTCTTATTATCTTTGTCTAAAGTCATCAAGTCAATCGACCACTAGCTACAAACATTTCTGGTGAATTTGTCCAGAGTTTGGGCAACTGGTTGAATCTTATCATCTGGGAGCAGTCAGATTTAAAATATCTGTCAAAGAAGTGGCACCTAGAAAAACTTCACCTCCTCTTACACAATTCTCTGGACCCCCCCCCCCCCACACACACACACACACCAGACAACTATACCTCCACTTTCAGGGACTCTTGTCTTTCTCCTCCATGTCTTTGCTGCTCAAAATGTACATTCTACCTGGAACAAACTGTGCTTTTCACAGTTTGTCTTGATTTCTGATCTTGAATATTTGGGACTATGCTATCTCCCACTTCCACTTAAAATGGCCCAGTACCAGCTTCAACAAGGTACAGTACATCCAGCTCAAGGTCTGAAATAAAATAACTACAGAAACAAGGTTTTTGTTAGCTTAAGAATTTAGCTATGCTGTTAGAATCGGTTCTATTTCGACAATAATGCCTTCTGTTGTGATTGTGGTCAGAGTTCCATTTTTTATGTTTTAATCATTTTAAGTACTTTCATCTTAGCAAAAAACTTCATTTTTGATTTCTGGGAGATGATTAGATGACAGTACTGTGTGTGAAGTTTTTGAATTTCCTTTTTTTTTTTTTTTTTTTTTGACAATGAGGTGAGTGGGAGTCGGGCTTCACAATATTTGGGTTTGGCAGTTTAGGTGGGCAAGGGTATTCTGGGTAATGCCTCATTGTATTTCATTTTCTGAAGTTTTGCTTAAGTTTTAAGTGGGTGGTATAAATTAAATGTTTAGAGGATTTTAGTAAAGTATAGTATAAGTACAAAAAAATATATAAGGCTCTCACTTAAAATAATGCTTCTAAATGGGATTGATAAGGGCATAAAATTCCCTCCCCTCACTATTTCTAGTAAACTCCACTGGTAATAAAACATTTACATCTCAAATGGTATCTTCTCAGTATAAGCCCTATGATGATGAAATAAAATTGTTAAACCAGAAATCTCATCTTCGTTTCCAAAAAGAAGGAGAATATGACCGACTTTGGAGCCATTCAGTAATAGGATGAGGATACCAGAATTGGATATAGTCCAGTCTATGGCCCAGGACAGCAGAGTTTGAGAAACAGCTCAGGACTTGAAGATATAGGCAAGCAAGGTGGGGTAGAAGCATTTACTCAGGAGTACATGCTGGAAGGTTAATTTCCCTGTTGAGAGTGGAGAAACAGTCGCATGGTGCCTCCTGTGGATAGGACAGCAGTCTTGCTAATATTAGGCCTTTGCAGATGTGAGGGTGGTTCAGCACTTATGCCCCCTGCACTCCATACCAATGGGCTGCTGCTGGGAAGGTACATAGGGAGGAAGGGCACAAAGAAAAAAATACTGAAACGCTCTTGATGGCTGCCTAAATCATGGCTCCTCTATGCCAACCTTTACCCAAGGTGACTGAGGAACAAATAAGTCAAATGCCTGGAAGAGGGATGATAATCAGCAGCATAGATAAAATTGAAAAAAAAAGTGTTTCCAGCAATAACTTTATAGGTACGATTGTCTAGGTTAAACAGGGGGCAAATCTCTAGGCATACACACACTTTATTTATTTTTTTTAACACTTTTACTGAATTATCACTTAAGACATAGGCAAACATACATTTACATAAAAAAAAACTGTATCAGCATGTTCCCAGTTACAAACATTATATAGCACATTTGTTCTTTTGCATAACTATCAATCCAACATTACATAAACTGCTCAATCCCTGACTTCCCTTAAATCTCACTCCTCCTAAACATTATTCTGCATGCACTGTTCCTATAATTTCCATTTTTTACTATATAACTTGCTCCTACCCTTTTCTAAAGATCCCACTTCCAGGAAATGTATATCTTGTTACACTATTCAATAATTCAAATACAGCTGGTTTAGACTTTTATTTCCATTTTCTAATAACTGCATTTTGGGCAGCCACTAGAATAAACGTTAACAAGCCCTTGATCTCATCTCCCAGCTTAAAAGAATCATTTCCAAGAATCATTTCCTTAGTTACATCCATTAGCTCACCCATTATTTCTAACAAAGTACTCTGCAGGGAATCTGTATAGTCTGCCAACTCATTACACTCTCAAAACATATGTATCCAGTGACTTCATTTTCCCCAATTGTATCTCCAACATTAGTCATCTATCTGAGAAAAAATTCTTTGGAGTCTACTTGAGGTTTAAAAATACCTATGCAAATACTTGTAAGCAAAACTCCTACATCTTCTAGACTATGTTGCAGACTTAAAAGCCATACATGTGTCCTCCCATTGTTTCCTTGTGAATTGCTTATCCACTCTCTCTTCCTAATCTTTTTTAACCTCTTCTGATTCATTCCTATAGTCATCTTGCAATATTTTAAAAGTCCTATACTTTTTCATCAACAGCTTCTGTTCCAGATTCAACTAAGAACTCTACTAGAGCAAAGGCAACAGCAGTAAATTATGTACCCATGCACAAGTTGGTCTCACAATATCCATATTTATGGGGACATGATAAAATGAAGTATTTAGGAGTATGGATTAGAAATGACTCTGTGGGGGCAGGTAAGTATATGTGGGAAGAGACTAAACAGAAGATAATACAAAAATTGAGAAATTGGAAGTTTCGTTATATGATATGAATACGAAGATACAAGCCATTAAAATGTTTTTAGTCCTTTTAGTCTTATACTCAGGTCAGGCATACTTTTATCAACCGGAGAAGTTGTGGATAGCATTAAAAAAAAGAGCTGAAGGATTTTATCTGGCAAGGGAAGACAGCAAGGGTCAAGTGGGATAAAATGATTCTACCAATAGAACAAGGTGGACTAGGATTATCTAATTTGAGGGGATATTTTACAGCAACAGAGTTTTGGCTCTTATACCTAGCATAAGCAGAAAACTATAATTCAAAGTGGAAAAGAATTATGCTGACACAGGGAGGAAGCTCAAGAAATAAGGTGAGATTGGGATTTTGAATCCAGACTCAGAGAGCAAACAAAATAATAGAGTATTATATTCACAAAATAGCTGGGAGTATTCTAAGAACCAAACAAGCACAAGAGTGGAGAAAAGAGATTTTGCCCATTGGTATGACTGTGGTCAGGGATACAGATAATAAGCAAGAGGGGGCTGGAATTTATTGGAGAAAACTGGCAAAGGAACCAGGGTATTGGGAGCAAATAACTAGAAAGGGAAAGGTAACAGAATGGGAAGAGGCCAAGAATTTATTTGGACTGCAGGTTAGAGATTGCCTTCCCTATCAAGGCCAGATATCATAGTATAGGCAAAGAGAAAGAAATAGGGGGCTCCTAAATGAAAGACCAGTACTGGCAGAGTTTTTAATAGAATCTACAAAAGAAGCTGCCATTAAAAAAGGAATAATTAATAAACCGTTTCAAATATTGCATGATAATTATAAGAATCAGAGGAATTAGAAAGGATTGGGAAGAGAGACTGGATAAGCAATTCACAAACTCCCAAATATGCAACAAAGTCTAGAAGATTTAAGGTCTTTGCCTGGGAGTGTTTACATAGGTATTCTTATACCCCAAGTACACTCTAAATATTTTTTCCTCACGTGGATAGCAAATGTTAGAGGTATGATGGGCAAGAAAGAGGTAGCTGGAGGCATATTTTTTGGGAATGTAATGAGCTGGCAGACTTTAAGGATTCCCTGACGACCACTCTGTCAGAGATGCTGGTTGAGCAGTTTGGACTGACTGGAGAGATGATTTTTTTGAGTAATGCTACAAAATCAGAATTGCCTAGACATAGTAAAGCCTTGCTGAGTCTAATTATGCTGACTGCCAAAAAAGCAATTACTAGAAAATGGAAATCAAAGTCTAGAACAACTTTACTAAAAGTAGTGACTATAGTGACAGAGATAAAACAACTGGAATTGGGATCTTTAGAAAAGGGAAGGATCAAACTACATAGGAAAAATGGGAATATGGGAACAATGTATGCAGAGCAGGAACGAGGTTTAAGAGGCAGGATTTGAATGGGCTATATATAATGCTTCACTGACAATGACTGTATGGTTTTATAAGTGATGTATAATGTTTGCAACTACAGTTGTTTCAATGCTGTCTGTGATGTAAACTGTTTGCAACTAAAGTGGTATTTTGTATGTTTTTCATTTATATAAATTTAACACTGCCTTTGTCATATGTGAAAATTTAATAAAGATGTTTGGGAAAAAAGAACTTTACTAGAGCAGGTCTCTCACTTAATATCTCCTATCCCTTTCTCTTTGCCTATACTCTGATATCTCTTTCCCACTCTAGTTATTTACTTTCAACACCTTAGCTCCTTTCCCAGTTTTCTCAGGTGAATTCCAGCCTCCCCTCTTGCCTATTGTCTGTACTCCTAATTGAAGTAATCCCTATCGGCAACTTCTCTCTCAAGTTCTTAGAATACTGTCTGCTACTTTATGAATATAATACTCCATAAGGCCACTGCTGTTCTTCTTAAGGATCTGCATACAAAATCCCACTCTCTCATTTCTTGAATTTCCCTCCTGTTTCATCATCGTCTCTTTCTACACTTAATTATAGCTTTCTGCTTATGTTATGAATATGAGCCTTAACTGTGTAGCTCTAAAATATCCCTTCAAAATCAGGTAATCGTAAACCAACTTGTTCTAATGGAAGGATGAGTTTATACCACTTGACCATTTCTTCTTCCCATGCCAGATAAATTCCTTCACTTCTTTATTATTGTCCACTTCTCCTCTGGTTGACAAAAATATGCCTGACCTGTACATAAAACTAAACAGCCTAAAACATCTTCATTGCATGCATCTTGCTAGCCATATCCATAAACAAGAGTTTCCAGTTTCTAAGTTTTGTATTTCTTTTGTTTAGTCTCTTCCCACATATCCTTAAGATGCCTATACAGAAGCCTTTTTAATCCATACTCCTAAATACATAATTTTATCACATCCCCATAAATATAGGTGTTGATGACGCAATTCATGGATGGGCACATAGTTTACAGCTACAGCCTTTGTTTTATCTTCATTAATTTTATATCTCAAAAGACATGAAACTGTCTCAAAATGTTCCACAACACTGAGACTTTCTTTTCTGGTTTTATCGGGTACAAAATAATACTGTCTACAAAGAAAACCAATGCTTCTTGATTACCATATCAATTATACTCTTGCATTTTTGAGTTCCTTATTTTCTTTGCCAATGGTTCTAAATATAAAGAAAGGAAAGAGGACACACCTGCCTAATTCCTCTGGTAAGACACAACTTATCACAGAAGAACCCTCCCACTTTAATTCTTGCCATTAAAATCCCTCACAAATCCTCCTAATTAACCTTATTATTGTATCAGTGAATGCAAATATTTCCACTGTCCTACTTATAAAATCACAGCCTACTCTGCTGAATGCTTTCTCTGCATCAAGACCCACCAATAACAGCAATACTTTCTTACATTCTGCTTCTCTCGGGATCATCATTGTTCTATTAATGTTGTCAAATGTTTGCCGCCCCTCCACAAAACCACACTGATCCAGATTTATCGGTTTTGGTAACACCTTTGCCAATCGCTTAGCTATTATAGAAGTAAACACTTTATAATCTTGGTTTAAAACTGAAATGGGCATATATGAAGAAGCTAGGTCAGATGGTTCTTTACAGTCTTTAGGTATTACAGCCACCACAGCTTTCTTCCAGGATGTAGGAGCTTCCCCTCCTTTTAAAATACTGTTAAACAAAACATTCCATATCTTTATCACTTTCTTCACTCCTAGCTTCCAAACTTCCACTGGAATACCACCTTCTTCCTGGAGACTTTCCTGCAGATTAATTATATGTCACCAGTACTCATCTCCTCCTATCTTAACTGTTAATTGCTGAGCTTCAGCTACCTCTAACTTTGGCATTCTTAGATCTTCCATAAATATTTCCATTTGTACTCTTTCTCAATTTCCACATTTCTCTGCTTTACAAAAAATTTCCCAAAAATTCTGAAATATCTCTAATACCTCCACAGGATCTCTGGTCATTTTTCTTGTTATAGGCTCCTTAAGTTTGGCAACAACCCTTTCTACCCTCTGTTGCGCAAGACATGCTAAAAGATTTTATGCTCTGGAGTTATCAAAAAAACAGTTGCTTAACAACAATCTTTCTAAACTCATGCACATTATCCAAAAATTCCCTTATTTTCCCTTTAGCACACTGCAGTTGTGCCTCTTTTTTTCTGAGATTCCCCTTATTCTGCAATACTTTAACCTTTGTCAGCCCCTCTAAATAATTCCTTTTACTTCTTAACCATATCTCTTTTTATTTTATCTCTACCCTATTTTTAAACTCCACTTTAATTTTATCCCAGTCACAAACTATAACTTCAGGAGAAGTTTCTATCTTCCCTTACATTCTTTAAATGCCTTTCTTTGTAATTGATAGGAGGGGAAGTGCCAGTGTTTTACTTTTACTTTATTACCCCCCATGTCTATCTTAGTTTTATTGGAACATGATCTTAAACAGTTACTGGATGTGTGTCAAAGCTTTCAATTAAATGCACATTCCTGTGAAATATAATTTCTGTCTAGTTTAGCTCAGTTATTGTACCTTGGGGAATAACATACATACATTCTCTCAGAGTTCATTCTACTGAATTGACATCTTCCATTGCAAATATTTTCATATATTTCTTCAGAGAGCTACCCTCTTTTGTTATATTTTCCATTGTAGTCTCCCAGATACATCTTCACTGCTGCAAATCAAGTTTCAGTCCCCACCTATAAGTAATATTTCCTAATGAAAGTTGATTATTTCTCCCAAAATGTTCTTAAGCTCCATAACAGCTGTTTTAGATGGACTATAAATACATGCCAGTGTAATCCTCCTTCCTTGGCAGTAGCCCCTTACTGCCACAAATCTAACATCATTATCTTTTTGCCCCTCTTCTATCACTATTGGAGCTCCTCTAGCAATTAGCATAGGTACTCCTATTTTCCTTTGTTCCTTGTATTCTTCTTAATATTCATCCTGCAATCTTTTCTTTATCAAATTCACATGCTCATTTCATTCCAAATGTGTCCCCTGTAGCATTGCTATTTAAACTCTGCATTTCTTAATATAATTCAATACTCGTGCATTTTTTTTATACTTGAGAGGGTATTGATGTAATATGTACAGTGTAGCCATTATAAGACATTATCACTCACATACATACATATCTGACAGCTTTATAAAATGTCTATTTCCAACTTCTGTGTTACATGCACTCACTAATGTTGGTAGGTTGATTTTTTACACAACTGTTTCTTATCTCCATTTGAACCTATGTCACATTTTACAAGACTTTATGTTTTAATGAGAACCCTCACATAAAACACACACACACCCAGAACACCCCTAAAACCTATCAACTTAAAGCAAAGACACCAAACTGTGTACATTTTTAAATAGTGAAGTTTAGCCCCCCCCCCCCCCCCCAGATAGGCACAAATTCTCCCAAACTGACAGCTGCACCCACGCAAGCATTAACCTTAAAGGTATCCATGCCAAGGTGCATGTTATAGTCTATGCTCCTGCTTAGACTAACTGCTATCTGTTCTTGTCTCATCTTTATTACCCTCTCAGATGCAGAAAAAAAGCTTGGATGTTTTAGAAAACACTACCTTTTAGCCATAAGAAAATGTGCATGGGCTATCTAAATTATACAACCTTCTAGTAAATGCACTTAAGTATTTACGTACCAGGAAAGATGTTATCGCTTAATCAACTTCCAATAATTTCAAACTTGATTTTTTACTGAGCTGTTTGTCCTTGCACCTTTTAATTGTACATTTCCATCAACAAACAATACCCAGCCTCAGGATTTATTGCCCACAGCTGTAGTTAGCCTGTCTCCATGGAAACATAAGAACAAAAAATACAGCTGCGCTCAGCTGCAGAACTCTCAACTCACAGTGAACATTCACAGTGTTTTCTTATTTTAAAGCATACACACACACAAACAGAAAACTTGTTTTTAAATTAAGCCTAGGACATTTACCCAGGCATTCACCTATGCAAAGTAAGAGAAAACATCTTAAATCTACATATACTATCATATAATATAACCAGTTTACTTTTACTGACACAGTATGCTAGCTATTTGACAGTATGCTAGCTATTTGACAGAGTTTATTAACAGATAGGCTGTCCTACTGTCCCTAAATAGAGAGCTTAATTGGAAATTGCTCTTGTAAAGTGTTTCTCTAATTGTTCATAGGTAGGTACTAGGCTATCGGCCCAGGGGTCTGCGTAAGCCAACAAGGTTTAATGGCTTACTCCACCCAAGAAAGTTACTTTCCTGTGCCACTGACAAGCAGAGAGACAGAAGTGTTTCCCGGGGTGTATTTCCTATTTCCCATCTCCTCATCAAGATTTTTATTGAAGAGTGCTAATGAAGAACTTGCTTCACATAGATGGGTAGCTTGTTCCAGAGTACAGGAAGTCTCTGGGACAGGAATCTATCCCTTCAGTGTGTCCTGTTTATTGTGGTGACAAGGTTTAGGTCCCTAGAGAGTGTAGCTCGGAGGGATTAGGATTTCTTTAGGTGTAGCATGTCCAACAGCTCTGGGTTTGACATAGCTTTATGTTAGGCAGAGATCACCTCAGTGCAGGCGATATGCTACAGAGCAAAGCTGGAGATTTTTGAGGCGGTCAGTGTAGGGCATTTGTTTGAGGCCAGTAATCCTCTTTGTGAGGTACTTCTGTGGCCTTTCCAGCTGCTGCAGATGTCTTGTGAGGTACATTCCAAAAGGGGCGTTATACTCTATAATGGGTCTAATGAGTGTCGAGTAGAGGGGAACAATGACCTCTTTTTTCCTGGATGAGAACCCTTTTATGATGAGGTGTGCCACATAGAAGGACTTCCTGACTACTGTGGCAATGTGACTATCAAAGGAGAGACTACTGTCCACCTGGGTCCCAAGGTCTCATCACGCATTCAGTGTTAAGTAGATTGCTGCCTATGTGGTAAGTTCATGGGTACAGAGTTTTACCAAAGGGGATGACACTGCACTTGTTGGCATTGAGCTTGAGGCCATGGCTCTGACACCAGGCATCTGTCTCAGTGAGGATCTTCTGTGGATGTCCACATCATTTGGGGACTTGACTATGGCTCCTAGTTTGCAGTCATCTGCGAACTTCATTAGCCAGAGGCCTTCTGTGTTAGCCTGTACTTCACAGAAGTAGATACCAAACAGGAGAGGTCCCAGGATGGAATCCTGTGGTACTCCACTTGTCACTGCTTTGAGGTCAGATTCGGAGTCTGCAACTTTTTCAGTGTGTGTTCTGTCAGTGAACCAGTTGGCAACCCATCTTGTGACGTAGGGATTTATACCTAGTTTAGTGAGTTTAGCTATAATTCCAGAATGAGGGATGGTGTCGAAAGCCTTGGCGAGGTCAAGATAGGCTGTGTGAGCCACCTTACCCTCATCCACGGCTTTGGTGACTGCCTCAAAGAAGTCGATCAGTTCAGGAGGCATGATCTGAATTTCACAAACCTGAACTGTGTGGGAACCAGAGTTTGGAGGTTACCAATGTCTTTGTTTATGAGTTCCATGAAGATGCGTTCCATGGCCTTGCAGACCAGGCTCGTCAGGCTAATAGGTCGATAGTTCCCAGGATCAGTGGTGGCTCCCCCTTTGTGGAGTGGAATAACTGTTGCTGTGCGCCATTCAGTGGGCACAAAGCCTGATGCAAGGCTATTATTGAACATGGTGCTTAAGCGGTGAGCCAGTAAGTTCTGAAGTTCATGTAAAACGAAGCCTGGGATGTTGTCCAGTCCCATGGATGCTGTGTTTTTGGCTTTAGAGAGTGCAGCTTTTACTTGCGTAGTTGTGATTACAGGGACTCTGCATTCTTCCTATATAGTTATGGGCTCTTTAGGGGGTGAGAGGGGGGTAAAGTTTTATTTTATTTTTATTGGTTTTGTTTTAATATATATATATATATATATATATATATATATATATATATATATATATATATAAATATATCAGAGGTTGTGAATGGATGTAATTGTACTCTGTTAAAGGCATTGGCCGAGGCACTAGAGAAAGATTTGCTTGTCTACAGTCATTTCAGCAATAAATTCTGCTTTTGGATTTACTGGCCGAGTCATTTTTCTGCATTGTATTTTCATCGGTGGTTTCAGCTTGTCCTACTTGTCTGGCATAAAAGTGGAAAAAACAGATGTTCAGTTTACATTCTTTAGTTCTAGCGAGGCATACCTCTGAACCTACATATTTCAAAAATGCAGACAAAAGCTCTTGAAAAGTAGGAACATCTGGCCAAAAATCTGGACATCTAATGAGTATGAAATTTCCAGGCCTAATGTGAGATACCACCACATAAACATAAGCTTAAAAAAGTTTAAAAACACACAACTGACAAAATGACGCAAAACATACACAGAAAAAAAAAAACATTTTATTAAGGTATGACTATAGCATGCTGTAGGGAATGAGGAAAAAGTAATATATGCAAATCATACAGATTTGCTGTATTCAGGACTGTATTGTAGTTTCTGCGTTCCCCAGACCTTTCTGTGATAGAAGGAATCCTTTCTTCTTATCAGTGGGAGTGGAAAGCACTGAGCAGAACTATCTACCACAAGAGGAGTGGTTTCCAGCTTTGAAATTGTACCGTATTGGCTGTTTGGGCTGCACTTCTATCCCTTTAACTTTCTGCCTTAAAAGAGCGGGTTTGTGTTTGTTTTAGCTCAGCAGATCCTTTTTGGCATCCTGCAGACTACAAGAGCAGCAGAAAGGAGAAAGAGAGACTTTGATTCTAAGTATCTCCGTTTACTTATTCTGCTTAATGTTGCATTTAAGTTAACTGCATTTACTGGTTTTAAGCTACATACTCAAGTGAAGTGATTTTATTGCGGTTTTAAGTGTATTTTTGCTGTTTAACTTAAAAAAAAGAAACAAAAAAGGTTCTAGCTAGTATGCTCGTTTTCCCGCCCTTTTCTGTTACTAGAATAGTCCGGACACAGATTTGCTGTATTCAGATCTGTATTGTAGTTTCTGAGTTAAAACTGCGGTGCTGGTGCTGCGGTAGCATTGTCGCCTCACAGTTAGACGTTGCACGTTCGATTCTCAGAGCGTCTTGTGTGTGTTGACATGCGTGAATGGGCGTTCCTTCGTTGAAGGTTGTGTGTTAGGCCCGGCAAGCCAGCACGTAAAAATCTACTGCCAATCATTAGCAGACCGGAGTTCCGCTGTGGCGACCCTTAACGGGGAAAAGCCGAAAGACAGACATTGCAGTTTCTGAGTTCCCCAGACCATTCTGTGATAGAGGGAGCCTTTCTGCTTATCAGTGGGAGTGGCAAATACTGAGCAGCCTATCTACAGCAAGAGGAGTGATTTCCAGCTCTGAAATTGTACCTTCTTGGCCATTTGGGCTGCATTTCTAGCCCTTTTAACTTTCTGCCTTAAAAGCCAGTGTTTGCGCAATGCGCAGCGCCACTAAGCTAGGGTAAACAATTACCGGTGCCAGAAAGTCTACTCTTCAAATTTCCACTTAGATCTTGCTAGTTCTCGTCTCTTCTGTGCTTAAACTAGCTTATTAAGTCTAGCACTTGTTCAGACTTCTTGTAGCAATTACTGTTGCACACAAACTGCTAACAGCACTTAACTTTCCATAAAGAAACAGCTTCAGTACTTGCTAAATTACACACCCCTCCAGGCATGTCCAAAGGTCAGTTCCCTGTGCTCCTACTATTAACCTGGTGAACCTGGGAATCCTAAGGCAATGTAGCCACTGCCTCATGCACACAGACAACCTTCTCCTCTTATCCCCACCCCAACACTCAGACTTGTGAGAAATGCACCTATACATCCAGATCAGAAGCCATGCATTCTCCAGCCAAGAATGGAATAGCCAGTCAAGAGTAGAAGGTCACCACTTGCACCACACCCTAAGGAAGACATAGCCCTCCAGAACACACACCGTCACAGCTATCACATAATAACACAAAACACACACCACCTTTGTGGAGGCTCTCAATAAAAATCTACCCAAACAGCATAGACCTCCAAGGCAGAAATGCATGCAACCACATCACAGCACAAACCATGAGACACATAGATCACATAAACAGTGTGCCATGCAATCAAAGCCCCTAAGGCTAAACAGCTTATCCAATACCCTAGTCATACAAATGAAACAGAACGTTACAGTCCTCAGTGTCTTGAGACGAGCGCCTCTCTGTAAAGCAGCAGTTTTACCAACACAAACCCATTCGGAAACATAAAACCATGAACATATGTTCAACGAATTTCACAAAACAAGCTGAAGTTTTATTGAACAAATACGTTGTACATCCAAAAGTTAAGTGCTTTCACTTGCAAACTGCAAGCTTCATCAGAACAAACAGTGAACCTCCCAACTTTAAAATAAACTTTTTGGCGCCAACATATATTAATTAAGCATTATTTATTTCATACTATTTCATTTTATTTTATTTCATTTCATTTGTTTTACACACATATATATATATATATATATATATATATATATATATATATATATATATATATATATAAATATACGCACACAAGTTTTTAGTATGTTTTTTCATATAGTTGTTTCATATATATAACATGACTATTTATGAGTAATGAGAATTGTATGTTAAGTTGTTTGTACACTAGTGTGCTTATTTGTTGGTGTCATATGTCTTTAAAAGAAAAAGTATTGTGGACTTGTTGGCACCAAAAAGTTTATTTAAAAGTTGGGAGGTTCACTGTTGTTTGTTCTGATGAAGCTTGCAGTTTGCAAGTGAAAGCGCTTAACTTTTGGATGTACAACGTATTTGTTCAATAAAACTTCAGCTTGTTTTGTGAAATTCGTTGAACATATGCTCATGGTTTTATGTTTCTGAATGGGTTTGTGTTGGTAAAACTGCTGCTTTACAGAGAGGCGCTCATCTCAAGACACTGAGGACTGTAATGTTCTGTTTCATTTGTTTGGTTCAGAAATACAGTAGTCATAGGTTTCTCAATAGTAAGGCACACTGATGTCCCACTCACTAGGTTGAATAAGGAGAGGGTAACGGTCAGCTGCCTGTTGGGTGCCAGGATACGCCACATAATGCATGCACTCAGGTTACTCCACAACAGGCACAAATATGACTCGGTCATTGTCCATGTTGGTGTGAATGACCTGAGACTTACCCCCCTTGGATTACATGAAGAGAGACATGGAGGAGCTCTCAGATCATGTAGTCCAGGAGGGTATGACTCTAGCTTTAATCCTGGTACCTCGGCTTCTCACCTTCAAGGGATATTCAGTTACAAAATTCATCAGCTTAAATAGATTAAACAATTATCCAATATTCTTAATAGGTACATATGCATCCCAAAATTTAAAGGAGGTAATTCCGAATTTTTGAGAGACAATTCAATGCTTGTTTTTTTATATAAGTGTTAAATTAATGCTGCTTTTTATGAACATGTTTAATAGTTACTTGTGATTTTGTAATAAGAGGGATGTGTTTATGGTAAACAAACACTGGTCACTTTAAATGTTGGGATGCATATGTACCTATTAAGAGCACTGGATAATTCTAGAAAAAACTGCAGACTTGTCTCACACCTTGTGTAACTTTTGTAAAATTAAAAGGAAAACCACAAGTAATGGCGAAGCACTGTATCACACAAAAAAATACTTTAATCCACTGGTTTAGCGCTTTCAGCCCAAAAATTAGGCCTTCCATCACAACAAACTGTAAAAAAAAAACTGAGCCATTTTTATAGCATCATCAGTACACATCAAACCAATCAGATCTCAGTTTTCTTAAAACAATATAAAAATATGTATACGTGTATAAAATTATTTATTTATTTATTTATTTAACATTTGTTGACCGGGAAAGTCCGACTAGGTTCCACAGAGCCTATTTTCAGCGGAGGCCCGGGGAGAAATGCTCCAGATGCATGTCTTTGGAATGTGGGAGGAAACCGGAGTACCCGGAGGAAACCCACGCGAACACAGGGAGAACATGCAAACTCCACACAGAAGGCACCCCAGCCGAGAATCGAACCGGAGAACCTCTTGCTGTGAGGCGACAACGTTAACCGCTGCACCACTGTGCCGCCCTAAAAAATACATCCTAAATAATGCATTAATTTTTAACAAGCATATAAACTATTTACATTTATTATAATAGGCTTTTCTTTTCAACACAGCTTTGTAGTTGACACCATTGTTAAGCCCTGGTGCCCTGCATGCATCCAAAAGAACCTGCCATTTGAACTCTCTAAAATCTAGTTCCCCATCTGTATGCTATAAAAATGGGACAGTTTTTTTACAGTTTGTTCTGATAAAGGCCTAATTTTTGGGCTGAAAGCGCTAAACCAGTGGATTAAAGTCTTTTTTTTTGTGTGACACAGTGCTTCACCATTACTTGTGGTTTTCCTTTTCATATTGGATAATTGTTTAATCTATTTAAGTTGATGAATTTTGTAATTGAATATTCCTTGAAGGTGAGAAGCCAAGGTACCAGGATTAAAGCTGTGTGGTACTACACTTCATGTATTAGGTTTTTTGTTTATTTTCATTTCTGTTTTTTGTTGATTGGTGAGTTTATCGGTGGCACGTTTTGGAGTCACCAGTTTGTTATTTTGTCTGGTGCTATTATGGAACTTTCTACTAACAGTCTGTTCATGGAACTATTGAAGGAGAGAGAATACAGATTCTCTGGAGTGGACCCCTGGAGCACTCCTGGTCAAAATGATCAATTACCTAAGTTTAGACATTTGGAGAAATTAATGGTGAAAGAAATTAATTTATTTTATGATGTTAAACTCCTGGAGAAGTATCTTGCTTTAAACATAACATCAAGAGGTCTCCAAGTAGACTGGTTGCCAGGTGGGGGGTTCACGGAGGCTGAACAAAATCTGCTGGAGGAATGGCGAGTGGTATATTTGCAGTGCACTTTGGGCTGGATCAGAATTTTGGTCAAAAGGAACTTATGGTTATTACAGTAAGTTCAACAAGTTAATACTAGCCTGGAAAGCATGCTGAAACAACAAATCTCCGAATCCACTTTTATTTCTAAATTTGGTGAAATTAAGCAGAGGCTGGCTAAAGTTGAAGTTGAAACCATTGGCAGGAAAATGGAAAAAAACTTTCCAGGGATATGAATGATTTTGCCATTGGTAATGTGTACTTAATTCGACATAACTCTCGTAAGGGAAGGTCGCAATTTAGAAAGAATAACTTTTTTCATCTAGCCGTGATTCCTCATACTCTTCAGGTGAAACATCATCTAAAAAGAGTATCTCTTTTGAGACACTGCCAAATGAAGAATCAGCTGCACAGGAGAACCTATCGGGTTTGCTGGGTTCTCAGGGTTTTCAGCACAACAATGGGAACATAGGCAGCAAGCAGAAACAGAAAGGCAGACGTTAGTTCCTGAAGGAGTTGAATCGTTACCTCGAACTGTGACCATGGACTAACAAATAATAAAGGTAGTGAGACTGATGGTTTAAAAATTATTAGTTTGGCAAATTTACCACTCTCTGATGTTGTAATTGGTGTGTTGTTAAAAAGGGCCAAGTTTGTTCCTACAAAATGTCATTCATTAGTGAATGTTCTTATTGAAGCCAGTAAATTTTGCCACAAGTTACATTTGAAAGTTTTCTTTTCTAGAAATGATTTAAGCAGGCAAATGATTGATTCACTGACTTCTAGTAGTTCAGAGGACTCGTTGAATTTATCAGTATATGAATATGAAGCTATAATAGATGTATGTAATAACAGCATTGAGGAAAGTAGAAATGATGCTACTACATTTGTTACAGGCTATGGATAGTTAAATATTCCGACTCTACCGCATGTGGAGAATTCCTTTTGCCCAGCCCCTCTCCCCCAAATTGTCTACACCTGTTACCTTGTTTGAAAAATTATTATTAAATAATATTGAAAAGGAGTTTAGAAAATTTAGATATAAACAATTTAATTTAAGTAAGGAAGAATGGTTTGAATTTTCTAAACTCTGTAGCCATGTGGGAAATTATGTTTTTAGGGAAGCAGATAAAGGAAGTAATTGGATGATTATGGATAGAGTAGGATACTAGCACATGGTATTTGAACTTTTGAATGACACTAGAAATTATGTAAAGCTATCCTATACCCTCTTGCTCATTTTAAAAATGAGTTGTTAGAGTTACTTGAGAAAGGAGAAAGATTGGGATTTTTTTCCCTCACAGGCTGTTAAGAAATTACACGTTGTCAATGCTCCAGATCCGTACTTTTATGCTATACCAAAGGTCCGTAAACATCTTAGCAAACCTCCAGGTAGGCCGATTGGTTCTGGTATTGGCTCCTACTTGGAAAATGTTGGGTTATTATTGGACTCTTTACTTAAGATACATCTGAGTTCCGTACCAGCTCACCTAAAAAATACACAGGAGCTTTGTGCTTCGATGCAGAATATTATATAGAAAAAAGATTACTTTTGGGCTACTATGGACTTTTCATCTTTATATACTAATATTGCTGTTGGCAAAGGCCTTGAAGCAATAGTAGTATTACTGGGTGAAAGGCCACGTAGTTCCTATATTTTGGAACTACTTGAATTTTGTTTAACACTTCTTTTACTTTTAACAAAGAATATTATTTGCTGACATGGGGCACAGACATGGGGCACAGCCATGGGGGCTCCCTCTTATGCTATTCTGTACCTGGGGGAGTTTGAAAAGCATTTAGTTTACAATCACAAATATTTTAAAGAACATGTGGTGTTGTATAAACAATATATAGAGGATTTGTCTTTCATTTGTAAGGGACCCTTGACTAAGTTTGAAAAATTTGTAAATGAACTGAATATGAATGCTCATGGTTTGCAATTTTGTTGTCACCTGGACTCAAGGACAATGAGCTTTTTGGATGTTCAATTTTTTGTAAATGAGATGGGTGTTATTCAGTACATTCCATTTAGAAAAAGTACTGCAGTTAACAATTTTTTGCATGCATCCTTTGCATCTTTGCCCTACAGGGAATTTAGAAGAGTATGGATGAATACATCTGAGATGGCTTCTAAAGACAGATCTCTGGCTGAAGCTGAAGAAAGGTTATTGGCCAGGGACTATTCAAGTTCTATTTTAAGTGAAGCCAAAAATAAATTGTTTAATCAAACTACACATGGGGAGCAAACATATGCGGATATGACCATTAGGCACAGAGCTCAGTATATGTCCAAGAAGGAGGGGACGGACAATAAAATATTTTATGTTACTAGATTTAGTCCCTTTTCGGATATATTAAAACAGGTGGTTACAATACTATGGCCCATGATTACAGCTGATGACAAATTAAGTACTTTGTTTTCAAACCATGTTACCTTTTCTTTTGGACGTTTTTTAATTTAAAAGAATTGTTAAATCATCCAATTACCAATTACACACACAGCAGATTGACGGGGGCTTTTCCTTGTGATAGGTGTAGTGTATGTTGTAGAATTAGAAATCTATCAGATACCACGATCAATGGTCATAGGTTTATTTCCCATGGAAGGTTTAATTGTCAATCTTGTGGCGTTATATATATTTTGGGATGTGGATGCAATGAGGTGCAGTGGTATATAGGCCAGACCAAAAGAAAAGTTAAGGTCAAAATCTTAGAACACTTGGGAGATATCAGAAGGGCTAATAATATTTTTAGTCCAGTGGCAGAGCATTTTACCAGGGTACATTCGGGAAATTATGAGTCTTTGTTTTTCAGTGTGCTGGCTCAACCAGCTGGCAATTGTGGTACTGGTGCAAATTTTGCCAGTAAGTTAAACCTGTTAGAAACTACCTTTATTTTTAATTATGGCACTTTGGTTCCCCATGGGTTAAGTCAGGAGGTAATTCTGAATTCTTGAATTTTTGAGAGACAATTCAATGTTTGTTTTTTATATGTGTTAAATTAATGCTGCTTTTTATGAACATGTTTAATAGTTTCTTGTGATTTTGTAATAAGAGGAATGTGTTTATGCTAAATGAGCACTGGTCACTTTAAATGTTGGGGTGCATGTGTACCTATTAAAAATATTGAAAAATTGTTTAATCTATTTAAGCTGATGAATTTTGTAATTGAATATCCCTTAAAGGAGAAAAGCCGAGGTACCAGGATTAAAGTTGAAGTACTCCGCTTCGTGTCTTGGA
Source organism: Protopterus annectens (assembly GCF_019279795.1). Classification (NCBI taxonomy): domain Eukaryota; kingdom Metazoa; phylum Chordata; order Ceratodontiformes; family Protopteridae; genus Protopterus; species Protopterus annectens. The sequence continues at coordinate 369,230,875 of NC_056748.1, read as the reverse complement.
TTTTTGTTGTACATTTTCATTTCTGGTTTTTATTAGTGGGTATGACCCTAGCCCTGAGTAGCATCCTACCGTCATCCAGAATGATACCACAGTACAAGCAGAAAACAACTGACTTCAACAATTGGCTAAGTTTCTGGTGTCATTCTAAGGGGATCCAGTATCTGTCTCCCTGGGATGACATGATTGACAGACCTCGATGCTTTGCCAGAGATGGCCTGGATTTGTCACCCCTGGGATTCCGGATATTGGCCAAAGCTCTTGACATCCCTACAGTGCCTTTTTAGGCAATTCCTGAAGACCAAATTACCACCGAAACAGCTACAAGCAAATGTAATCTGAGGGTTAAGCTACTCAACGCTAGAAGTCTAAATCTCAAGATGCACTCGCTCGAAGCACTCCTTAAAATGGAGAACATCGATATTTGTGTAGTAACAGAGACCTCGTTCAAAGCACCCCTGCGCTACCAGGCTATAATTCATACCACACATTTCGGCCCCAAAACTTGGACCAAAGCCCTAAAGGCAGTGGTGTCTCCATATTCATAAAGGATATGCACACCTCCAGGCTAGTAGCCCAACATAAAATCACAGATACTTTAGGAACAACTAACACTGGGTAAGACTGCAATCCAGGTTGTGGCCTGCTATAGATCCCCCACCATGTCCCAAAACTTCCACTCCACATTCCTAAGCACCCTGGAAAATATCAAGGTCCAACCCAACACCCTCATACTTGGTGACTTTAACTACCCCTCCATTAACTGGGAAAACTACTCAAGTACCAACACACTTAACGTTTTCTGGAATTCAATAATTCCAATGCCCTGGACCAGCTCATTATTACCCCCACTAGGGGTAGCAACATTCTTGACCTGGTTATTACTAACATGGGTGACTGTTGCTCTGCAACAATAGTCAACTTCTCCCTGGTCAGATCGGACCACAAGCTAGTCCCCATGGATATCCATATCCCACCCACACCCCCAGCAAAGGTAATCACTGTGAAAAATCTCTCCAAAGCTAACTTTGGGCTTCTAAAAACAGAGGTGGCGAACTTCACGATGCCCATGCTAATGTAGAGTAGGTGCAGGACTGCTGAATCATACACCAATACACTGTACGAACACATCCACAAATGAATGGAACAAGCCATATCCAAGAGAACCAAGATGCTCTCCTCCAAAAAAAAAAAAAAAGCCAATCTGATGGTCCCCTGCCATAAACAAACTCTACAACAGAAGGAAGAATCTGTTGCAGAAAAAGGTGAAGTCCCAAGACTGGAAAAACTCCCTTGTTAGCCTTAACAAAAAGCTGTGATCCCTCATCAAATCCTCTAAAGCTAGCTACGAAAACAAAATTGCAGCAGACACTAAAGACAACCACAAGGCCTTCTATAGTTATGTCAAAAATCTACATGGCAATACTCAGATATGCTCTGAGCTACTACAAAAAGGTAACTCCTACACTGAGCAACAGACATTACCAATATACTGGCCAACAGATTCAGTGCCAACTTTACACCCCTCTCACCCCCCTAAAGGGCCAATCACAATACATGAGGAATGCCAAGTACCCAATATTACTGCTGCACAGCTTAAAACTGCACTGTCCAAGGCCAGGAATACAGCTTCCATGGGACCTGAAAACATCCCTGGCTGTGTTCTACATGAATCACAAAGTGAACTGGCACCACACCTGTGTGTCCTGTTCAATCACAGCCTCACTTCACGCTTTTTCCCCACCGAATGGCACACTGCTACAGTCATCCCACTCCACAAAGGAGGAGTGACTACGGACCCTGGGAACTACCATCCCATTAGCCTGACAAATCTGATATGTAAGACTATGGAGAGCATCATCATGGACCTTATAAATAGAGACATTGGGAATCTCCAAACTCTGGACCCCACGCAGTTTGAAATTGTGAAGGGTAGATCATGCCTGCTCAACCTGGTAGACTTCGAGTCTGTCACCAGAGCTGTGGATGAAGGCAAGGTAGCTCATACAGCCTACATCGATCTGGCCAAGGCCTATGATACCATTTCCTCACTCAGGAGTCATATATAGACTCACTAATCTAAGCATCAACTCCTATGTCACAAGGAAGGTTGCAAACTGGCTCACTGATAGAACCCACACTGTGAAAGTAGCGGACTCCAAGTCAGACTGCCGACCAGTCACAAGTGGAGTCCCACAGGGATCGGTCCTGGGTCCACTCCTGTTTGGCATCTACTTCTCTGAAGTCCAGGCCAACACAAAGGGACTCTGGCTGACCAAGTTCACGGACGATTGCAAACTGGGAGCCATTATTATATCTCCAAATGATGTAGACATTTTACAGAAAGGCCTCACTGAAACAAATGACTGGTGTCAGAACCACAGCCTTAAGCTCAATGCCAAAAATGTATCATTTCCTTTGGGAAAAACTCGGTACCCATGAATTACCACATCAATGGTAGTCCACTGAACATCGAAGGTGTTTAAGAGATCTGGGAACACAAGTTGATAGCAACCTCTCCTTTGACAATCACATTGCCACTGTGGTCAGAAAATCCTTCTGTGTGGCACATCTCATTACAAAGGATTTTGCATCCAAGAAGAAAAAGGTCATTGTCTCTCTCTACTCTTCCGTCATTAGACCTATTGTCGAGTATAATGCCCTATTTGGCATGTACCTCACTAGACGCATGCAACTGGAAAGACCACAAAAATACCTCACTAAGGGGATCCTAGGTCTTACATGCCCTATACGGACAGACTAAAAAAAAACTCCAGCTATTCTCTGTCTCATATCGCCTACTTAGAGGCGATCTCTGCTTGACCTACAAAAGCCATGTCAGACCCAGCAATGTTAGATATGCTACATCTAAAGAAATCCCAATCCCTCCGTGCCACACATTCCAGAGATCTCAACCTCATTATAATAATCAATAGAACATGCTGGAGGGGCAGGTACTTAACCCAGAGACTGCCCATGCTCTGGAACAGACATCCCTTACACTTCAAGCAGAGCACCTCACGGCTCTCCAAGAGAAATCTCGACGAGGGGATGGGAAATAGAAAATTCACCTTGGAGATTACTTCAGTGGCCTTGCTTGACGGGGGCACTGGCAGCTAACATCGGGCGGCACTAAACAACAGAATCCTTTGGGCTAGGCTTATAAAGACTCCAGGGCCATTACCCTAGTACACACCTATGAACCTATAATTATGGAAGAAGCACTCAAAGTAGCAGCTGTGTGACTTCAAAGATGGCTATACACTGATAAGCAAGTTGAATAGTGCTATCCCAGTGTGAAATCTTCATTTAAAAAAAATTTGGTTACTAGCAAGCAATTACACTGGCTTGGTGGCAGCAAAGAAAAACTGAAAAAAAAGAGGAAATAAACTAGAAAGCGGAAGAAAAGGCTTTGGCTGAGAAGAATCTTGCAAATGTGCAGCAAAATGCAGTTCAAGTTTCAGCTCTGGTACAGGAAATGGCTTCCAGTAATTTATAGGTTCATAGGTTTATACTAGGCTAACTGCCCTAGGGCATTTATAAGCCTAGCCCAAAGTTATGTAGCTTACGCCGCCCTTATGTTAGAAATACTGTGCCCATTAGTTTGTTGTGCCTCTGTCCAGTAGTGACACAGAGATGATTCCCGGGGTAAACCTACGATCTCCCATCCACCGGTCAAGATTTCTCTTGAACAGAGCCAGCGAGGTGCTCTGCCTCACATGGACCGGAATTTTATTCCACAGCATGGGGAGTCTCTGGGTGATAAATCTATCCCTCCAGCACGTCCTATTTATATCCGTGCTAAGGTTTAAGTCTCTTGCTCTAGTGGTTTTGGTGGATTTGGATTTTTTGAGGTGGAGCATGTCCATTAATTCCGGGTTGGTCATGGCCTTGTATGTCAGGCACAGGTCACCTCTGAGCAGACGGTATGCAACTGAATAGAGTTGGAGTTTCTTCAGTCTGGCAGCATATGACAGGTTTTGGAGTCCCTTTATCCTTTTGGTGAGGAACTTTTGGGGTCTCTCCAATTGCTGCAGGTGTCGGGTGAGATACATCCCAAATGGGGCATTGTACTCGATCATTGGTCTGATAAGTGAAGAGTACAGGGGAACAATGACCTCACTTGATCTGGATGTGAATCCCTTCATGATCAGGTGGGCAATGTAGAAGGTCTTTCGAACCACTTTAGCAACGTGAGCGTCAAACGAGAGGCTACTGTCAACCTGGGTCCCCAGGTTCCTGATAACCTCTTCTGTGCTTAGTGGGTTGCCACCTATATGGTAGCTTGGGGTTACCTTGTTTTTCCCGAAGGGTATGACTATACACTTTTTTGCGTTTAACTTCAGGCCATGGCTCTGGCACCAGCTATCAGTTTCCGTGAGACCCCTCTGAAGGATGTCTGTGTCCGATGTACTATCCACTATGGCACCCAGTTTGCAGTCATCCGCAAACTTGGTCAGCCATAGTCCTCCTATGTTTGCCTGTACTTCTGAGAAGTAGATGCCGAACAATAGGGGCCAAGGACTGAGCCCTGTGGGACTCCACTTGTAACCGGCTTGGAGTCTGACATGGCTCCAGCAACTCTAACCCTGTGGGTTCTGTCCTTTAGCCAGTTTGCAACCCATCTTGTGACATATGGGTTTACATTTAAGCTGGTAAGTTTCTCTATAATACCAGAGTGGGGTATTGTGTCGAAAGCTTTTGCAAGGTCAAGGTAGGCTGTATGGACTGCCTTTCCTCATCAATGGCCTTGGTGACTGTTTCAAGAAGTCGACCAAGTTCAAAAGGCAAGATCTGCCCTTGACAAAGCCAAACTGGGTTGGGTCCAAGGTCTGCAAGTCCCCTATGTCCTTGTTTATGAGTTCCATTATGATCCTCTCCATAGCTTTGCAGACCAGGCTTGTTAAGCTTATGGGGCGGTAATTACCAGGGTCCGTAGAGGCACCGCCTTTGTGGAGTGGGACCACAGTTGCCGTACGCCACTCCTTGGGCACATATCCTGTGGTGAGGCTAAGATTAAACAGCTGCCTTATGTGCGGGTTTAGTTCTTCATTGAGTTCATGTAGCACACAGCCGGGGACCCCATCCGGTCCCATTGATGCTGTGTTTTTAGCTTTAGAGAGAGCAGCTTTCACCTGCGCATTTGAGATGTCTGGGAGGCTACTCTCAGTTGGGATAGTTATCTCTCCTTTTGGGGGGGAGAGGGGGGTGAAGTTTGCGCTGAACCTGTCTGCCAGTATGTTGGCAATGCTTGCGGGTTCAGTGATTTTTGTATCATTTTGGACTAATTCTGAGCATATCTGGGAGTTTCCAACCAGGTTTCTGACATAGCTGAAGAAGGCCTTATGATTGTCTTTTGAATCTATGGCAATTTTTCTCTCAAAGTTGGCCTTGGATGATTTTATGAGGGATCGTAGTTTCTTGCTAGTGCTGATCAAAGATGCCTTCCCTTTTTGGGATTTTGCTCTATCATGTAATAGCTTTCTCCTCTTATTGTAAAGTTTGTTTATGGCTGGGGTCCACCAGACTGGACGTTTGCCCTTGGTGGAAAGAGTCTTGGTTTTATTTGGGATTGCCTGATCCATGCAGTCCTGAAGGTGTTCATAGAAGGCATTTGTAAGGGCTTCCGCAGCTTGGGTTGTGGTTTCCATTGGCTCGGGGGCCTTGAAGGATACCACACCTGTCTTGAGTAGTGTGAAGTTTGCTTTAGAGAAGTTCTTCACTGTGGTCTTTTTTGTTTGGGGTGGGGGCGGGATGTGGATTTCTAGTGAGATTAGTTTATGATCTGATCTCACCAATGAGGGATATACTTCCGGTGTGGAGCATTTTGTCCCCATGTTCGTGATGATGAGATCTAGTATATTTTCTCCTCGTGGGGATGGTGACTAGTTGTTCCATGGCATTTGTATTTATGAACTCCAGGAACCTTTGGGCTAGAAAGTTTGGGCTTGAGTAATGTTCCCAGTCTATATTCGGGTAGTTGAAGTCACCCAATATGATGGTGTTTGGTGATAAATTTATACCCTCCAGTGTCTTCAGGAAGGCTGTGTGGGTTTCCTGAGTTTGAGAGGGTGGCCAGTAGCATGCTACAAATTGTAGAGCAGTTTTGCCTATGGTTAATTGCACCTGGATGGTTTCCGATGCTTCGTGCATAGCCATCAACCTGGAGGTGTGGGTATCTTTGATGAATATGGATACACCCCCTCCTTTTGTGGTGTGGTCCGGGTTTTGGGGCCGGAACGCATGATATGAGATGAAACCTGATAGTGCCGGGGTGCTCTCAGGAGCCTTGAACCAGATTTCAGTCACAGCACAGACATCGATGTTCTCCATACTGAGAAGGGCCTCGAGTGCGTGCATTTTGAGATTTAGACTTCTGGCATTGAGTAGCATTACCCTTAGTTTCTTCACGTTTTTGTTTTCTAGGGTGGTAAGTTTAGAATTTGAGCCTTGCCTAAAAAAGGCACTATGGGGGTGGCAAGAGCCTTAGCCAATATCCGGAATCCCAGGGGTGACAGGTGCAAGCCGTCCCTTGCGAAGCAGCGTGGCTTGTCGAGCATGTCATCCCAGGCAGACAGGCACTGGATCCCCTTTGAATGACACCAGAAATTAAGCCAATTGTTAAAGCTGATCATCTTGTCACTATCTTGTGGCATCATTCTTGGTGAAGGAAGGATACTGCTCAGGGTCAGGGTCATACCTGCTTGAGCTACATAATCAGAGAGCTCCTCTATGTCTCTTTTCATGTAGTCCAGGGAGGTACATCTCAGGTCGTTCACACCAGCATGGACAATGACTGTGTCATACTTGTACTTGCCGTGGAGTGACCTGAGTGCTTGTGTTATGTGGCGGATTCCAGCGCCCGATAGGCAGCTTACCGTGATCTTCTCCTTGTTCAGCCTGGTGAGTGGGACGTCAGTGTGTCTGACTATGGAGTCACCTATGACAAGTATGTTTGGTGTTGTATTTGGCCTTAAGGGCAGTGACTGCTTTGCACACTGTGGTGTATTGAGTTTGCAGTTGCTTGGGTGTCTGCTTTGGAGGCCTCTGCTGTTTAGGTAAATTTTTACTCAGAGCCTCCGAGTATGTCTTAGTGTGTTTATGTGTTTGATTCAGTGGTGTTGTTGAGTTATGTGAGACTGGTATTGTGGTGTGTGTAGTTGCCTTCTCCTCCTGCCTGGTCTTGCCAGTCCTGAGTTGAGAGAGCTCAGCCTCCAGTTTGGCTAAATAGCTGCATCTCTCGCAAGTGTTAGTGTTACGTGGGAGGAGCAGAGGGTTGTCCGTGTACATGAGGCAATTGTAACATTGTCTCAGAATTCCCAGATTCACCAACTGGGCAGGAGAGGACACCAGCATCTGACCCTTCGACATGCTAGAAAGATTTATGAGTTGGTATGAGACAGAAAAGTAGTGGGCTTAGCAGGGAAGTGGGCACTCCTGGGGGTTTTGCTAGTGAGAGATTTGTATAATATAGGAGTGCTTGACCTGCAAAGAGAATGCTTATAAGACAAGGGATATGCTTATAAGACAAGTGCTGAGCTTTTTGAGAAGAAAAAGCTATTTGGAACAAGTGCTGCACTTTTTAGTGAAGGTGTAAACTGTTTAGGTTCCTAACAGAGCAGTTCTAAGGGAAAAATTGAAGAACAGACTTTCTGGAGCCAGAAAGAGTTTAACCTTGTTTAACCGGCGCTACCCGATGCTGCTCTAGTGGCAACTCCGCGCTAAAGCACGTTAAAGCGTGCTCGATAGCAGGGGCTGGAAAGAAGCAGGAATAGACCCAAAACGGACAATAAAACTACAGTTTCAAGTCAGTAACCACCTCTACGGGGGGCAGGGAAGCTGCTCAATGTTATTCACTGCCACTGATCAACAGAGAGACTTTCCTTTAGCCCAAGCAAAAATGGCCTCACAGAAACTTTCAAATAGTTCAGGAACAGCAAGCCTGTAACTGAACTTTTTTAACTCTCAGAAAAGTGGGAAAAAGCAAGATTTTTTTTTGTTTTTGTTTTTTCAGAGATAGCAGAGGTTCACAAGTAATATCAAGTTATAACAGTGCAGTAAATGACCCCACACAAGAGTGCTAGGTCAGGGACAGAAAATATGCAAGTTTTAAGAAAAAAACGATTTAAAATTAAGTGCAAACAGGAAATTCAGCAAACAGCTTTTGGTTGTGCTCTAAATACAGCTACTAATACATAAATCAAGTTTAACAAGCCAGCAAATGCTCAAGCTAGGCAGCTATGCAGAAAAACTTAGCAAATAAACAGAGAAAAAATATTTAAAATCTCAAAAGTGGCTCCCTTCTTCTCTCAGCGTTTTTTCCTCTTGGAGGGTGCTTCACCAACAGCCAACAGGCCTGAAAAGACGCCCAAACCACGAGGCAATTAGGTTTTAAGAGAGGAAGATGAAGGAGTTTTGGAAATGACCCCTAGTGGCCAATAAAACTACAGTTTCAAGTCAGTAACCACCTCTACGGGGCAGGAAGCTGCTCAATGTTATTCACTGCCACTGATCAACAGAGAGACTTTCCTTTAGCCCAAGCAAAAATGGCCTCACAGAAACTTTCAAATAGTTCAGGAACAGCAAGCCTGTAACTGAACTTTTTTAACTCTCAGAAAAGTGGGAAAAAACAAGATTTTTTTTGTTTTTGTTTTTTCAGAGATAGCAGAGGTTCACAAGTAATATCAAGTTATAACAGTGCAGTAAATGACCCCACACAAGAGTGCTAGGTCAAGGACAGAAAATATGCAAGTTTTAAGAAAAAACAATTTAAAATTAAGTGCAAACAGGAAATTCAGCAAACAGCTTTTGGTTGTGCTCTAAATACAGCTACTAATACAGAAATCAAGTTTAACAAGCCAGCAAATGCTCAAGCTAGGCAGCTATGCAGAAAAACTTAGCAAATAAACAGAGAAAAAATACTTAAAATCTCAAAAGTGGCTCCTTTCTTCTCTCAGCGTTTTTTCCTCTTGGAGGGTGCTTCACCAACAGCCAACAAGCCTGAAAAGACGCCCAAACCACGAGGCAACTAGGTTTTAAGAGAGGAAGATGAAGGAGTTTTGGAAATGACCCCTAGTGGCCAATAAAACTACAGTTTCAAGTCAGTAACCACCTCTACGGGGGGCAGGGAAGCTGCTCAATGTTATTCACTGCCACTGATCAACAGAGAGAATAAAGAAATCAAATATACTTAGAGGTGTTTAAAATAAGTAGAACACTGAGTGAATATATACAGTCAAATAATAAAAGGCTGGAAAATTGAAGAAGCTAATTAGCTATGCAGATGAACTGAGAAAACTGTAAAAATCTGAGGTTGAAATGAAAAAAAAAATCTGGCTATCCAAGGGCAGTAGTTTCAGAAAAATGGTTGGATGATGGAGCACACCAAGAAAACTTGAGATTTTCTGATGTACCAAAGAAACTGGAAGGAAAAGACTGCATTGTTTTTATGAAAGGAAAAATAAGCAACTGGACTGCTTTTTACAGCAGGATCTGTCAACTGACAGGGCACATTTTGCACATACTCCAAATCTTGCCACGAGAAAGCAGTCAAGACCTACATTAATAAACATGCAAGCATGCCAAGCAGATATAGCTGCTCCTAACAAAATTGTGATAGAAGAGAAAAGTATTAAAAACTGAGGATAGCACAGTATTTGTGGAAAATTATTACCTACTGTACACCAAGGAGAAGAGAAGAGACGTTTATCTCAGCAATTATAGAATGTCTAGAGGTATGTGTGAGATCAGGATGTATACCCAGCTCTCTTCACAACATTTTTTCCTGGTGGGTCAAAGACAGTTTTGGATGCAGAGCTGGTTAAGGAAGAAATAATGTTTAGATAACAAAGTAAGAGCTAGCAAACAGAAGACCTTTGTTATCATTTTTCTGATAGTAACAAAGACCATACAAAGACATCACTAGAGAAACCTTTAACATTGCTTTAAAGGAAAATGTTTGAGACACACACATGAGAGAGAAAACCAGTAGCTAGCTAAAAGAACCAGAAATACCTTGGACTTGAACCATACACTGTTGCAGGGAGATGGAAAGGATCAAGAAGATGACCAGGTCAAGAATAAAAACAATAATGCAAAATTAATGAATAATTAAGAGATTAAAAAGCATAAATCCTATTAAACACAACAGTCACATGAAATGTGTCTTTGCAAGAAGTAACCGAATAAAGGCTGGAATTTTGTTGATTGTGTTAAACTGGTGGGTGGATTGCAATTCATTCATCTCACTTTATGCCACTAATGATTTAAATAATATTGAAGAGACAGGAGAAGTAAAACAGCAAAACATTTTGTTCTTACTATTATTTATAGAAAATTGTCATGCTGTAGCTTGCACGTTATACAGTAGTCGTGTATAGTGCACAGGCAGGGGTATTAAATGTGAAGTGGGGTGTCTTATAAGTGACTGTCATAAATACTGAAGATAGTAAAGCAATAAATTATTTTTTGCTAACTGTAAGCTATCCAGGCTTTTCACTGTAAGATAAGAAAGGATAGACAGAAGCAAGTTAAATTTAATATATTATAATGTCGTGCTCTTCGGCTGCTGCAATTGAAGATATAAAAGCGTACTGATCACAGTATATGCAGAACTAAAATATTTTTTTATGATTTAAAATATGTGGATATCTAGAATACTGTCCATACTTTAAGCTGTAGACAATTATTAAGAAAATCAGCTTCAAAAGTAAGATAAACAGATGAAAAACATGAAAAAATGCTAATTCTTTCTCGTATTTGTAAGTCATTAGCTATTTTTTCCATAAGCAAGGGCTTTCAGTGGATGACAAGAAATCTACAGGTGCAGGCAATTAATCAAGAGAGAGAGAAGTATGTTCTGAGTGAAACATTAAAAATATTCTTTCATGTATTTGCAAAGTCAATTACTGCTTTTATTGAAGAATAGACATCTGCAGGTGCAAGGAATTAATTAAAAAAAGAGAAGTTTGAGTGAAATGTATAAGGAACATTGTGATGTACCTTTCAATGTTACTAATAATCATTCACTGAAAAATAAATTACATTTTAAACTGTGGGAAGTGAATAAGTTATACAAGTAGTTGCTTCCCAAGCAGCCTTTGTACTTTAAGACATTTAATACAACAAAATACAATTTAAAGTTCACCAGGCCACTTTTTTTCTTAGGGGTAACTTTAAATGTTAACTGAAAGCATGCAAGTTGTTTTTGACATCTGGAATGGGGACAGAGCTAAGAAAAGATCCACAGTTTGTAACATACTCCAGCATTGATAACCTTAATTTTACATTAGGTAATTCTGTGAGTAAAGCCATCAATTACAGGCAACTGTTCCTATCGGAACAAATAAACTTGTTTTGAAAATGTACATATAGTTTACTATGCTGTGCTATGTTAAACAGGGATGGTGATTCTGAAAGTCTGTTTACTTTTTGAGTATTTTCACTGAAGTTAACGAGTCTTGAAAACTGTGACAGGTTCAAATACAGATGAGATGAAGCAGCTACATAAGAAATCAGTCTACAAAACATTAATGTCTTTATGTCAGTTAAAAGTTGAAAACATACATTCAAAAGCACTGTAATGAATAATGGGTGGGAGTAACAGCTTTCTATCAGAATAGCTACTCTACCCATATTATCATGAAATGTACATGGTCTTACAAGTACAACAAAAAGCAAATAGTTCTGGATTATATTAACATGTGGTTTATCTCTTTTTTAATTTCTCCAAGTCTTTTGGGTTTCTAATACTATGACTGGAATGGACCCCATTCTCAAGTCAAAGTATGACTAAAGTCCATGAAGTTAGTAAGGTTTCAATCTTTGATGTTAGCCAGAAGTGCTCTTCACAACACCTGCAATGTGCCCAGCAATGACTCCTTTTGCAATTCATACAGAGTCACACTGTGCATAATAGTAACAATACATAATTTCTTTCTTATCCTCAATAGTCCACACTATCACCTTTATGGCTCTCTTTTGGCCCATCAGTGTTTGTGATTTTTGTGGACTATTACTTCCTTCTACAACAGGGGGCCATCCTCCCCCTGAGCCTGGCCTAGTCCCATTGTAGGGATGTTTCCTTGTCTTGAGGATTCTACGTTGTCATTTTTCCAGTCCTGGCACCAGTGCGCCTACCAGGAATGGGCACTTTTTTATCCTGGGTCTTGTGCTTTACCATTTAACCTACTTCTGTCAATAATATATGCTATATAAAATACAGTCTATATATCAGCGTCATCTTGGTGAGGTTTTATAAAATGGAGTCCACCTCATGAAGGCACTTACCAAGACTCTAGGATGAATTAAATTCCATCAATACTACTCTCCTTTGTCTGCTGATTTATCATCTTTCCATTCGGACCCCAAAATGTGTAGTGTGCAAATGATGCAGGAGAGACACACGGATAGAAATGAGCATGTGAAGCTGACGAAGAATGACTTCAGGGTTAGCATTCAGCAGAATATAAGAGATATAGGAAAAGGGGAGTACTAATACTGACTAATAATGGGTTTCCAAAAGGAAAAAAAAAAAACACTGGCAGAGGGGTTATTGGCATGGGAGAGGATTATGCATGCATGTATTTATATTTTGCCCAAAACTGTTGTGGAGCTTAAGAAAATTTTGGGAGAAATAATCAGTTTTAAACAGGGAATATTATTTATGGGTGGGGAATGGAGACTGATTTGCCATAGCTAGAATTTATTAGGGGGGACCAAGAAGGGAAAATATATAAAAAAAGAGCATATTTCTGAAGAAATATGAGAATGTTTAGTATGGAAAATATGAATTCAGTAGTAAGAACTCCGAGAGAATTTGCACATGACTCACCAAGTTACAAGAACTAGGCTAAACTGACTAAAAATCATAACATGGAGGAGTACGTGTATTTAGTTGAAAGCTTTTTACAGCCAATAACCATTTCAGATCATGTACCAATAAAAACTAAAGATGCAGCATAATGAAGTAAAAATGAGACACTGGTACTTTCCCCACTTTCCTGTTAGAAAGGAATTCAAGGAACAGGTAGAAATTTCTTCACACGAAATAGCTTGTGAGTGGGATAAAATGCAAACAGTTAAAACATGTAAATGGAGTTTAAAAGCAGGTCTGACAAAGGTTTAAGCACTGCAGGAAAAGGGGAATCTCACAGAAAAATACGAGGACAACTGCTAAATGATAAAGGGAAAATAAGGAGTATTTTGATAATATTCATGAGTTTAAAAATGTTGTTAAGCAACTACTTTTTGAGAACACAAACACTTTTAGCATAACAACTTGGGCAAGAGAAAGTAGAAACGGTTGTTGCCAAACTTGGAAAGACTATAACAAGAAAAATAACCAGTGATCCTATAAAGGTATTAGCAATTTTTTCAGAAATTGCAAGATAATCTATATTTTGTAGAGGAATGTGGAGAACAAGAAAAGACATAAATTGAATTTTTATGGAAAACATGATTGTGGCAAGGAAGATGAGGCTTAACAATTAATAGCTAAGGTAGGAACAGATGAGATAAAAATGGAGATACACAACCACTTAATGGGAAAGCCCCCAGGAAGAGATTTTTCCTATGGAAATTTGAAGCCAAGAAAGTGATAACGATCTAGAAGGATTAAAAAAAAAAGAGGTGGGGGTACCAACTTCTTCAAAAAAGCTTCTGGTGGCTGTATTAACCAACAAGGATACGGACTCTTTAAACCCAGCTTCATATAGACCCATTATACTAACCTTGAGAATGGCAAAATGGCAATGGTGTTACCAAAACTGATAGATACAGATCAATGTAGTTTTGTGGAGGGAAGGCAAACATTTAACATTATTAAAAAGATGATGATCCAAAGGAACGCAATGTGTAAGAAAACACTGCTACTGCTAATGGATCTTGATGTAAGAAGGCAATCGGTCAAGTCAGCTGGGACTTTTTGAGTAGGGCAGTGGGACTGTTTGCATTCCCTGATGAATAATACGGTTAATTAGGAAGAGTTATTGAGGCCTGAAGGCAATAATTAATGTGTGACAGTGCCTCACCAGCAAGCTGTGTTTTAACTGAGGAACAAGACAAGGGTGTTGCCTTTCCTTTATTTGTTTTACATCTATACCTATTAGAAAAGATAATTCAAAGCTACAGTGGATATAAAAAGTGTACACACCCCTATTAAAATGCCAGTTTTTTGTGATATAAAAAAATGAGACCACAATAAATCATTTCAACACTTTTCCCACCTTTTATGTGAAGTATAATCTATACAATTCAATTGAAAAACAAACAAATCTGTTAGGGGAAAAAAATAAAAAAACAGACTAAGCTGGTTGCACAAATGTGCACACCCTTAAACTAATACTTTGATGAAACACCTTTTGATTTAATTACAACATTCAGTCTTCTTGGGTAGGAGTCTATCAGCATGGCACATCTTGACTTGGCAACAGTTGCCCATCCTTCCTTGCAAAAGCACTCCAAATCTGTCAGAATGTGAGGACATCTCTTGTGCACTGCCCTCTTCAGGTCACCCCACATATTTTCTATTGGATTTAGGTCTGTGCTCTGGCTGGGCCATTCCAGAACTTTAATTTTCTTCTGTTGAAGCCATTCTTTTGTTGATTTGGATGTATGCTTGGGATCATTGTCGTGCTGAAAGGCGAAATTCCTCTTCATCTTCAGCTTTCTAGCAGATGTTTGAAGATTCTGGGCTAAAAGTGGCTGGTATGTGGAACTGTTCATAATTCCTTCCACCTTGACTAAAGGAAGCCCCAGTTCCAGCTGAAGAAAAGCAACCCCAAAGCATGATACTGCCACCACCATGCTTCACCGTGGGGATGGTGTTCTTTTGGTGATGCAAAGTGTTGTTTTTGTGCCAAACTTTCCCTTTGGAATTGTGGCCAAAAAGTTCAACCTTGGTCTCATCAGACCATAACACATTTTCCCACATGCTTTTGGGAGACGATGTATTGTTTTGCAAATTTTAGCTAGGCCTGGACGTTTTCTGTGTAAGAAAAGGTTTCTGTCTTGCAACCCTACCCCATAGTCCAGACATATGGAGAATATGGGAGAATGTTTTCACGCAGTACACAACCAGTACTTGCCAGAAATTCAGTGTTGCTGTAGGTCTCTTGGCAGCCTCCCTGACCAGTTTATGACTGGTCTTTTCATCAATTTTGGAGGGGCGTCCAGTTCTTTGCAACGTCACTATTGTCCCATATTTTTTCCACTTTTTGATAACTGTCTTCACTGTTTTTGTTCCATGGTTTATCCAATACTGTGGAAATATTTTTGTACCCTTCTCCTGATTGATACCTTTCAAAAATGAGATCCCTTTGATGCTTTATAAGCTCTCTGCGAACCATGGCTTTTTCTGTAGCAGGCAACTGAGTAAATGTCAGGAAAATCCTACTAGGACAGCTGAACTTTATTTGGGGTTAATCAGAGTCTCTTTAATTGATGACAGCTGTGTACTCAAGAAGACTGAATGCTGTAATTAAATCAAAAGGTGTTTCAATAAAGTATTAGTTTAAAGCTGTGCACACTTATGCAACCAGCTTATTGTACTTTTTTATATTTTTCCCCTAATCGATTTGTTTTTCAATTGAATTGTACAGGTTATAGATCACATAAAAGGTGGTAAAAGTTTTGAAATGATTGATTGTGGTCTCCTTTTTTTAATATGACAAAACCCTGGCATTTTAAAAGGGGTGTGTGCACTTTTTATGTCCACTGTATAACACAAATTCAAAGATACAACCGATATGGCAATAAAGAAAGCTTTTTTGGCAGATGATATTCTGTACTTGATAAAATCCAGGAAAGGATATCTCAGTGCTATGGAATACTTTGAGACAGTTTCAAGTCTTTTCACAATATAAAATAAATTAAGATAAAAGAAAGTCTATAGCAGTAAACTATCCACATATGAATTGGTTCAACAATGCCCCATATCTATGTGTAATGATATGAAGTATTTACATGTGTAGAATAAAAAGGTTTCTACTATGACATTTAAGGATATGTGGGAAGAAACTAAAAAGATAATACAAAGAAATTGAGAAACTGGAAGCACTTGACTAAGATATAGATAGTAAGATACAAGTGGTGAAAATTTTTCTAGTCCCTTTAGTTTTATATAGAGATCAGGCATATTTTATCAAGCAGAGGCGAGGTTGTGGGTCATAATTAACAAAAAGTTACAGGAATTTATTTGGGTGGGGAAAAAGGCAATAGTTAAGTGGGATAACTTGATCCTCCCTGCAAAACAAGGTGGTTTAGGATTACCTGATGTAAAGGGATATGTGATGGGGAAAAGGGGGTAGTTGAGAACATGTTTTATAAGAATGCAATGAAAAGACGGATTCTCAAAATTCCTTATAGAATATTTTGTTAGAAATGCTTTTTTAAAAACACATTTATTAAATTATCACTTAAGACATTGGCAGATGTGTATTAAGAGAAAAGGAAGCAAACCATGCTAACATTTTCCCCATTTATGTACATTATACATCTCGTATCTTTTATTTCCTTCCATCATCAATCCAACATCGTATACATTGCTGAATTCCAGCATCCCTTAAACCTCAACCCCACCTCCCGAACATTATTCTGCAATTATTGTCCCAACAATTTTGATTAATTTCCATGTAATTTGGTGTCTCCTTTAGAAAGATCCCTCTTCCAGTTCCTTTTTCAAATGCAGTTGGCTTGGACTTACATTTCCTTTTTCTAGTAACTTTTTTTTAAGCAGCCAACAGAATTAAACGTAATAAGGCATTACTATGTCGAGACAATTCAGATCCTGTGCCCAAGCTCAAAAAAATCACTTCCTTAGTTACAGCCATTTGGTCACCTAATATTTCTGACAACAGTATTCTGTAGAGAATTTTTTGAATCAGCCAGCTCATTGCACTCCCAAAACATTGCTCTGTTTCCCCTTTCTTCCCCATCACATCTCCAACAGTTATCTACTTGAGGAAAATTTCTTTAAAGTCAGATTGGGGTATAAAATACCTATGCAATCACTTCCAAGCAAAGGTGCTAAACCTTCTGGACTTTTTGCGTACTTAGGAGCCATACATATGCCCTCCCATCTTTATCTCGTAAACTGCTTTTCCAGTCTCTCATCCCAATCTTTTCTAACCTCAATGGATTAATTCTTGTATTTATCATGCAATATTTTATATGGCCTGCTAATTATCCCTTTTAACAGCAGCTTCTGTTCTGGATTAAACTAAAAACTCTGCCACAACAGTTTTTTCACTTAAGATTCCCTATTCTTTTCTATTTGCCAGTACTCTAATATCAATATCCTTTCTCCATTTTTGAGTTAGCTTAGGTATTAGAATACTTTCTGCAGTATTATGAATATAATATCCTGTACGGTTATTATTCTCCTTAAGGATCTGTATTGTTAATCCTACTCACTCTCTTTCTATTTCTTGAACTTCCCCCCTTCTTCATCATCATCCTTTTCCACTATGAATTATAACCTTCTATTTGTGTTACGTATATGTGCCTTAACTCTATAGATATAAAATATCCCTTCAGATCAGGTAACACAAATCCACCTTGCTGTACTGGAAGGATCAACTTATTCCACTTAACTCTTGCCTTCTTCCCTCAACTCTATTAGTTATGGTCTAGAATTTCTCCTCTGGTTGATAAAATATGTCTTGCACGTAGACAAAATTAAAGGGATTTAAAATGATTCACTGCTTATATCTCACTACCCATATCCATAAAAAAGAATTTCCAGTTTATCAGTTTATGTATTATCTTTTGTTTAAACTTTTCCCAAATATCCTTAGCTGCCTTAACAGAAGCTTTTTTAATCCATACTGCTAAAAAACCTCAACTTATCACACTCTCATGAATATGGGTACAGGTAAACCAATTCATGTCTGTGTACATAAGTCATGGCTATAGTCTTTACTTTATCTTCATTCATTTTATACATATATATATATATATATATATATATATATATATATATCACTAAAAAACTTGAAACTAATATAGACATATATCTTAACTCAACATTTAAAAGTGAAACAGGGCAATATGAGGAAGAAAGTGTAGAATCCTTATCTTGTTTTAATATAGATGATATAAGAGAAAATCTCCAAGATGGAAGAACATTGGATGTTGTCTTATATTTTACTAAAGGCTTTTAAAGAAATAAACAAAATATTTACTAAATTATCAAGCTTTAGTTTATATAATTCTGTTAAGATACCATCTATACCTGGTGCTTTATTATTCCTTTTTTAATTTGATCTTTAACTTCCTTTACAGAAAATGTATCTATTCTATTTGCTCCTTATGTACATTAAAACATGTCCACTAAATTATTATTTTTATTACTTAAATGCTCAAAATACTTCCTAAAATACTGCAAGATGTCATTTAAATGTCAGTTTTTTGTTTTGCCATATTAGCAATTCATTTCATTAATATTTTCTGTAAACCAGTTGTTGATTGTTTACTTATTTTTGTAAATGATAATCTGTAGAACATGTGGAGCTTTTCTCCCTGGGCCTCCACTGAATTTAAAATAAATAACTATGATTTGATTTATTCTCTTTGATCTAATGGCTAATTTATGCAAATTCACAGGATTTATTGAATGATTTTGATATTTTAGTTTTTTCTAAATTAATGGATACCTTATGATTTAAGACTTCAACAAACTTTGAATTCAAAGTTTTCAGTTCTAAATTACTGGGTATCTCATCTAGCTTCAAAAATGACTATCTACTTTGGATTGTAAAACACTTATATCCCCGTCCCATTCTTTCTTTTTACATATATACCAATTTGTAATTTCACCATTGAGCTAAGCTCTCAATGAATCCCACAAAACACCTGAAACTTTTCCATCATTGTTTACTTCTATAAAATTATGCATCTCTTTAAAATGCTCTCTAAAGACCCTAATTTTAACAATATATGCTGGGAGTCTACATATATGCTGGGAGTCTACATTACTGTGTTAAATTATGTGTCTTTATCATAAGATTAAAGTTAATTGCATTATGGTCAGATATTGGACCAGATACTATTAAAACATCTTTGATATTAGAAATCAAATTATTAGAAATAAAGTCTTTGTCTATATTAGTCTAAGTTCCATATCTATAAGACTGAGTATATTTAAGAGAATTAAATTATTTCAAATTATAAATATCTCTAAAATACATTGAGTTAATAAAAAAAAATAAATACCTGGCTGATGAAAATTTAATTTTGGCAAAAATAGTTGATAAGCAGACTGGGTTTATACTAAACAGACAAGTACAAGATATTATTATTAGACTTACTACATTAATAGATTTTGTCAATAAAAATAAAAAGCTTTCAATTATTAGTCTAGATTTTCATAAAGGTTTTGACTCAGTGAGTTGGTCTTATTTATATAAAGTTCTTAAGGAATATAATTTTTCAATGGAGTTTCTAAATTTAATTACTAGGCTATACAATAATTCTTACTGTTTTGTCAGCAGGTTCTTTTCTTTCTAGTTCTTTCACAATTCAAAAAGGTATGAAACAAAGTTGTCCACTGTCACCTTTGTTAGTCGCTTTGGTGATACAGCCTTTTGCAAATTATATTGGATTGAATGAAAATACTATAGGTATTTCAATAGATAATTTAATTTCAAAAATTCATCTCTTTGCAGATGATATTCTCAGAATTAGTAATATAGTCTTCACGGATACATCTAGTCAATTCCATGAAACATTTTGTAGAAATTTCAAGTTTAACTTTTAATCACCACAAAACTAACATTTTGCTAATTAATAAGAAATTAAATAATTTGATTAAAATATATAGTGATTTTAAATGGGATAATACACAAATTAGATATCCTAGTATCATAACAACAAACTGTAAAGATGTGATACAAGTTAATTTTAGAAATATTCTTAATTATTCAATTAACTAATCAGAATACATTCCTTTTCACTACGGAAGACCATCTTACTTTAATTAAGATGTTAATTCTCCCTAAAATCTTGTTTTTCATTCAGTCATTAATTTTAACCCCATATAAAACGTAACAAAATAGTACTCTGAAGTTTCTTTGGTCTCCAAATGTATCTAGAATATCGTATGACTGGCATGCAAAAATTTGGGAAGATGGAAGCATATGTTTTCCAATTTTAAGATTAAATGTTATTTCAGTCATCATTAAAATAATGGCATTAAGGCTATAGTCATCATATAAGCCCAAGTGGAAGTCAATTCACAAAAAGATTTTACTCAATAATAATTACATGACATTACTACACACACAAACTGTATCTAATAATTTTTTTGGGAGTTTAAAAGACTTTTGTATAAATGGAAGTAATAACATTCTCTCTATTCCTTATATTAATTACATGTATATACTCAAATCACAATGTAAAAATTTATTTTCTCATTATTTCCTATTGCTTTTACTAATGAATGTTTAGAAACACACAGCTTTAATAAAATGTTAGCTTAAAAAAATAATTTTTTGGCATCAATTCCTGGATGGGAATAAAATTTACTTCTCGGATGCTATAGTTTAGAAATGAATAAGTGGTTCTTACAGATTCGTGGGGAATATGCAAATATTAAAATAAATATTACACACAATTTGCATACAAAATCTTTGCCTAAGATCTTACACACTTTTTAATCTGTAGCATTTCTAAATCTTTGATCTTACTTAACGATCTAGTTCCTGCAATTATTCCTAAAACACTGGTGCCTCTTCTTTGGTCTATTCTGGCTATAGTTAAAAAAAAGTAATCACAAATAATTAAAAAAAATAAAACTAACCCATTATTTGTTGAATTTATTAATTTAGCAAAACAGTCCAAGAATGAATTGTCAACTTTAGTGGTGAGAACTTCAAATTTCACACATCATTATAAATATTGGCTTAAACTTAGCAAACTGTTTGAAAAATATTAATTTAAATTTTTTTTGTACATGGGGTACTCTTGTTACAGACTCGCAAATAGTCATGCATTTTTTTCTTCCTTCTTCTATTGTTAAAAATTTAAATAATTTAAACAGAAAGTTTTAAAAAAACTTGAAACTGTCTCAAAATGTTACACAACACAGAGATGTCCTTTTCTGGATTTATCAGGTGCAAAATAATTTTGCAAAGAAAAGTCAACCTTTCTTGATTACCATACCGTTTATATTCTTGCATTGCTGACTCCATTATTTTCTTTGTCAGTGGCTCTAAATATAAAGCAGGTAAAGGGGAAAAATGACACCCATGTCAGGTTCCTCTGTTCAAAAACAACTCATCAGAAAGGAACCATCCAACTTTAATTACTACATATTCTCCTAATTAACCTTATTGTATCAGGGAATGCAACTGCTTTCACTGCAGTACTCAAAATCCCAGCATACTGTATAAAATGCTTTCTCTGCATCAAGACCCACTAAGAACATAAGTATTACTGTATATTCTGCTTTCCTCTGGATGATCATTGTTCAATTAATGGTGTCAAATATTTGCCCCCCCCCCCCAAAAAAAAAAAAAAACACACACATCCATATATATCAATTTTGGCAACAAATTTGACATTACTTTAGCTAGTATAGTTACAAACACTTTACAATCATGGTTTAAAACTGAAATAGGTCAATAAGAAGCCAAGTTAAATTGTTTTTGCAGTCTATAGGTAATAAGGCCACCACAGCTTTCTTACACGTTGGTGTTTTCCTCCTTTTAAAATATTGTTTAATAAAATCTTCCAGATCATTATTTTCTTCTCTCCTAACTTCAAAACTCCCACAGGAATATACCATCTGTGCCTGGAGACCATCTTGAAGATTAATTTACATTACCTTTTTCATCTCATCTTCTATCTTGTTAGTTGTTGAGCCTGATCTGTACCTATCCATGGCATAATTAAGTCGTCCATAAATATTTCCATTTGTGCCCTTTCTTTGTTTTGGGTCTATATCACGGTATCAAAAAGTCCTGTAACTGAATGGCACTGTACATTGAACTGTCATTCAAGGTGTTTATAGTGAGATCCCGGTACAGTGAAGACTGGAAAATGTGCCCTTTCCTCATTGTAGTGCAATCTCGGAGTTGGTATATATAATTAGCAGGGGGGTTGGGGGGCACAGCCCCCCACAAGACTTACTTCAATAAACATCATTTTCAATGTAAATGCCGTTCGAGTACAGGACTTTTTGATTTCGTAATATAGACCCTTTGTTTCCATATTTCTCTGCTTTATACAAATTTACATACAATTTTAGAAATCTCTTTAATACATCTACAGAATCTCTAGCTATTTTTTCTTGTTACATGCTCCCAAAGTTTGGCAACAACCCTTTCTACTTTCTGTTTCTCATGTTATTGTGCTGTGGAATTTAACCAAAAAATAGTTGCTTAACAGCAATCTTTCTAGACTCATTCATATATTCTAGATACTCCCTTATTTTCTCTTTAGCACTGTGCATTTTTGCCCCTTTTTGTTCTGATACCCCTGACTCTGCAATATTTTAACCTTTAATCATCCTAAATAATCCCTATTACTTGCAGTTTCTTCTATTTCTACTCTATTTTAAAATTTCATTTTATCCCACTCACTAGCTATAACTTCAGAATATAGCTCTATCTTCCCTAACTATCAAATAATTTCCACTACCTATTCCTTAAATTCCTTTTTTAATAGGCAGGTGGGAAAGAATTAGAAGTTATGTACTTACCATAACGTTCCATCTGAGTAGGTGGATTCATTTGTCTGCAACCTGTGGGTATGGATCCGATATCGGATCCGAACCAGCATGGTTCATCAAGCTATGGATCCGAGCTCCTAGCTCTTCCCCTCACCCATAATGCCCTGCTCTCCCTACATGACCTCAGATCGAGTTTGCCCTGCACCAACTACCCTAACCAAAGGGTAACGCACCCTATGCAGGAAACTAACAAGGCCAGGGGGATAGGAGGGCGGGATGGTTGCAGACAAATGAATCCACCTACTCAGATGGAACGTTATGGCAAGTACATAACTTCTAAATCTGAAGTAGGAGAATTCATGTCAGCAACCTGTGGGACAGAGTCCCCAGCTACCTGAATCTTGGGTGGCCATCATGGAAGGATATTCCGGAGCACCGCGGAGCCAAAGGATGCTCTACCTCTAGAAGTGACGTCCAGCTTGTAATGAGTAATAAAGGTATGAGATGAAGCCCAAGTGGCTGCTGAACAAATGTCATCCAGAGGAACCCTAGACTTAAAGGCCGCTGAAGTAGAGACAGACCGGGTCAAATGAGCATGGACTCCCTCCGGTGCGGGCCTCCCAGAGGCTTGGTACGCCAACAGAATACACTGAGAAATCCAGCGTGACAAAGAAACTTTGGAAATTGGTTTACCCAGATTGAATTTGGCAAAAGAAATGAACAACTGGTCTGATTGCCTATGACCAGCTGTCCTATGAAGGTAAAAACGAAGCTGCCTGTGAACATCCAAGGAATGCAGCTTGTATTCGCCTTTGTTTTGATACTTAGGGAAGAAAACATGGAGGTTGATGGACTGATTAATGTTAGCTTCCGAAGCTACTTTAGGAAGAAAGGAGGGATTGATCCTGAGGCACATCCGGTCCGGATGAAAGATCAAATAAGGCGGTTTCATGGACAGGGCCTGAAGCTCAGAAACTCTCTTAGCCGAAGTAATGGCTACCAAAAAAGCAGTCTTAAAGGACAAGAATTTAAGATCGACTGTGGCCGCAGGTTCGAAAGGAGGAGCGGTCAAGGCCTGAAGTACCAAGGAAAGATCCCACGGGGGAACAGTTTCTTTGACAGGGGGTCTGAGCAAAAAGGTGCCTTTTAGGAAGGTTTTGCACAACTTAGCTGACATAAGAGACCCTGAGTCATGACCAACATGGTGATAAGATATGGCCGCCAGCTGAACTTTGACCATGGAACTACTGGCGCCATCATTAAAGAGAGTAGTAAGGAAATCTAGAACCAAAGGAAGGGGAACCGTGAAAGGATCTAGGCCTTGCTGCTCTGCCCAAATGGAGAAACGCTTCCATTTACTGCAGTAAATTTTTCTGGTAGAGGGCTTGTGGGCTGCCACCAGAATGGCCTTAACTGGGGACGAGATACCGGGAGTCCTATTTAGGAGTGGAACTGGAGCAGCCAAGCAGTCAACTTCAGGTTGTCCAGGTTCGGAGTTGGTAGGTTCGATGGGTGTGATATCAGATCCGGAATGGGATCTAGAATCCAAGGTGGATTCACTGAATGAGACCTTAGGTAAGGGAACCAGATCTGTCAAGGCCAGAACGGGGCAATGAGGATCATTTTGCACCCCAACCGAGAGGCTTTCTGAAGTACTTGAAGCATCAGAGGTAG
This sequence comes from Protopterus annectens, assembly GCF_019279795.1. Lineage (NCBI taxonomy): Eukaryota > Metazoa > Chordata > Ceratodontiformes > Protopteridae > Protopterus > Protopterus annectens. Next base: position 369,206,535 of record NC_056748.1, on the reverse strand, counting down.
AGGGGGGTATGCGTAAAGAAGACCGGGAGGCCAAGCATGCACCAGAGCATCTCTCGGAGAATCCCCTGGCGGGGGGATTAGAGCGAAAAAACTGTCGCACTTGGCGTTTAAGGGAGAAGCAAAGAGATCGCAACAGGGAGTCCCCCACTGTGCGAAGATACATTTCGCTACTTGAAAATTGAGAGACCACTCGTACGGGGAGAGAATGGTGCGACTGAGCTTGTCCGCTAGGATGTTGGTCCGACCCGGAATATGCGTTGCGATGAGAAAGCGGTTGGAGATCGCCCATTCCCACACTCTCATGGCTTCTCAACATAAAGGGTAAGACCTGGTTCCCCCCTGTTTGTTGATGTACCAGACCACCGACATGTTGTCTGATTGAATCGCAATTGTTCCCAGGGGAAGGAGGGCTTGAAGTGCTTGCAACGCCAAGAGCACCGCCCTCATTTCCAGAACATTGATATGCAGGGAGGTCTCTGAATCGCTCCACGTGCCTTGGACCATCCGGCCCGCAAAATGCCCCCCCCACCCGAGGCGGGAAGCGTCCGTGGTCACTGTGGCGAGAGGGGGGAGATGCACAAAAGGGGCGGCCCCTGTGGAGGTCCGGGGAATGGAGCCACCACAAGAGAGACCGCTTGCAAGCCTTGCTGATTGCAATGGGATGATACAGGGGGAGAGAGAGAAATGACCATTGCACCTGAAGTGTCCACTGAAGTACCCGCATGTTCAAGCGGGCGAGCGGAAGAAGAGTAATCGCTGCTGCCATAGACCCTAGCGCCCTCAGGATCAATTCCGCAGGTGTTGAGCTGGAGTGAAGGATGGCCCGCACCTGGAGTCGTAGATTCCGAACTCTGTCGGTTGTGAGAAAGGTTCTTAAATTTGTCGTGTCTAACCTGGCTCCTATAAAATCTATTATCTGAGTAGGGACCAGGTTGGACTTTTCTATGTTTACCGTGATGCCTAGCCAGGGAGCTAGACGAAGAAAGGAGTCTCTTGCCAAAGAGAGTAGATGCCTTGTTGGGGTGGTGAGAAGCCAGTCGTCTAGGTACAGAAAGACCTGCACCCCCTGAAGTCTCAGGTGGGCCGCAACCACTGCTAATACTTCGGTGAACACCCTGGGGGCTGTGGTGAGACCAAAGGGAAGGACCCTGAACTGGTAGTGACTGGCTCCCAGCCGGAAGCGAAGAAACCACCTGGATCGTCTGTCCATCAGAATGTGGTAGTACGCATCCTTGAGGTCTATAGAGCACATCCAGTGATTCTCCCCTAGAAGGGGGAGGATGGATTGCAAAGTGACCATCTGGAACTTCTCTTTGGGAACTGCCAGGTTCAATAGGGAAAGGTCCAGTATGAGTCTTAGGTCCCCCGTCTTTTTTGGCACTAAAAAGAACCTGGAGTAGAACCCTGATCCGATCTGGTCTGGGGGGACGGGCTGGATGGCTCTTTTTCTAGGCAGATGGCCAATTTCTGCTGAAGCGGCCTCCCTCTGATCGGGTGGAACATCGGGGAGGGTTTTTAACTTTGGGACATGAAGAAAGGGGATCTTGCAACCTCTAGATATAATCTGGAGCACCCAGCGGTCTGATGTAATGGACTCCATGCCGCTAGGTGCTCCGAGAAACGTCCCCGACTGCCTCCAGAGTGGAGCAGTCGGGCAACCCCTCAGGGTTGCTCTGTGGGCCGTTCAGAGAAAGGTTCCCTGGACCCAAAGTTCCTGGGAGCCCCTCTGCCCCTAGGGCGGCGTCCTCCCTGTCCCCCTCTGCCGCGGAAGGACTGGTTGTCCGGAGCAGGTTGGGAGTGCTGCGACTTCCGGAACCACATCTTCTTCTGGCCCTTTTGGTTCCTAGAGTAGGACCTCTGGGGCACAGAGAAGCGGACTCCGATGGCAGACAGCGTCTTCCCGTCCTTCTCGCTCTGAACCAAGGTGTCGCAAACCGTCTTGCCAAAAAGGGCAGAACCGTCAAAGGGGGCGTTCGCGAATGACGCCTTGAAGGGCTCCGTAAAATCGCAGTGGTGGAGCCAGGCCTGCCGTCGTGTGACTAGGCCCGCTCCTGCAGCTCTAGCGGCTCCCTCGGTAGCGTGGGAAAGTAACCACATAGAGGTGTTGGTCACAGAACGAAGAGTGGCCATATGGGTGGAGTGCATAAGTTTGTCCTCCTCCGACATGGACTCTGGGGGGGATGGATAAGATCGCGCTACATCCTAATGAAATGTGCCAAATAGGTGAGCGCCCTCACTGAGAAGGTCGCTGAACTAAACATTCGCTTCCCCAAATGGTCCATCATCTGAGACTCCTTGCTCGGGGGATGGACTGAGGGACTCTCCTGGGTGAGTTCCCTCTTAGTGGCTGCTGCCGACAACATGGCATCTACCGGGGGTCCCTTGCTCCAGTGGGCACGATCAGCAGGGGGGCTAAGGATCCTATCGGGCCTCTTGGGGATTGGCTCCACGGTGTCCAGTTCCTTCCACGCCCTGGTGGTAATAAGGTCCACCAGGGGGTCGGCAGGAGGGGACACCCAAGAGGTAGACGGGCCCGCTTCAAATGCCACCAAGAACACGGACTCGTCCGAGGAAGACTTTGGGGCAGACCACCCACCTCTGATCCGTAACATTTCCATGATGTCTCCAAAGGAGACATCCTCAGGGGGTGATCTTGGGGAGCCTTCCCCTTCCTCCAAGTCAGTGTCTTCAGTTAAAGACTCGGGGGAGTCTATGTGCCTCCTCTTACACGTATGCTTGCGAGGTGCTTCCTCGGGGGGGCTGTCCGAGGAGCCCTCACCAGCAATGTCCAGATCCAAAGGGACTGCTTGGGGCAGTGAAGCGGGCTGTCCCAGTGGCCGGATGATGGAAGCCTGGCCCAGAGCAGATGGAGTGCGGGATGGAGCCAAAGCAAGGGCCGGGGGTCCGAATGCCCTCAACAGAGCCCTCTCCACCACATCAAAAGCCGAGGGGGAGCCAGCCTCGACAATAGGATCCGAAAGTCGGCTCCCCCTCGGATCCGATGAGTGGATCGGAGCCGGCACCGAGCCCCTCGGATCCGAGGGAACAGTGCGCTCTGACAGGGATGGCGCCGAAGGCACACTGAGTCCCTCAGATCCGAAGCTCGGGCCAAGGCTCCGAGAGGTCGGATCCGACAAACTCGAGGGCAGGGTCGGATCGAAGTACCCAGTACTGTCAGCGCTGACCCACCCCCGGCTCCGAGGCTGCCCGGCTCCGAGTGCTCCGAACCCGGGTAGCGGGTCGGAGAAGGAGCTATGGGCTTGAAAAATGGGGTCGAGCTCCCCCCCTGAGGGGAGGGGGAGGCAGGACCACTCCCATCTGCATCTGGGCCTGGATGAACCTTCGCATCATCCGGTCCAGATCAGCATTGGAGAGGCTGTAGGTAGACCTCGATGAGGCCACCGAGGTAGGCCTTGAGTGCCGCCTCGGTAGCCTCGAAGGAGGTCGGGTCTCCTCATCCTCAGGCTCCGGTGAAAAACAAGGAGACCAAAGCCGAGGAGGAGGAGAGCCAGCAGCCAGAGAGGCCGGAGGAGAAGCCCGCTTAGCCAGCGGGGCCGAGACGGAGGTCTCGGCCCGCCGCTTGTGGTGCTTCTCTCTCCGGTCCTTCTTCCTGGCTTCCCTCTCCTCCAAACCCTTAGAGGGAGTTTGAATCCCGGGAGGAGGAGGGGGAGCAGGCAAGGCAAGAACTGCCAGAGCAGTAACCACCAATGGGGCGGGGGCCGAAGCCGAGTCCGGGGGCAAGAGTCCCGCCAAGACCAGCTTCGACCTCCGCTCCTTCAATGCCCTGGGGTTGAACCCTGCACAGATTGAACACCCAGAAGTGAGGTGTTCAACCCCAAGGCATCGAACGCACTGAGTGTGGCCATCAGCAGGGGATAGCTTATGGCCACACTTGGAGCATTTAGAGAAAATAGGCTTTGGGGCCTCCAACATACTGCTGTTTGTTTTTTTTTTTTTTAACAACAAAACAAAAAGTAAAGCAAAGTACAAAAAGAAAACTACACACTCACACAAGGCCCCAAAGACAACTCACACACACTACTACGCACCAGCGAGGGGAGGGTAAAAAAAAGTAAAGTAAATTAAGCCCAAAAAGATAAAATATATAGGAAACCTAAAACTTTCACACAGATATTAAATTTAAACTAACAAACATCTATTTTTCACAAGAAAAATCACTTAGCTCAGGAGCTCAGGAAAATCCAGCTGTCACCATGCGCGGCAAACTAGATCTGGGGTCATGTAGGGAGAGCAGGGCATTATGGGTGAGGGGAGGAGCTAGGAGCTCGGATCCACAGCTGGATAAACCATGCCGGTTCGGATCCAATATCGGATCCATACCCACAGGTTGCTGACAAATGAATTCTCCTACTTCAGATCTAGTGTTATATTTTTCCATCATTAGCCTGCATTTTTATTTTGTTTTTATTGGTGAATAATCTGAAATAGTTACTGGAGGAGTTAAAGCTTACAATGAAATGCACATGTTCCTGTAAAATATAATTTCTATCTAACCTACTGGAGTTACTATACCTTGAGGAATAATATGCAAATTGTGTTAGAGTTCCTACTACTGAATTCACATCTTCCATATCAAATATAACCATAAATTTCTTCAGAAATCTACCATCATTAATGTTTCCAGTCTAGGTCCATCTGATACATCCTCACTACTGCAAATAAAGTTCCAGTTCCCCTCACTACTGCAAATAAAAGTTCCAGTTCCCCATCTGATTTCTCCAAAAATTTTAAAGCTCCATTATAGCAGCTTCTTATGTCTGCAAACCGTAATCCTCCTCCCTGACCAATAGCTTCTTACTATCACAAATATACCATTATTGTCTTTTTCCCTTTTCTATCATTATTGGAGGCCATCTAGCAATTCGTACTTTCCTTTGTCCCTGATATGCTGAACATCCATCCTGAAACTTTCTGTCAAATTCACATGCACATTTCTATCTCAATACGTCTCCTGCAGCATTGCTATTTGCACTCTGCATTTCGTAATATAATTCAATAATCTCTCTTTTTTGTTTATATCTGTTAAGGACATTCACAGTAATATGAACGCCCTAGCCATTATAACAAAAAGCTGGTGTTCCCACCTATTATACATATCAGTTTTTCTAAATGTGCACTTCTAACTTTAGTGTTAAATGCACACAACAATGTTTGGCAGGCTGATCTTTTATACAATTGTTCCTTCTTATCTCCATCTGAACCTATGTGATATTTTTTTACACTTTTTGTTTCAATTAAAACACCCTCATTCCCTATTAACTTAGAACAAATATAGAAAACAATGTACAGCTTCAAAACATACAGTTTAATCCTCCAAATGGGATCAAATGCCCCCAAAGTGACAGCTGCCACTCCAGGCATTACTAACCTAAAATTAAGGCCACCACTGCTAATGTGCATGCTACAGCCTGTTTTCCCATCTACACTGATTACTGTCTGTTTCTTCTTATCTTTATTCTCCTCCCAGATGTAAAACAAAACAGCTTATATGCTTTCAGAAAACATTAACTTTTAGCCCTAAGAAAAATTGCACTGGCTTATCTTTAAATAAAACTAAACTGTACACTACTCTAGTAAGTGCACTCAAAATATTTTTCACGGAACTTCTTGCCATGGTACATTTAGATTTTGCAGTTCCCTCAGCAAAGAATGTTCAGAACACTTAAGATTAACTGCTTGCACCTGCACGTATCTCGTCTGCACGTAAAAGTAGTCAGCAATGAATCTTTGCAAATCTTACTCGGAACATAATGTACAGTTGCTTTTGGAGCAGATTTCTTGACTCCCACTGAACATTTGATAATGGAAAAACAGGCTAATATCTTTGCAGATATAAGACATTTTGTATTTTTCATGGCTTTTATAATTTTGTCTTATTTTTTTTCAAGCCTACTTGCTTCCAAAAAAACACTTGTTTACAGTTTAAGCCAGAAGCTTTAATCTAGACATTCACACTTCTAAATATAAGGGAAATACATTAAGTCTATATATAATATAAATCAGTCCACATTTATACTCCCCCCCCCCCACCACAGCAATGCAAGATCATAACATATTAACTTCAACCTTGCTTTTGTTCAGCCTTTCTTCTCTTTTTACACTGTAAAGCCTACAGTTCTTACAACTAAAAAGCACTTGTTTACCTTAATATCTTTAACACACAAAACAGTTACTGAAGAGACTCCCCTCACATTTAAAATACAACTGATTACACACTACGCAAAACTAATTGTATATAATATGCAGTTCATGTCATGACATGTTTCATATAAATACTAATACGATCAATCACTTTACTTTCCCCCCTTTTTGTGTCCTCCTAAACATTAATGACAAAGTCGGATGTATGCTTTACAGTCCACCCACACTTTTAACAAAGTCAAGAAAATCCTGTATTTCTCAGCCACTTTTTCGTGCAAAGCTATATTCCACAAACATGATTGGATGCTTTATAGTCTCACAATTATACACTAACTTCAGTGCTGTAGATCTTCCTGTTTGTCTCCCTCTCCAAACACCAGACTCTGGTTCAAGTCCAAGGTACTCCTGATTCTTCTAGTCAACTACTATGCTTTTTTCTCTCTCTCACACATCTTCCCTTGAAGGATTCGAAAACGTTTCACTGGCAAAGTCTCTCAGAGTTTTACTGTCAGAAGAATGAGAAAAGTCCCCCCTTCTTTTTTGCTGGCTCACTTTTGTTGGATAAACTTTTTTTTTCATTTCCTCTTTAGCCAATTTTGCATCAAAAAGTACCTTTGATCCTTCAGGAAAAAATATTTTAAAGACAGTTGGACACAGCAGCTTGAAACTCATACCTGCCTCTTGGCATTCCCCGATTGCTGGTATAAATCTGCTTCTCTTCTCCCTGGTGTACACAAAATAATAATTTCCCACAAACACTATCTCAAATTTTTAATACCTTTCCCTTCGGCCATAGTTTGTCTGGGTCAAATCTTTTGGCTGGTATGATTGCATCATTACTAATACAGGTCTTGGCTACTTTTTCATGGCCATGTTTGGAGAACACACTCAATTGTGCCCTTTCATTTATTAAATCCTTCTGCGGAATGTCAGCCCAGTTACTTATGTGTGCTTTCAGAAAATTAACACAGTCTGTTCCTTCTAGTTCCCTAATAAATAAGAAAGCCTCATGTTTTCTCTGTGCATACTGCCTTCTGTCTCTATTTCTGAAACAGCTCTTCCTGAGTAGTCTCATACTCAGCCAGCATTTTCTTCATTTCAACCTCTGATTTTCTGCAGTTTTATGTATTCATCTGAATAGCTAGTTAAACCTTCTTCAATTCATTTTATTTATTTTAATCTCGGAATAAATTTGATTTATTTTTCTACTAAATTACTGGAAGCCACCTCTTGTACCAAAGCTGAAGTCTGAACTACTTTTTGCTGGACAGCTACAGGATTCTTCTCAACCATTGTTTTCTCTTCACCTTTTCTGGTCTATTTTCTTTCAGGTTGTCTATATTTCTTCTATGCTGGCATCCAATCAGCTTATTTACCAGCCAGTAACCACATTTTACTTAAGCAGACAATACCACTGGCTCTTCTCAGTTTCTTTTTTCACAGTGGGACAGCTGAAATTAAGCTGTTAGTGGACAGCCATCTTGGAAGTCCATTTTGTCAGAAATGTTGGGAGAGCAAATGGTTGTAACTATGCATATTACTTTTTGAGAAGAAATATACAATCTGAATTACCCAAACATAAGTTTAATGATATTGGCTACAAAAAAACAAATACCAGAAAATGGAAAATAAAATCTAAACCAACTGAAACTGAAGTAGTGAATATCTGAAAGGAGATAAAAGAAATAAAATGGAATCTTTAGAAAAGGGAAGCAGCAAATTACACAGACATAAATAAAACTGATGGGAACAATACACGCACAGAACAGTGTTTAGGACAAGGACTGAAATTTAAGGGGAGCAGGAATTCAGCAATTTATGTAATGTTGGAGTGAATGAAAACTGTTAAAATGTACACTGCATAAAAATAAGTGTTGATATGGTTTGTTTTCTATTAATGTATATATACCTATGTCACAAAGTTATTTTAAAAAAAATTAAGTCACTGCTGTGTCTGACTTGAACAATGGTAACCTCCAAACTCTGGAACCCATCCAGTTCGGGTTTGTGAAAGGCAGATCATGCCTCCTGAACCTGATCGACTTCTTTGAGGCAGTCACCAAAGCCGTAGACGAGGGTAAGGTGGTTCACACAACCTATCTTGACCTCACCAAGGCTTTCGACACCATCCCCCATTCTGGAATTATAGCTAAACTCACTAAAGTAGGTATAAATCCCTACGTCACAAGATGGGTTGCCAACTGTCTCACTGACAGAACCCACAGTGTAAGTTTCAGATTCCAAATCTGACTTCAAACCAGTGAGAAGTGGAGTACCACAGGGTTCAGTCCTGGGACCTCTCCTGTTTGGTATCTACATCTCTGAAGTACAGGCTAACTGAAGGCCTTTGGCTAACGAAGTTCGCAGATGACTGCAAACTAGCAGCCATAGTCGAGTCCCCAATTGATGTGGACATCCTACAGAAGGGCCTCACTGAGACAGATGTCTGGTGTCAGAGCCATGGCCACAAGCTCAATGCCAAAAAGTGCATTGTCATCCCCTTTGGTTAAAAACTCTGTACCCATGGACTACCACATAGGTGGCAGTCTACTTAACACCGAATGTGTGATAAGATACCTTGGGACCCAGGTGGACAGTAGTCTCTAATTTGATAATCACATTGCCACAGTAGTCAGGAAATCCTTCTTGAACACCTCATCACAAAAGGGTTCTCTTCCAGGAAAAAAGAGGTCATTGTTCCCCTATACTCGACACTCATTAGACCCATTATAGAGTACAATGCCCCTTTTGGACTGTACCTTACAAGACAGCAGCAGCTGGAAAGGCCACAGAAGTACATCACAAAGAGGATTATTGGCCTCAAACAGATGCCCTACACTGACCGTCTCAAAAAACTCCAGCTTTACTCCGTAGCATATCGCCTACTCAGAGGTGATCTCTGCCTAACATATAAAGCTATGTCAAATCCACAGCTGATGGACATGCTACACTTAAAGAAATCCTAATCCCTCTGAGCTACATGCTCTAGGGACCTAAACCTTGTCACCACAGTAAACATGCTGCAGGGATAGATTCTTGTCCCAGAGACTTACCATACTCTGGAAGAAGCTACCCAACTATGTCAAGCAAAGTTCCTCATTAACACTCTTCAAGAAAAATCTTGATGAGTGGATGGGAAATAGGAAACACACCTCGGGGATCACTTCTGAGGTTCTGCTTGACAGGGGCACAGGAAAATAACTTTATTGGGTGGCGTAAGCCAGGGAACCTTGTTGGCTAGGCTTACTTAGGCCCTTGGGCCAATAGCCTAGTACCTACCTATGAAAAACATATAGCAGTAAAGATGGCAGTAAACATGTTGCCATACATGCTGCCCTTTCTCAAAGAACAGTAAAATGAATAACAACAAATGTGCAATGGACGACAAAATTAAAAAAAATAGTTCTCATGCAAAGATTTTTGATAAAATAATGCAATTTGTTTTTTTTTCTGAAACTGCTTGAACAAAATGTTAGTGTGTATGTGTGTGTGTGTGTGTGTGTGTGTGTGTGTGTGTGTGTGTGTGTGTGTTTGTTTACATATTATATATATACACATACATATAAAACTTTTTTTTTCACTTGTATGCGTTATGTTCATTTGATTGTCAATTCACTTTACCGACAAAGAAAAATGGTAGTTCATTCAATCTAAAACTCATCTGATTGACCCTGCATTTAACAGACACTCATTACATTGGAAATTGTGAAATGATACAGAAAATGACTGTTGGTGTGGTTTTGGAGGATCGGAATTACAATGCAAATTAGTTTTGATCAGTATTTTTACCATGATAATTCCTCGTTACGTTGTTCCATCATGTCTAGAAATTTAAATATGGGTACCAGCAGTGATTCAGTGTAAGGAGCATTCTTTTTTCTCAGTGGTTGTGTGACTATGGAGTTAATATATTTATGTTAGGGGGTGTGGGTGGTGCAGAGGGATCCCCCCCCTGCAAAAAAGCTTTTGGAGGTATATTTAGTGTGTATGAAACTGTCAATGAAATGAGTGTTGATCAAATGAGTTTTAGATTAAATGAAGCACTGTTTTTTCTTGTCAATGGAAAATGTGATGTACTTAAATTGAATCACACACACACACACACATATATATATATATATATATACACACACACATACATACACACACAAGGCTATTTTTCTGAAGGATGTTTTGCATGCGTCAATATTTTTGCTCAACACACATGTAGTAAAGTCTACCTTTTGAACACAGATTTTTGGGTCACCCATTCTTTACCATTATACCCATGGATATACGCATACATTATGTACACACACACACACAATTTTTGTTGAGTGATTACTGACATCCTCTCCAGGATTAGCTCTTTATCCTACTCCCATTTCCTTATTTTTTAGTCTCTGACTTCCCTGTGATCTTAAACAGGATGCAGCAGAGACTGAAAAATTAATAAATGCCCTAGTGTTTTACATCATTAACTCTTGTGCAAAAATAAAGCTATATAATACTTAATATTCTTAACACCTCTATTAAATTATCAAGTGAGACATAGACACGGACATTAAAACAAATCATATTAACATTTTCTCAATTTACATATATTATACACACATTTTCTTTCTTTATAATAGTCATCAATTCAACATTACATAAATTGCTCAATTCTTGCCTTCCCTTTAATGTCAGTGCTCCTCCTGAAAATTATTCTGCGTATATTGTTCTCACACATTCCATTTATTTCTATGGAATTTGCTCCTTACCTTTTCTAAAGATTCCTCTTCAGCTCTTTTATCTCTTTTACAACATTCAGTTCTTCAAAAATGGTTTAGACTTTGAATTCCATTTTGTACTAATTGCTTTTCTCACAGCCAACCGGATTAAATTTAGTAATTCCTCACTATGTCAAAAGAATTCAGATACCATGCTCCAGTTCAAAAGAACCATTCCTTTTTACAGCCATTTGATTTGAGACAGTACTCTGTAGGGAATTTTTAAAATCTGCCAACTCATTACACTCCAGAATAACATGTCCCCAGTTACCTCTTTCTTCCTCATCTCACCACCATTTGCTATCTACCCAAAGAAAAATTCTTTGAATTATACCTGGAGTATAAAAATACCTACGCAAACACTTCCAAGTAAAGATCCTAAACCTTTTGGATTTTAATGCATACTTGACAGCCATACATATATCTTTCCATGATCCACCTTGTAGATGGCTTTTCCAGTTCTATTCCCAATCTTTTCTAAACTCCTTTGATTGATACTTTGGTATCATGCAATATTTTTATATGCCCTGCTAATTATTCCTTTTTAACAGCAGTTTCTATTCTAGGTTTGACTAAAAACTTTACTAAAACAGGAACTTCACTTAGGACTCCCCTATATCTTTCGCTTTGCCTATACTATGATATTTACTCCTGTTAGAGAAGGAAGTAGCTAACCTGTAAGCCACACTTTTCTTCGCCTCACCCCATTCTATTACCATTCCCTCTCTTATTTGTCCCTAATACACTGGTTCCTTTGCAAGTTTTCTTCAGTAAATTTCAGTCACCTCTTGCTTATTTTCTATACCTGTACTTGCAGTCACCCCTATTGTCAAAGTGTCCTTTCTCTATTCCTGTGTTGGTTTAGTTCTTACATTATTTTCTGCAACTTTATGAACATAAATATTCTGTATGGTAGTTACTTGCCTTAACTGCATCCAAAATCCCACTCTCACCTTATTTCCTGCACCATTCACCGCTTCATCAACCCTTTCAACTTTAAATTAAAACCATCTGTTTCTGTTACGTATACAAGCCTTAACTGTGTAGCATTAAAATAACAATTCAAATCAGGTAATCCTGAATCACCTTGCTCTATTGGCAGGATCAACTTATCCCACTTAATCCTCACCCTTTTCCTCTCTCAGAAAAATGTCTTCAACTCGATTATTGTATACAACTTCCCCTCTGTTTGATAAAAATATGCTTGACCTGCATATAAAACTAAAGGGATTAAAAACATTTTTACTGCTTGCATGTTGTATCTTGCTATCCATATCCAGAGATAAGAGCTTCCAGTTTCTCAGTTTTTATATCATCTTTTATTTAGTCTCTTCCCACATATTCTTGGCTACCATAAGAAAATCCTTTTTAATCCATACTCCTACATATGCACGTCATCTTATGTTACCATAAATATGGGTTTTGCTGAACCAATCTGTGTGTGGGTACATAATTTATGGTTGGAGCCTTTATTTTATCTTCATTAATTTTAGATCTCAAAACATTCCCAAAACTGTCTCAAAATGTTAATATAATACTTAATAATGTCTCAGCTGAGCATCCAAGGATCACAGTTTAACTTTCTGCCTGTACTGTAGCAGTTTGATAAAGTAGCTTTATTTGAGCTATAACAAATAAAGATCTACTCCCCAGTCATCACTGTATTACAGATGATGCAGAGCCTTGGAATTAAAAGAGCAAATACCTCTTCTCAAAGGAGAGTTACAAGATAATTGGACACCAGGCAACATCTACTGGTAAATGTAACTAAAGATAGCTCAGCAGTGTCAGCCAAAATCAAGTTGAAATACTTGCATTAAGAAATATCTTTCATAAGTAAAGAAAACTTTCCTTTCAAAATATAATACATTATATATTTTCACTTTTCTAGCCTTTTAAGTTGCATTTAACACTCTTTAACAGACCCTCATTTGCTTACTCCCAAAAATTTGACTTCAGTGTGTAGAGAACAACTTTGATCTTAAAAAAATGGGGAGTCACACTGGTTGATCCAAATAGCTGTTGAGGTCTGGGCTGTAAAATATACTTTATGGTGTGCTCCTTCGTCAGCACTGCCTCTCTGCACAGCTCACTGCCCATGTCATGCAATCAAATGTCTCTTATACCCCTAACCCTTAACCTTTCTTAATCAGTCCTGCTGGCAATCGTCAGAAAAGCAGAATGGTAGAAATGTGGGAAAGTACAGCTGTGTAAATCCTACTTAACCTGTAACAGTAGATGATTGAAGAATACACTGCCTTACTGACATATATGCAAAAGTGCCCTGCTTCCCCTCTCTGGCAGACTACTAAAGCTCAGAGTCCCTCCCATTCCATGTCTGTGGGTATGACAGACTAATCACCTGGCATTTCAGGAACTGCCTTACACACCCACTGACAGGATCCTTCAAGTATTCCAGGGTCCAGCAGGAAAAGAAGATGGGAACACAAGTTTTGCAAACACCTACTGTCCCAATACCAAGAAGCACATGCACAGCAATAAAGGCTGCAGAACAGTGCTCAACAGCAACCCAAACACCAAACTATGTACATCCAAAACAACTGATGGTGGGCATTGAGTTCTACAAACATCTACTGTTACAGGTACATATGACTTAAAACAACTGTACTATGTTCAACAAACACACTGCCTTACTGGCATATGGGTAGATTCCCAAGGGTCTATATTACATGATTGAAGTTTCAAAACTTCTAATCTTGTATGGTCAACATCATATAATTGAACTTTTGAAACATCGAAAATGTAATAAAATACAACAACCTACAAAAACAAATCATTTAAATGCTCTAAGCAGGGGGGGCAAGCCCCCATGCACTCCCCACTACTTAAATATACCAACTCCAAGATCGCACTACAGTGCAGAAAAGGGAAATCTTCCCTTTCCGCACTATATGGAGATCTCCGTTAAAAGATTTGAAGTTTAAAGACTTCGGTCATATGGTGTCAACCATATCAGATTAGAAGTTTTGAAACCTCGATCTTCTGATATAGACCAGACTCCCAAAGCTTACCTAACCTGGAAGGATAAGGTTCCAGGAGCTCCTCTAGAATGATCCTAGCAAAGCCTGCTGTGGAGCTAGAAAAGGCTTGAAAGTGCTTCATAAAGGTATGGACAGAGCATCAAATTGCTGCATATATGTTACTTTTAGAGTCCACTCCTTTTCAATATACCACTGAAGAGGAAAAGGCTATGGTGGAATACAACTTTACCTTGTCTGGATTCACCTTGACATGTTGGTTATAACAAAAAGCAATACTAGAGGATGATCAACATGCAATAGTTTGCATAGAGACAGGTTGGCCCTTCTTAACCCCTGTGTAGGACATGAAAAGCCTTTCAGCCTTCCTGAAGATATTTCTTCTGTCAACGTAGTACATGAGCTACAAGTGCACATACAAAGTATGAAATATCCTCTTTCCCTTACTCTTTGGTTCTGGGAAAAAATCACAAGGAGGCTGACAGACTAAGAATGAATTCTGTGACCATTTTCAGCAAGAAAGAACAATTAGTGCTTAACACAACCCTATCCCTGAGGAAAATAAGGTAAAAATGTCCCACTGTGAGAGAGCGACCCGCCTTCCAGATGTCAGAGCAATAAGCAAACAGTTTTCCACAAAGAGAGAGTCAGATTTCCCTGAACAGCAAGCTCGAAGAGTGGCAAAGTCAATTTTTCCAGGACATAGTTAATATCCCACAAAGGAGGAATTTGTTTGCTAGAGGGTATCATATGCAATACTCCTTTCATGAACTGTTTTATCAAAAGAGAAGAAAGTGAGGGATCAATTGACAGATAAGCAGAAATGGCAGCCAAATGAACCACAATGGATGCATATGATAAGTCATCCTGACATAGTTCACACAAACATTTTAAGACCAGAAGGATGTCAATCTCAAGGAATTCTTTTTTCCCATTCAGCCACCACTTAGAAAACCACATTCATTTATAATCATAGGATTTCTAGTAGCAGGTTTTCTGACCTCCTTTAACACCTGCTGCACATCCTCATGAAACAAGTATCTAAACAAAGTCAAGAGTGAATCATTCAGGTTGTCAGTTGTAGTTATGCTAAATTAGGGTGCACCAGTCACTCAAGACTCTGTGAGGAAGTATGTAGTAATTTCCCTTGGGCAATACCATTAGAAGTGAGAAAGTACAGTTGTGTACACTTACCATAAATGTAGATGTTAGAGTGTATTCACTGTTGCAGTCATCACTTGTGGGTTATCCCTGCTGGGTAGCCCTCGGTTGGCCCCAATACCAGAGTCAAGCTTTTCCCCTGTGCTGGCCGCTTTTGCCTGTGGACTGACATCAGGATGTCAGTGGTATAAAGGAGAGCAGCCAGCGCCATTACATCAGTTTTTCTTGCCCTAACCTGTAGGAGCCCCTTGAAAGAAATGTTATAAGGAGCCCCTGGTGGTCCAAGGCCATAAGAATTAGTTAATCTCTAAAAATGAAAAGATTAAGGGGGAAGATGGGAGGGAAAAAAGGACTGCAACAGTGAATACACTTGAATATCTACATTTATGGTAAGTGTACACAACTGTACTATGTCCTTCGTGTTTCACTGTTGCAGTCATCACTTGTGGGAGGATTCCCAAAGCTGATTAAGGGGAGGATGGAAGTATGAAATTCCTAGGCTTGAGCTAGCATGCCTTGCAGGACTGCAGATGCAAAGCCTGCCCGAGCCCTGGAGAACAGAGGCAGGCAGTAGTGTTTGGTGAATGTGTGGACCGAGGTCCAAGTGGCAGCTTGCAGGATGTCCCTGGTGGGTACTCCTCTAAGGAAGGCATGGGAAGTAGAGGCTGCCCTAATGGAATGTGCTCTGATAGATTTAGGAGGAGCTTTTACATGAAAAGTGTAGCAGAATTGTATGCAGTGAGATATCCATTTTGAAATGGTCTGTTTGGAGATAGGCTTCCCCTCTTTCCCTGGGGCGAAGCCAACCAACAGTTGATCCGTCTTCCAAATGGACTTTGTTGTACCCAGGTAGCATCTTAACTGTGCACATCCAGTGTGTGCAGAATTCTATCCCCTTTATTCTGAGGGTTTGGAAAAAAGGTGGGGAGATGTACAGCCTGGTTTAGAGTCACATCTGATACTACCTTTGGCATGAATGAGGGATTAGTCCTGAGAGACACCCTGTCTGCATGGAAGATAATGAAGGGATCAGTGGTCATGAGTGCTTGAAGTTCTGACACCTACCTAGCTGAAGTAATAGCCAAGAGGAAGGCAAGTCTTCCGGGAAAGGTAGGTCTTCTGATGCAGCTGGTTCAAAGGGAGGCAATGTCAGTTTTTCTAACACACAGTTCAGGTCCCAGGCTGGAGTGGGTGCCCTTTTAGGGGGGCCTAATGTTAGATACCCCTCTGAGGAATTGCTTAATCAAAGGGTGAGAGAAGACAGGCTGTTCAGCATGAAAGTGTGCTAAAATGACTGAGGCGTGGATTTTAATGGAGGAAAAGTAGAGGCCCTTGTTAAGTAGTTCTGCTCCAGAATAATTGGAAGGACTGGCTGGGAGCTGCTGTGACTTTTTGATAGGCACCAGGAGTTGAATCTTTTCCATTTCTCTGAGTAAGATTTCATGGTGCTGGGCCTTCTGGCTTCCTTAATAATGTCTAGGACCTGCTTGCTCAACTGTAGGTTATCCCCTGTCTCTGGGGGATAAGCCATGCAAAAAGTTTGAGTGTGTGCAGGTTTGGATGCAGAATCTCCCCTCCGGCTTGTGTCAGGAGGTTTGCAGTTAAAGGCAGGGGTTTGTAGGTCTCCTTGGTAAAGCTGAGCAGCAAGGGGTACCAATGTTGCCTGGGCCAATCTAGTGCTATAAGGATGGCTTTTGGTCCTTCCTTCCTTCTTCTGAGCAGTATCCTTGGGAGTAAGGGGGCATGCATAAATGAATAGATTGGTCCATTGGAATGAGAGAGCATCCATTTTCCAAGCTAGGGGGTGGAACTTCCTGGTGCAGAATTTGTGCAGCTGATTGTTGTGTTGTGAGCCGAAGAGGTCCACCTCTGATGTCCCACAGGCCTGGGTGATTTGGAGGAATGTCCCCTTTTGGAGTTTCCACTCGTGGGAGTATAAGTAGTTTCTGCTTAGATGGTCTTCTAGGGTGTTGTTTACTCCTGGGATGTACTGGGCTATCAAGTGTAGGCCCAAGGAGGAGGCAGTCTGCCATAGGCTCATAGCTAGACTGCAGAGAGGGTAGGAGTGTGTCCCCCCCTGCTTGTTGATGTACCACATGACTGTGGTATTGTCTGTTTTTATGAGGAGGACTCCTGGTTTTAGGTGGCCGTGGAAGGATGCGATAGCTTTGTGAACTGCCATCATTTCCTTTAGATTGATGTGCCAGTGAAGGTGCTTGAGGCCCCAAGAGCCTTGGGTGCACCGGGCTAGGTCTAATGCATCTGTGGTGGCAGTCTGGCCTTGAGGAAGGTAGGTGAAGGGAAGGCCCTTGTTCTGAGTGCAGGCCTCTGCCCACCAAAGAAACTCGTTCCTTATGCATGGAATGAGGGGGGAGAGTGGTCTCCATAGATTGAGTGCGTTGGTACAAAAGGTTCTTTAGGTACCACTGGAGTTTCCTCATGTGCAGCCTGGCCAGGGGAATCATCAGAATGCAGGATGACATATAACCCCGTGCCTGCAGAATTTTCCTTGCTGAGAGTTTTTTTTACTGAGAGCTAACTGGGAGAAGTAATTTGGCAGAAAGCATTGCTTTTCTGGTGAGAGGAAGGCTGCTTGGGAGGCTGTGTCCAGGAGTGTGCCCAAGAAGGTGATCTGCCTGGAGGGGTGTAGGTTTTTTTTCTTCCTGTTGGTAGTGAACCCTAGAGAGGTTAGGGTTGTTTGTATAAAGAGCAGGTCCTGTAGTACCTTCTCTTTCTTGTCTGCCTGGATTAGGCAGTTGTCCAGATATGGGTAAATCTGGATGTTTTGCTGTCTGCAGAAAGAAACCACTGGGGCCAGGCACTTTGTGAAGACCCTGGGAGCCATAGATAAGCCAAAGGATAGTGCAGAGAACTGAAAGTGCTGTGAACCTGCTCTGAAGCATAGGTATTTTTGCAAGACTCCCTTATGGGTATATGAAGGAAGGCATCCTTTAGGTCTAGGGTAGCTAGCCATGCATTTTTGTTCAGCACTGGCAAAAGTTTTTGAAGAGTTAGCATTTTGAATTTTGGGACCTCTAAGAAGGTGTTTAGAGTGGACAGGTCGAGGATGGGTCACCAAGTGCCTTCTTTTCTTGGCACTAGGAACAGTCTGGAGTAAAAACCTTTTCCTGCTTGCTCCTGTGGCAGAGGCTCCACTGTCCCTTGAGCATGGATTATGTGCACTTGCTTTAATGCTTCTGCCCACTGATTTGGAGGTAGATTTTGGTAACCTGTTAAGGTTGGGACTTGTTGGAAGATAAAGTTGTTGCCCTGAAAAAATATTTTTAATACCCACTGGTCCTTTGTTACCAACAACCAATTTAGTTTGTAAAGGGAAAGTCTTCCTCCTAACCTCTGATGGGAGGGGGAGTGGGAGTCCTCGCACGTTCTTAGAGTAGGGAGTGGATTTAGAACTCCCTGCTGTGGGAGTGGTGGAGGGCCACTGCTTAGTCCTTTGTTGGCCTTGGTTTTGTGGTCTAACTGATTTGTCCCTGAGAGGCCTCCCTTGAGCTAGCCTATTGGGGGCTGGGAAAGTCCACTGCTTAGAGGGAAAGTTTTTGCTGAATGTGGGAGGTTGAACTTGGAAGAAGTCCAACTATTTGGACAGATTTAGCTTTATCCTCCCATCTTTTTGATGACCTCCTCTGCTTTTGATCCAAACAAGCGGTCTTTATCCAGGCGGGCATCAAGTAGTTTTGATTTTACATGATCAGGCAGTGGCTGTTCTTTTAGTCGTGTGTGCCTCCTAATGACTGAACTTGCCACAGCGGCCCTACTTGAGGCTTCTTGGGCGTCGAATCCACAGTGCAGGGAGTGTTTAGCTACTTAGGAAGTAGAGTGCAGAAGACCTGCTAACTCTTTGAAAGTATTAGTGTCAGGTAAAGACAAAATTTTTTGTTTCATAACTTCCAAGGTGTGCTGTTGATATTTTAGCATATGGAACTGGCAGCTAAGAGCTCTAATAGCTAAGGTTGAGAAGGTGTACATTTTCTTACCCCATCTGTCCAGAGCTTAAGTCCTTGTCAGAGGAAACTGGGTTTTTAGATGATCTAGCCTTGGCCCCTTTTGGCCCCTGTGTGATGACCTCTGGGTCTGCTGCAGGGTTTTTAAACAAATACTTATGTGAATCAGGCACTCTGTAGTACCGGTCAGGTTTTCTAGGAGCAGGGGTAGGGCATCAGGGGTGAGGCTAGATTCATTGAAAACATCATACACCACGTCTGGAATAGAGGGGATGGCCAAGGGTCTGTGCTGAAGATCTAGAAACTCTCTTAGTCTTTTCTTAGTCTGAGGATAATCTTAGGCTTCCCAGTGGAAATGCTCTCAGAGTGTGTGCAGGGTTTCCCCAAATGAAAGAACCTCAGGGGGGGAGGCAGAAGGTATAGATTCCTCTGCATCACAATCCTCAAAGGAGGTGAGAGGTTGTTGTTCCTCATCTGAATCCAGGTAGTCTGAAATTTCAAAATCCAGCTCTGTGTGAACTTCAGGGGAAGTAATCCTCTTTCTTTTAGAAGAAGTGGTATGGCTACTCCTGATGAAAGTGACGAGGTCCTCCGCCATTTTCAGTAACTGTGTCTGAGGTGGTGGAAGAGGAGTAAAATGGTGACTAGAAACGGTTTTGTTTGGGGTGGTCTTGCTTTTAGACTTTAGTAAATCCATTTGTCGTTGGGATGCTGTAGTCGGAGGCGAAGATGTCATTATTTGCCTTGAACTGGCTGTGAGAAGAACCTCCTCGGACGCCAGTGCCTGTGTAGCGGCTCTGGACCCAACTGAAGCAGAGAAAACCGAGGGATCGGATGATGAAGCATTAACCAGTGGCATACCGAACTCTGAAAGGGTCTTGGTAGAGGCCTGCGAAGGAAACGAGTTGGGCATCAGGGGCTGTGAATCCACCTCAATGAATTCCTGAGAACTGATGACTTGCTTCTGGGATAGGTCGTCTGAAAACTCAAGTTTTTGTGATCTGTCCCTTTCTTTATCTTTTCATTTTTGGGAAAATCCACAGACTGCTGACTGACGGGTGCCATTTCATAATGCGAGGAACTACTTTGAAAATGCCTGGCTACAAATTCGGCTCTATGGCGAATAGTCCTAGAACTGAAAAGTGCGCAGAACTGACAATGGGGGACGTCGTGGTCTGGGCTTAGACAAGTAAAGCACAGGGTATGGAAGTCTCAGTGTGGTATTTGTTTTCAACAGTGGAGACAATTATTTACTTTTTCGGACATCAGTTAGTGCAAGAAAAAGGTCCCCAATGGGGCACTTAGCTTTAGTTGTTTTCAGATTCAACTTCCACTCTGACAACGACTGACTGGCACACACGCAAACTGCTTTTGTTTGGGCTCCACAGTAAGACAGACTGATGTAATGGCACCAGCTGCTCTCCTTTATACCACTGACGACCTGACGTTGGTCCACAGGTGACAGCAGCCAGTGCAGGGGAAAAGCTTGACTCTGGTATTCGGGCCAACCGAAGGCTACCCAGCAGGGATAACCCACAAGTGATGACTGCAACAGTGAAACACGAAGAACATCCAAGATTGCCTTATGACAACAGGAAGTCACCACAATCATCTCTGGCATTTCTTTATGAATCTTCAGAAGTACCTTGTCAATCAGTGGAAAAGTATACAGGAACATTCCTGTCTAAGGGAATGAGAATGTGTCTGTCCTCCAAGTATGTCTGCAAGGATGCTTAGAAAATAATTTCTCCAGCTGTCTGTTTTGAAAGAAGATGAACAGATCTATTTGAGGCATTCCCCACATCTGGACTAGAATCTGAAACTACACTGCCTTCAACTACCTCTTTTGTGGGACTGCTCAGAATCTGCTTAGCCTGTCATACACAATGTTTTGCTCTGACTCGATATATTATGCCTGAAGAGTGAACAGAATGCTGTAAAGCCAGATCCCAAGCAATCATTACCAACCGGAAAAGAGGGTATGACCTTGTACCCCCTTGCATGTTTAAGTACCATATAATTGTGGTGTTGTCTGTAACCATGAGAAGAGGACCCAGATTCCAGAGGGTAAGGACTAACAAGGCATGGATGACCACCAACATTTCCTATATACTGATGTGCTTCCATGCATCTTTGGGCTTCCAAGTGGCTTGCATTTGCATTCCCATTGATACAGCTCCCCAGGCAAAACTGGATGAAATGGTCTGGACAAACTGAGCCAGAACAGGTGAGAAGAAGAGAAAAGAAGACCTGGACCGATACTCAACTGTGCTCTCCACCACTGTAACTCTCATATGATGAAGGGCAGTACAGGCAACTGGAATTCCAAGGAGAGTACAGACTGGTTCCAACAATTTTGTACATGCAATTCAATTTCCCTCATGTGGAAAGAGGCCAATTGTATCATATGAAAGAATCACATACACAATCAGTTCTAGAATTTTTAAGAAATCTCTTGCCATGGCGATGTGCCTTCTGGAGAATTTCTGAAACGTCTGGTAGAACAGGACCTTGTCTTTGGGAAGAAAGGTAATTCTTTTGTCAGTGTCAATATCAGCTTGAACCATAGCTGGCAGAGTAAGATCAAGACCTTCTTTAGCAATTACAAACACCTTCAAGCAGACTGCACATATAAGAAAGTCATCCAAGCAAGGAAAAAAAAGTGAATGCCAAGAATCCAGCAGTGAGCCACTACCGGGGCAAGGCATTTGGTAAACACTTGAGGTTCAGTGGCAATGCATAAAACTGAGCATGAGACCCAGACAACAAATCTCAGATATCTCCTTAAGTGATCATCAAAAGGGATGTAATTCTATATATCCTACAAGTCCAGGGTCACTAAGCAGTGGTACAGCAGAAGAGGAAACATTGTTTGCAGGGTGAGGAAGTTGAACTTGGGGACTTTGACAGATGTATTCAAAAGGATAGGTCCAACACTGGTCTCCACAACTGCTATTTTTTGGGGAATGATGGGAGCCGAGCCTCAGCAAGGTCAAAGGTTGGAGGGGGTCATCCTTTTTAAAAAAGAATCCCCTTTGTTAAGTTTGGCAGAGTTATCATCTGGCCATTTCCTTTTAATGTCTTGTTTTTTAAAGTCTGGAGCTTCTGTTTGTTGGGCCCCCAAAAATTATCCTGCTTATTAGAGGGAGGGGGACTTGTGGATACTGAACCAAACACGCAATTAAAATCAAGTGGATTATTCATAATGTCATTTGTAACCCATCAGAAAAAAAAAAAAAAGATTTGGCTGTGCAGCCTAGCACATCTCCTTGCCACCATCAACATTGCTGCATTTCTAGTCATTGTATCAGACCCCATCCAAGGTACTCTTTAAAGCACATTTAGACACTAGAAAAAACATTGGAAACAACTTTTCTCTCGCATAGTCTTTCTGCTCAGCAGGTAATGATGCAGGAAACACTTCTAAACCATACACACACCCCGACACAAACTCCCACAAAAAAAAACTGTAGTTAAAACGCTTTGAAAGATATTGTGTTGGCCTGCACCAGCATTTTTCCTTGTGATACTAGCTACTGGCCTAGCTCATCTTGAGGGACTGGGTTTGTTGAAGACATGAACTTTTTATTTGTGAGGTCACTAGGGACACAGAAGCAGGGCACGCAGACAATGGTTCTTGAAGGCCAAGCATGACCAAACACGCTCTTTCTTAAATGCTTTTTGCAGCAAATGTTCATTCAGTACAGAATTGCAGGCTTTTTTAAAAAACATCATCCAATGGTGGGATCAGCAGAGGGAAGACCACGACACATCCTGGGCATCATCCTCAAAAGGTGCTGACTTCAGGGGCAGCTAATACTTGCTCTCAACTGAGTACATCCTTAAATCTAACCAGTACTTAGAAAAAGAAAACATCTGTTTGGGTTTCTGCACCTGATCATCTTCAGAGGAAACTGGCCAGACTGTGACCCTTCTGAAACTTCAGATTATGGATTTCCTACAAAATCAGGATACTGGGGTGGATGAATGGGGGAAAGAGCACCAACATGACTCACAATACAGGTTTGCATCCCATAATCCACAGCGTGAATATTGGTTCCAGCAATAGTCACAAGTTCAACTGAAAACACAGTTTTGTTGCCCTGTAACATGGTGAGATTTCTGTCTCATTTCTGTTATATGCACTGCCCTAGTGGAAGAATCCCTTGGGGGATGCATATCAGCACTGGCAAAAGATTGCAAACCTATACATGTGAGGCAGAGCACCTCGCTGGCCTTGTTCAAGAGGAATCTTGACCAATGGATGGGAGATCGCAGATATACCCCAGGGATTACTTCAGTGTCACTGCTTGACAGAGGCACAGAAAAATGATAGGCATAGTTTTTATTCAAACTAAAGGGGTGGCGAAAGCCACATAACTATGGGCTAGGCTTATAAATGCCCTTGGGCAGATAGCCTAGTATGAACCTATGAACCTATGAACCTATGAACCTACCTTGCAGTTAGAGAGTTCTCCCATATTTGAACCAGGCAGTACTACACTCCAAAGGATGTGTCTGACCCTCGTGCCATGCACAGTTGTGATATTACCACCACACTAGGGGACTTGGAGGCAAAAGAAGGCAACTGGTCCAATAGCTTGACCAATGCTACAGCGCAGTTAGAGACCATAGGCCGAGGAATACAGATAGATTTGCTTTATTGTTTTTTAGGTGCACAAGAGGTAGATGGCTGGGGGGGGGGGTGTAAATGGGCCCATCAAGTCAGGGGACAAAGAAGCTAACCAGAGCAATACCAAATAATGGTTGCATGGTCAGCCAATAAAAACTTAATCCCACTATTCTCCCTCTAAATAGCAATTTTAAAGTCTATTTCTGTAGGGGGTACTGTTCTGAATAAAATGAGTTTCAGTGCTAGTTCCAACCACAAAGTACATGCCCAACAGTCCTTGATTTTGAAAAAAGGGCAGTTTCAGTCCAAATAAAGGATATAACATAAAACAGTATCAGACAAGAAATAAATCATAAACTAATGCAGAATTCCTGTCAGAAATGTTTAATGTACAAAATGGCACTTGAAAGCAATCCTCAGTCTTTCTCTGCAGGGGACACTATATTCTAAACATTGCAACGAGTAAAAGGATAGTTCCAAACACAAAATGAATGCACAACAGTCCCCTAATTTTGTAAAACAAAAAAAAAAGGCTAGTTTCAGGTAAAATGAATGAATATAGCCTAAAACAGTATTACACTAGAAATAAATCATAAGCTGATAAAATACTCCTGAGAAGAATTTTTAAACAAACAAAGCAGTACCAAAATTTTGATTTAAACAAAAAAATGTTTCAAATGCTATAACCAGGATTGATTCAAAATGGCAGGGTAGGGTGCAGACATTTTATCCTCTTCCTAATGAGTTAATGAGAACTAACTGGAAAAAAAACAGCATTGGGTTACAATATTTGACTCCACAAGACAGCTAAAACAAGTGAGATGAGAAAACATTAAACAAAAATAAATAAAACTTAGTGCGTAGGTGCGATAGAAGACAGAAATCCTGAGGCTATGCCATGAAATGTAGGCACATTACCAGTGCGGAAAGAAGTGAGTAATTTGAAGCAGTCCAGAGGGTCCCTTGAAGAAAAGATATGTAGAATGTACACACAACTTTATAAAATACCTGATGCTTTAGAAGAATGTATAAGATGTAAAAACAAAAATAAAAGAATTGGAAGAGGTTGCTAATAAACATGGCAAAGAGAAAAGTGTTCCAAATACAACTGAGCTATAAAAGCAAGAATAGTGGAGTATGAATTAAAGCAGGAAGACATGAAGCAAAAGCTGGTGGATGTTGAAGATCACTCACAAAGAGATAACATGCACTTCACTGCGATACTTGAGAAGCTGGAATGTCCCAAATGCTAAGACTTTATGGCCCAAAAGCTGAGTAATTGGACTAGATTGGCAACCAAAGATATACTCATTGAAAGGGCTCAGAGAGTGCACTTAACAGTGGCACTGATGAAGATGCCTAGGCCAAAACTGGTGAAACTCCAGAGCTATAAACACGAAGAAAGGCTATTAAGTTCCTTATGGAAGTTAGGTAAAAGCTTGAAAATAGAGAATGACAGACAAACAACTCTGCTAACTATGAAACAAGGAAGAAATGAATATACATGGCTATTAGAATCAGCAAGAAATTGGGACTGAGAGTTAATCTTAGGTATCCAGCCATGTTGCAAATTTTCTTCATACACAAGGTTAAACATATCTTTCACAAGAAAGAGCACCCAAGGACAAAGGTCTAGAGAGAAACACAAGGAGCAACTTGACCAGGCCAAGAGATACCTGATGTGGAAGTAAACAATGGAGAGAACCAGAAAGGCGCGCACAACATGACGGAATGCTGGTGAAACCATTTCCTGTGTTCCTCCAGTAAGATCACACAGACATCCAGATGGCTTTGTAAAATTATCTACATTACAACATGTACAGCACTAAATATATTAAAAAGTAGAGTTGCAATACATACAAGTACATACAAGAGACCAGAATATTACATGGATTTGAAAAAACAGAAAAGGAGCAACAAGGTAAATGAAGCACTGCAAAGTGTTGTACCACAACTCATTCACTCCAATGGAGCTCAGGAAAGTTTTACTGTAACTTCCAATGAGCGGAGCCTAAACCTTTTGACAGAATCAAATTATGAACTCGCATTTCAAACAAATGTTCTCTGGAACCATAGGGGTTATGAAAGAAGTATAAACGGCAAACCCTACAGCACAAACTCTTTTTATAGTGGTAATATTCTTGAGGTTCTAGGTCTCACAATGAATTTTATAACTCACAGTAACTATTATGTTTGTAATATTTTGTAAACAACTTACAATATCTCAGCAAACACTCAAGTTACACACAAACTGTCAGCAGCTTTTTATTCATCTAGCAGAGAGCTTTCATATGAGGCTAAGGAGTGCTGTCTGTGTGACTTGGTTATTGAAATATTTAGAAAAATGTGAAAATTATATCCATATAAATTAATATCATAAAACAGCAGTTAATATCTCTTTACCTGTACCAGACAGAGGTCAAATATTAATGCAGTTGAGTTTGCCATTGTGTAAGCTTTTAAGGTGACAGCTTTTAAAACCTTGTTCCTAGCATGGTTTTGGAATTATTGATGCAAATATGAACAAGCAATATTTGACAATTAGAGGTAAAATGAGATGCTAACTTGGAATATAAATGAACTGGTTAACAAAACTAGGAAAGACTGCTAACACATATAAAACAGGAGTAGACACATAACCATGCTCCAAGGAGACCCTTTTGTGAGCGGAGAAGCATCAATGTTTACTAAAGATGAGTGCAATGAAGGGATTTTAGGCCCATAGTAATGGGTAAAAAAAAATACCAATAACATGGGAAACTACTACAGTGGACAGGCAAGGAAGATGCATTACAGTGAATGGTAGGTGATACAGACAAAAGATAGTGCTGATAAATGTATATATACCTTTCCTAATCATGGAACTAACCTAAGGAAAGAGGTATTAGGTAAAATTTTACCCCAGACAGAAGATGTTTTTCACGTGGGAGTTGATTGGAACATTATATGTGATAAATCAAATGCATCAGGAGGGTCCAGAGCATTGCAACTTGGCAAAGAAGCAAAACACTTAGCCAAACATATAAAAGCATTTGGGAAGAAAGATATAAAGGGAGAGGGAAAGATCAATGGAAAGTATATTTATTACTCCAGGCAATACAATACTTGGGCATGACTGAATAAATTCTATATTAATATGGAATATGCTCAATGGGTTGAGAAACAAACACATCCATTGACACTATCTGGCCATGCGCTTGTAGAAGTCAGGTTAAGAAAGACTAAGAATGGTAGGGCCCAGAAGCATTGGCACTTTCTGATATACTTATTAAATAATGAAAGATTTAAGGCTTGGTTGGTGACCATCTTTAGTAAAGAACTAATGCAGAGCCTGACAAAAGCAGATGAGGTCAGCGTCAACTGGGATACTACAAGAGACAAAATCAGACAACTTGTGAATCACAAGGCGAATGAAATATGGTATGAAAGTAATAGGAAATACAGGCAAGTTATGGACAGGTTATAAGATCTGCAAATGAAAGGAAGTAATCATTTAGAAGAATTAGGAAGGGGAACACAAACAGTTAAGAGAAGAACTTAAAAACCACACAGACAATATTAACGAAAAAAGGACAGCATTAACTCTTAGATACTTTGATAACAGCCCTAGAAACAAAATATTTAGCACAAAGACTCAGACAAGTAGTTAAAAGGTCAATAAAAAATTAAGAAACAACAAAATGGGTAGGATAAAAGAAGGAAGAGAGGGTATATTAGAAGTGCTAAAAGACTATTTTGAGGAACTACACAGAAGTGACAAACTTCACGACACCCATGCTGACGGACAATAGCGGTATGACTGCTGAATCCTACACAAATGCACTTTATAAGCACTTACATGAGTGCACGGATCGTGCAATCCCTAACAGAACCACGATGCTATCCTCCAAAAAAAGGAAGCCAATCTGGTGGTCCCCTGCCATAAACAAACTCTATAACAGAAGAAAGAAACTGTTGCAAAAAAGAGTAAAATCCCACGATTGGAGAAACTCCCTGGTCGGCTTCAGTAAGAAGTTGCGATCCCTTATAAAATCTTCCAAAGCTAGTTATGAAAACAAAATCGCCACTGACTCTAAAGACAACCATAAAGCATTCTATAGCTATGTCAAGAATCTCAATGGCAACACTCAGATCTGCTCTGAGTTACAGCACAATGGCACAAAATATACAGAACCAACGGATATTGCCAACATCCTGGCAGATAGGTTCAGTGCTAAGTTTACCCCTCTGTCATCCCCTAAAGGGCCCATCTCTATACCAGAAAAATGCAAAGTTCCTGTAATCATGGCTGCACAGGTAAAAAACACACTATCCAAAGCCAAGAACACAGCATCCATGGGACCTGACGACATCCCAGGCTGTGTTCTACATGAACTACAGAACGAACTGGCACCCCACCTAAGTACCATGTTCAATCATAGCCTCACCTCAGGCTATGTGCCCACTGAGTGGCACACAGCGACAGTTATCCCACTCCACAAAGGGGGAGCCACCACAGACCCCAGAAACTACCACCCCATTAGCCTAACGAGCCTGGTCTGCAAGGCTATGGAGCATATCATCATGGAACTTATAAACAATGACATTGGTAATCTCCAAACTCAGGACCCCACCCAGTTTGGGTTTGTAAAAGGCAGATCATGTCTCCTAAACCTAACAGACTTCTTTGAAGCAGTCACCAAAGCCGTAGATGAGGGTAAGGTGGTTCACACAGCCTATCTAGATCGCGCCAAGGCTTTTGACACCATCCCCCACTCTGGAATTATAGATAAAACTCACTAAACTAGGTATAAATCCCTATGTCACAAGATGGGCTGCCAACTGGCTCAGTGACAGAACCCACACTGTGAAAGTAGCAGACTCCAAATCCAGCTTCAGACCAGTGACAAGTGGAGTACCACAGGGTTCAGTCCTGGGTCCTCTCCTGTTTGGTATCTACTTCTCTGAAGTACAGGCCAACACAGAGGGTCTTTGGATAATGAAGTTCGCAGATGACTGCAAACTAGGAGCCATAATCAAAACTCCAAAAGATGTGAACATCCTACAAAAGGGCCTTGCTGAGACAGATGCCTGGTGTCAAAGCCATGGCCTCAAGCTCAATGCCAAAAAGTACATTGTCATTCCTTTTGGTAAAAACTCAGTACCCATGAACTACCACATAGGTGGTACTCTAACACCGAAAGTGTGATAAGAGACCTTGGGACACAGGTGGACAGTAGTCTCTCCTTTGATAATCACATCGCCACAGTAGTCAGGAAATCCTTCTATGTGGCACACCTCATCACAAAATGTTTCTCATCCAGGAAAAAAGAGGTCATTGTTCCCCTCTACTCGTCACTCATTAGACCCATTATAGAGTACAATGCCCCTTTTGGTATGTACCTCACAAGACATCTACAACAACTGGAAAGGCCACAGAAATACCTCACAAAGAGGATTACCGGCCTCAAAGAGATGCCCTATGCAGACCGTCTCAAAAAACTGCAGCTTTACTTCGTTGCATATCGCCTACTCAGAGGCGATCTCTGCCTAACACACAAAGCTATGTCAAACCCAGAGCTTTTAGACATGCTCCACTTAAAGAAATCCCAATCCCTGCGAGCTACACACTCTAGGGACCTAAACTTCATCACCACAATAAACAGAACATGCTGGAGGGATAGATTCCTGTCCCAGAGACTTCCCATACTCCGGAACAAACTACATATCTATATTAAACAAAGCTCCTCATTAGCACTGTTCAAGAAAAATCTTGATGATTGGATGGGAGATAGGAAATTCACCCCGGGGATCACTTCTGCGGCTTGCTTGACAGTGGCACAGGAAAATTATTTTCTTGGGTGGCGAAAGCCAGGGTACCTTTCGCTAGGCTTATATAGGCCCTAGGGCCAATAGCCTAGTACCTACCTATGAACCTAAGAAGGGAGAGTTGGGAACTAAAGGTAGATAATGAAACTGGAAGGTGGCTAGAGGAACTTCAATTAGAAGGGCTACAAGAAAGGGAAAGAGAGGAATGTTTGAAAGAAATAATGAGCCAATAAATAAGAGACCATAAAAATCAAACCACTGGTAAATCCCCAGGGGGAGATGGCATCCTAATTCCCAGAGAAGAACAAGTAACTTATTGGTATAAACTATTTAATGCCATAATGAGAGAGGCACCTATCCAACCCTCATGGAAAACAGCAATTACAGCAGTAATACCTAAGGAAAATAAAAACCCAACTCACCCAGCATCATATACATCTAAATCAATCATGAACCACACCACCACCACTATAAAACATTTATGCAAATTCTGGCCCAGTGATTGGGATGAATTTTAACTCACATAATTGGAAGATATTAGTGCGGTTTTATTAGGGGAAGGCAGAGACAATATAAACAGACCATTGTTTATAAAGATACATGCAATTTGCAATAAAAACACTTATGTTAATATGCCTTGATGCTGAAAAGGCATTTGACCGAGCCAGTTGGGAATTTATGTGGGAGGTCCTAGAAATCGTAACGGTTCCACTTGAGTAGACACAAATGTTATGTAATAATTATTGGGGGAAAAGGAGCAAATAAAGCTAGCTGGTACCCTTTCAGGTAACCTGAATCTATCAAGAAGGTCCCAGCAGGGGCATCCCCGATTCCATCTTCTGTTTGCGCTATACATATAAATATTCACAAAAGCAATAAGAACACAGGGATCAGGACATAACTGTACGAATTTTCTCCAGAAAATTGTCCTTTTTGCAGGTGATGTAACAGATCCAGTCCTAGAAATTCCAAAGCTGTTTAAGATTAAAGAAAACTTTGGGATATTATCAGGTTAAAAGGTAAATAATGAAAAACACAAGCTATAATGCATAACATAACCCCTGCATTTGAAATAGTCTAAGAAAACCGATTTCTATGGGAATATACTGAAAAAGAAGTTATGTACTTACCATAACGTTCCATCTGAGTAGTAGTTCTTCATTTATCTTCAACCTATGGGTTACGGATCCATATCAGATCCAACTCGACCGCATATCTAGCATCTGATATGAGCTCAAAGCTCCTCCCCTTACCCATAATGCACCTGTCTCCTTCCTCCCTTCAGATTGAGTTTGCTGCCTAATCCATTACTCACACCCGACCCAACAGGACCTTGTCACTACCAGAAAAAGATTTTTCTGAGCAAAGAGCAGGACAAAGGACATTCCAAAGATGTCCAACTTCTATATTTATATAGCCAATAACAGTTCATACATTAAAATAAATATTTAAGCCTCCTGGTCAGAGTGGGCCCCTTCCCAGCCACAGGACTGCCTATTGCCTTATGCTGGATCCACCACTGGTTCCTGATGTCTTCATTCTGCAGATTTACTATGCTTTTCTGTAAAAAAAAAAGAAAAAAAAAAAAAGCATAGTAAATCCGCTAACTTAAACTCCGACAGTCTGTTTCTTTTTTGAAACAGAAAACTGGAGTTTAAACAGTGTTTTCCAGACCAACTGAGAATCAGTTTGATTACTGGACAGTCCAGAAAAAAAACACTGTAAGTTCTTAGAATTAAGTATGTGTTTTGTCAGGCCGGTCAGGGATAGCCAAAGGGCTGGATGTGGTCCAGGGGCCGTACAATGCCCAGGTCAGGTCTAGAAGATACAGCTCATCACAAGCTATCCCTACACTCAGCAGCCATTTCCCCAGTTTAAAAAGAGGATGACGAACAGGAAGATGGCATCAACAGTCTCCACAATGTTGGCTCTACAAGCAGTGCTGTCTTCTCTGCAGGAATAATAATGAAATCATTTGATAGGCAGTGACAAACATTTATTAATTCAGTGGGACAAACACAAAGTGAGACTGGTGTAATCATTTAGCCTCTAATCAGCAAATATAACAGTTGGTTCATAGATACTGTTATTTTTCCTGCATTGATTGCAATGAAAACTTGCGAAAACTGAGTAATAAGTAGGAAACAAAAAGTGTTATTTTCAACAAGTCCTGATCTAAGCTTGTTGTGCACATTTGCAATTACTTGCAGGATGTCCTCTCACGTGATCTCATCACTTTTCACCATGACATGTCGATCCTGCAATGTCCAGCAAATGTCACAGTTTAACTTGCAGATGTCTGTTGTCTAGCATATTGCTGACATTCTGCTAAACAGTGGACAATAACTTCCCTAACTCCAATTGCACTAGGATGCGCTTCAGTTATATCCCTCAATTCAGATGGGCTCACTGAGAGATCATTCATTTTTTGGATGGAGTCTAACACAGACGAGAGGCACAGTAGTACCTCCATGGGGTTGATACAAATGTCAGTGATAGTTACAGGCAGTGACAAATATCACACAACATAAGAGTCTTCAGCAAGGATTCTCTCGCAGGAAGCCAGCAACAAAGTACTGGGGAAAACAATTTTTCACCAAATAGGTAAATCTCAAAATGGATAGATTGCTAGCAATCAGCACTTTCAATGTAATCAACATTACACTTAACATTCTGTAACTTTTGAACTAAAAACGTAGGGGAGAGACTGTACTGGGGGTGCATTATCCACCTAAGATACTTTAAGGATGGCACTTCAACACTCTCACTATATTTTGAGTCTTTTTCACCTCTGACAATTAATTCTCCATCAAACAAAGTTACTTCAACCTCCTCCTTGGGAAGCTGGCATGATGCACTGTTTAGCATTACCATGTATTAGAGCCTTGCACACAGTCATCTGTTGCTGATGTTTGTATAGTTTGTAATGTATTTCAGTTCTGTAAAGGAAGAGAACGTGTAACAACTGATTCTGCACACTGTGGACAATAGGAATATACTTGCTGTGGAGTCTGATCCTACAGTACCATCTTGTCTTGACAGACTAGGTTATTTTTATAATACATATCAGCTTAACTTTAGAATTGATAAAGTATTTTGCATCACATAATGATACAAATCCTTACCTGGAGCATAAAAGGGGTTAAGAACCCTATTAAAAGGGATAAGCGGCTTCCAAACTTGAACAAATTTGGTCCAGATGCCACAAGAAACTTATTTCTCCTAGGCAGACCACTTGAAGATGGAAAGAGGGGCTTACAAATTAGGATCCATTGCTTTTTATCCAGAGAAAACAGTATGAAGGGTGGTTTTATTGCTGAAAAGGTCCCTTTCAATGGTAGATGTCAAATTAGACAAAATGGGAAGATATATTAAACTGAAAGGAACACTGGATGGGCTCTTATTTACTTTTACAGCAGGACAAGTCTAAGGCCCTTCATTTGTTTTAATGTTTTATTAATATGACAGTGAACAATACTGGCTTAATGGTTTTTCCTACTCTGATTATTTTGAACATTGATAGTCATGATTTATGCTGATTTAATGGCTTTCATTGGTTGTTTTTCTAACCAATTATGGTTGTTTTAAACCTATTTAAACTGCTTTTTAAGAAAAGTCCTTTGTTCTGATAACGTCGCCTGTGTTTGATGAAAGCGCTTAACTGATTTTTTATATAATAAACTGACTGGAGACGGACTACCAGGGTGCTTAATTTTTGGTTTATTCTCTTATTTACTTTTACAAGTCTTTACCTTCTTTTTGGCGCCTTAAAGGGAAGCTGACATCTATGCTGTAGGAATTGTTTCACACACAGGAAGGGGTTACTATAGGAGTGGAAGACGGTAACCATTTAAAATGATGGGACCCACAACAGCTAGTCCAAAAACATGGAGAAGGAATGGCTGAAAAACGGACTTACATATACCAAGTCCAAGATGGCCATTTCTTGGAGTATTCCGTTTCCTCCAAGGTATGGCAATCTCAGAGTCGATATGCATAAGTTCAGGTCGGTGCAGCGGGCAAGTCCCCCCTTGCAAAAAAAAGATGTTGTTTTAAGGAGAAAAGTGCTTTCATTTCCCGGATAATACAGTTAAAGTTAACTACTCACTTTTTAACCTATGTTCCACTGAGTGGTTTGTTTACAGTGTAAAAAACATTTTTAACAACTTTGCCATGATGGCTACTACCCCTGTTGTAGATGATGGGGAACTGCGAGAGGTGCAACAAGAATACCTTGACTTCTTGGACAATGAGGTGTCTTGCAATACTGTGCTGGTTTACAAGTGATTTCGTGAAGAATGTGCTTTAGATTTTGAATTGCTGAAACTTGTTACGGTATTACAGATGTGTTATTCTAATTTCTGTGTGGCAGTGTGTGTTTTTGGAGGATACTACATGTTTTGGAACCTGTATTTCAGTACTTTGTAAAATGTTTAACATTAGCTGATAGTTCAAGTGTGCTGATCTAGCAGACCACTGTGAAGAGTTCATTGTATGGTCATTATTTTGTTTTTGCATAGTAATGAGCGGACAGCTTTGTCATCTTTGTTTCTTGGATTTTCAGATACTGTTCATTTGTAACTTTGCAGACTATATTGGTCACAGCTTTGTGGAAATTCTTCATTTCTAGTTGATAGATTATAGAATACTAATGGGAGCAGCCATGGTTTATTATCCTAAACTTTAGCGACTTTTTATAGAAACGAAAAAAATGTACAAATTACTTAAAAGTGTATAAACCTTTCTCACATGCGGTCAACCCCCCCCCCCCCTCAAGTTGTGGTTTTGTGGTAAACAGGTTTATGGCCTGTGCATGTCTGTGCATGTGTTAATTTATGTCTATTTTATACCAAATGGTGTCCATTTTTAGCCTTCATTTCTGACTCTAGAGTGGAGAGCAATCTTAACTGCATTTTAAGTTGCCAGTAAATTTTGGGGCATTACCTTCAGTTTAACTTGCGGTTTCTCTTGTCAGTGTGGCATGCAGTAATATAGTCTGTGCTTTGCTATTGCACTGCACTTGCCTCATAATTGGATAGATATATGCACAGAAGCCCCAAGAGTAGACTCATTGTATGGTTTTGTCCCATGCATTTTTGTGTACATCATGGCTGGCGATAAGTAGTCCCTTTCACAGCGATTGCCCATTTATGTACCTTATACACAGGATACCAATTGTCAGTCCTTTATAAAACTAGCAACTTCAGGTTGAAATATTTTTTTTTTCAGTTAGTAAGTTGAGACTACCTCTTCTGTTTTTCTTGGATTTGGGGGTATAGTTCCTACTGTTATCCTTTAGTCAAGGACAAGTACTGGCTCAATTGTTGGTTGTGCACCTACCTTACTATTCTTCTCGTTTCTTGGCATCTGTATGTCTCTCAAGCAAAATATATTGCTCCTATAATGTATTTTCTCTTTGCAATGACTGCTAATATTGTACAGCTTTTATGTATTTACTTTGAAATCCGGAGAGGTGGACTGGACGACAGACCCTTTTTAGCCATGACTTGGGCCCAATGGGCAAGTTAACACTACTTGATGCATTGTTTCACATATGACATACATACATTAGTTTTTTATACACAACATATTGACATCAGTTACACTTAAATACTTGAAGTGTTGATGCAGCAGATTTGAGAGTATCAGACTTACAAGGGATTATGTATCTCACCATACAGCACAGTATTCAAAAGTGTATATAACACTTACAATTTACCTCTGATATATTCAGTATTTAGGCATTGAGGCAATGGATGAACTACTTAATCATATTCAACAATTGTCTTTAAAGCAAGTGCAGGCTGATTCTTTTAACAGGTGTTCTTTTAGGTTCAACTTAAATTCTTCATGAGTAACTAGTTTCCTTGCATCTGCAGGCATGTGGTTCCAAACTCCTGATCCATGCTTACAGAAGGCTCTTTCTCCAACTGTGGTTTTAAATTTTGGCTAAATTAAGTTTGTTTTTAGACTCTTGCTGGAAAGAGAAATGTATTGTTTTCACTTTGTGTTTACATTTTTTTTTTTGGGGGGGGGCACTTGCCAATTCTGATTGTTTTATATAATTGTGAGCCAAAGGAAGGTCAATGGTAGCCACCTCTAGGTTGCAAGTAAATGGCAGTGATGGTTAAAGCTGCTGGATGGTAGGGAAAATTTTGTCTAATACCATCTGTAATTTGCAGATGACTGCAAACTAGGAGCCATATTTCAGGTGGAGTGGTAAGCTGTACTTCAATTTTTGTCCATTTCCTTACATTTTCTATATAGTCGCATACTGATTTGAATATACAGCTACTACAGCAGTTATTATGCTAACAAGGTAACATTTGTTAAAGTATTACGCATGAGAAAATGAGTTCAAACCTTATATTTGTCAAAATACGGTACAATACAGTAGCATAAATAGGTTCATAGGTAGGTACTAGGCTATCGGCCCTAGGGCTCATACAAGCCTAGCCAAAAAATGTACCCTGGCTTTCGCCACCCAAGAAAATTATTTTCCTGTGCCCCTGTCGAGCAGAGCCACAGAAGTGATCCCCGGGGTGAATTTCCCATTTCCCATCCAATCAAGATTTTTCTTGAAGAGTGCTAATGAGGAGTTCTGTTTGACATAGATAGGTAGTCTGTTCCAGAGTATGGGAAGTCTCTGGGACAGGAATCTATCCCTCCAACATGTTCTGTTTATTGTGGTGACAAGGTTAAGGTTCCTAGAGCATGTAGCTCGGAGGGATTGGGATTGCTTTAAGTGGAGCATGTCCAACAGCTCTGGGTTTGACATAGCTTTGTATGTTAGGCAGAGATCGCCCCTGAGTAGGCGATATGCAATGGAGTAAAGCTGTAGTTTTTTGAGATGGTCTGGATAGGGCATATTTTTGAGGCCAGTAATCCTCTTTGTGAGGTATTTCTGTGGTCTTTCCAGTTGTTGTAGATGTCTTGTGAGGTACAAAGGGGCGTTGTACTCTATAATGGGTCTAATGAGTGTTGAGTAGAGGGGAACAATGACCTCTTTTTCTGGATGAGAATCCTTTTGTGATGAGATGAGCCACGTAGAAGGATTTCCTGACCACTGTGGCGATGTGCTTATCAAAGGAGAGACTACTGTCCACCTGTGTCCCAAGGTCTCATCACATTTCTGGCATTAAGTAGACTACCAGCTATGTGGTAGTTCATGGGTACAGAGTTTTTACCAAAGGGGATGACCATACACTTTTTGGCATTGAGCTTCAGGCCATGGCTTTGATACCAGGTATCTGTCTCATTGAGGCCCTTTTGTAGTTTGTCCACATCGTTAGGAGTTTCGATTATGGCTCCTAATTTGCAGTCATCTGCAAACTTTGTTAGCCAAAGACCTTCTGTGTTGGCCTGCACTTCAGAGAAGTAGATACCAAACAGGAGAGGACCCAGGACTGAACCATGTGGTACTCCACTTGTCACTGGTCTGATGTCGGATTTGGAATCTGCTACTTTCACAGTGTGGGTTCTGTCCGTGAGCCAGTTGGCAACCCATCTTGTGACATAGGGATTTATACCTAGTTTAGTGAGCTTATCTATAATTCCAGAGTGGGGGATGGTGTCGAAAGCCTTGGCGAGATCTAGATAAGCTGTGTGAACCATTTTACCCTGATCTATGGCTTTGGTGACTGCTTCAAAGAAGTCAATCAGGTTTAGGAGACATGATCTGCCTTTTACAAATCCAAACTGTGTAGGGTCCAGAGTTTGGAGATTACCAATGTCTTTGTTTATGAGTTGCATGATGATATGTTCCATAGCCTTGCAGACCAGGCTCGTCAGGCTAATGGAGCGGTAGTTCCCGGGGTCTGTCATTGCTCCCCCCTTTGTGGAGTGGGATAACTGCCACGGTGCGCCATTCAGTGGGTACAAAGCCTGAGGTGAGGCTATGATTGAACATGGTACTTAGGTAGGGTGCCAGTTCATTCTGTAGTTCGTGTAGAACGCAGCCTGGGATATTGTCAGGTCCCATGGATGCTGTGTTATTGGCTTTGGAGAGTGTGTTTTTTACCTGTGCAGCCGTGATTATAGGAACTTTGCATTCTTCAGGTATAGAGATGGGCCCTCTAAGGGGTGAGAGGGGGGTAAAGTTAGCACTGAACCTATCTGCTAGGATGCTGGCAATATCAGTTGGTTCTGTATATTTAGTGCCATTATGCTGTAACTCAGAGCAGATCTGAGTGTTCCCATTTAGATTCTTGACATAGCTATAGAATGCTTTTTGGTTGTCTTTAGAGTCAGTGGCAATTTTGTTTTCGTAACTAGCTTTGGAGGATTTTATGAGGGATCTCAGCTTCTTACTGAGGTTGACCAGGCAGTTCCTCCAGTCATGGGATTTTACACTCTTTTTTGCAACAGTTTCTTTCTTCTGTTGTAGAGTTTGTTTATGGCAGAGGTCCACCAGATTGGCTTCCTTTTTTTAGAGGATAACATCTTGGTTCTATTAGGAATAGCATGATCCATACACTCGTGTAAGTGCTTATAAAGTGCATTTGTGTAGGATTCGGCAGCCATACCTCTATTGTCCGTCTGCATGGGTGTCATGAAGTTTGCCACTTCTGTCTTAAGAAGTGTGAAGTTGGCTTTTGAGAAGTTTTTAACGATGGTTTCCTTAATTGGGGCTGGGGGTGGGATGTGGATGTCTAGCCTGATTAGCTTGTGGTCAGATCTGACCAACGAGGAATTGACCTCTGGTGTGGAACACCGGTTTCCCATGTTGGTAATGACCAGGTCTAGGATATTGATGCCCCTGGTGGGGATGTGAATAAGCTGAACCAAGGCATTGGAATTTATGAATTCTAGAAAACGTTGAGCAAGAGTTGGTACATGAGTAGTTTTCCCAGTTAATGGTGGGGCAGTTGAAATGACCCATTATTAGGGTGTTGGGTTGTACCCTAATACTTTCCAGTGTATCAAGAAATGAGGAGTGTGAATCCTGGGGCATGGTGGGGGTCTGTAGCAAGCTACAATTTGGATTGCGGTCTTGCCCAGAGTTAGTTGCACTTGGATAATCTTGGATGCATTATGCTGTGCAACTAACCTGGAGGTGTGGATATCCTTAATGAATATGGACACGCCTCCACCTTTAATGCTTCTTTCTGGGTTAGGTGGCCGAAAGGTGTGGTATGAAGTGAAGCCTGGTAATGCAGGGGTGCTCTCTGCAGCTTTGAACCAGGTCTCTGTCACTGCACAGATGTCAATGTTCTCCATTTTAAGGAGTGCCTCGAGTGAGTGCATTTTGAGTGGTTTAGACTTCTAGCATTGAGTAGCATTACCCTCAGATTTTGCTTGCTTGTACCTGTTATGGTGGTGAATTTGTCATTTGAACCTTGCCTAAAAAAGGCACTATAGGGGTTGCAAGAGTCATAGCCAGTATCCGGAATCCTAAGGGCGACAGGTGCAGGCCATCTTTGGCAAAGCATCGTGGACTGTCAATCATGTCGTCCCAGGCAGACAAATACTGGATCCCCTTAGAATTACACCAGAAGCTTAGCCAATTGTTGAAGTCAATCATTTTGTCCTTGTACTGTGATATCATTCTGGGTGACGGCAGGATGCTACTCAGGGTAGGGTCATACCTGCCTGGGATACAAGATCGAAGAGCTCCTCCATGTCTCTTTTCATGTAGTCCAGGGAGGTACGTCTCAGGTCATTCACACCAACATGGACAATGGCAGTGTCATATTTGTACTTATTGTGGAGTGACCTGAGTGCATGCGTTATGTGGCAGATCCTGGCACCTGACAGGCAGCTGACAGTAACTTTCTCCTTGTTTAGTCTAGTGAGTGGAACATCAGTGTGCCTGACTATAGAGTCACCTATGACTAGAGTGTTGGGTACGTTGTTATGCCTTATGGGCTGTGGTTGAGTGGCACACTGAGTTTGTGGGCTATGTGTTATTTGGGTTGTGTTGGGGGGTGGAGTTTGCTTGCATTTATGCTTTGGATGTCCCTGATGCTTGGGCAGGTTTTTATTGAGAGCCTCCATGAATGTAGGTGTGTGTTTTGTGTTTCTATGTGTGTGTTTTGGTGGTGTAGGTTTTGAGGTACTATGTGATGAGTGTGGTGTGGTGCAAGTGTTTACCTTCTCCTCTTGACTGTCTAGTCCAGTCTTGGGTGAAGAGAGCTTTGCTTCCAGTTTGGCTATATAAGTGCATCTCTCACAGGTTGTAGTGTTGGGTGGTAGGAGGAGAGGGTTGTCTGTGTACATGAGGCAATTGCTGCATTGCCCCAAGATGCCTAGATTCATCAGGTAGACAGGAGAAATCACTGGGAGCTGACCCTTAGACATGCCTGGATAAGTGCTTATTTATTTAGTACTAAAAACTGCTTTCCACTAGACAAGTGAGGAAAGTTGAGTGCTGTAGTAATTTGCAGCTTATGTAGTGTTTACAATGAGTTCTGAACAAGTGCTGAGATCAAAGAAACAGATTTGAGTGCTGAAACTAGAAAACTGGCTAGTTATTAGAAAAAAAACTAAGCTAGAAGGCTTCCCTCCAACACAGAAGGACTTGGGGGCTCAGACGCCTACAAATAGTCTATACCACTTAACAGGAAAGGCAGGAAACAAGCTTAATTTTTTTTTTTCTGTTTCCCAGATGCTCTCTTTGTACACAGTAGGAGTGCCTGAAATCAGAATATGATCTCACTGCACTCAGTTGAGTGAGCAAATGAGATGGGCCCAGGAGGAGTATCCAAACACAAATTTACAAGAGGGGCGGGCAGTTTCAAGGCCACTAAGATTAACACCAAAACAAAAACAGGGACGGTGGGTGGGACTAACTGAAGAGCAGAGTCAAAACTTCCAGTTCATTTAATATTCCTGCAACACAGTTAAATCAATTTAAATACTGTATTTTTTGAAAAAAAGTACAGACAAAGGTACTTAAATTCTCTTATACGTCCAGTTGAATACAGCTAGTATTATAAAAAATACTTTATCATACCCTCTCGATCATTGCTGTTCAATCTAAACATTATTAAGCAAAATTTTGCATGTTGGGTACAAAATTACATGCATGTTGCTTTCACGTACATGTCCAGAATTTTTGACATGAAAAGTTGGCAACTCTACTATCATGACATACACTTCTCTGCATGCTTGCTCTTGCATTATCTCTGTTGCATTAACAGTACTTATTTTTGTTTTTGTATTCTGCTGTTTTCCTATTTTAAGACTTTTCAGCAAAGTAAATCATTTTTCTATCCACCTCCCACCACTCAGCACATGCATCTTATCTTACTCTTCTCAGTGATTATTTTGGTCCTATCTGTGATTGCAACAGGCATTTCTCTACTTGTTGTGTCTTTCAGCATTTCCCGGTTAGGGGTCGCCACAGCGGAACTCCGGTCTGCTAATGATTGGCAGTAGATTTTTACGTGCCGAGTTGCCAGCCCTGACGCACAACCTTCAACGAAGGTACGCCCATTCACACATATCTCCAGACAGAAGAAGCTCTAGCTGAGAATCGAATGGGACAACGTCTTACTGTCAGGCGGCAGTGCTACCGCAGCACCACCACCGCAGTAACAGGCATTTCTCTACTAAACAGCTGAATAGGTAACATTCGGTTACAAAACTTAGTGTTCAGAAGTTGCCTCACATCTCAGTATCTGCATTTTTTATGCTTACTAGTATTTATTGTCATGCTGAGACTGGCCATGTTACAGTTATTTCTAGTAACTTTATTCATGAACAATGATTCATAAACCACACATCAGCAGGACAGACAAAAGTAAACAGTATTGCTCTATCAGTCTTGAAAATATGCCCAGCCTTATTTACGGATACAATACCTAGAGTGGTACACAAAACCAGATGGTTAATCTAACTAAGTTTTGGCTTGAAAACCCTGTTGGGCCAACAGCAACAGAAACTGACTACTATGGGAGTGTGAGCCATACAAGAGGCATGTAGATGGGATTAGACTACCAGTAGGACTGGAGCATCTCTTAGGCATGTAAAGCATAATGACCTTGTTAAAACCTAGTGTGAGGCCCCTTAGGGATTGGGGCCCTATTGAGCCAAACTGGTCCAACTGGCCTAAGGCTGGCCATGCCCCATCTGATGTTGCAGTATGAATATGCAAAGGACAGGCTCCTGACACTGGCACATGGAAATAAGCTTCCTGCCTAATGGCTTTATTCTCTTCACCTGATGCATGGTCAGTAAAATGAGCTAAGCTTCAACTATCCACATCTAATGGGGTCAAGGATAAGAGGGGATGCTTTAGTACAGGGTGCAGGACAGAGTTTGACAAGCTAATGCCTCTCCAAGTCCAGCACCTTAGTATGCCTTGGTGGGATTGACAGGATAAATAAGGCTTCTTACTTTCTGGCTACTGGTTCCTTCACAATTCATATTTTGGACTTCTATTTTCTTAAGTCATTTCTCTATCCTATGGGAATACTTTCCTTGACACAATTGGAGAGGGCTCACCCTCTTGTCTGAAGTGTCAGGTCTCTTCTGGACCACCATCAGTAACTTCAATGAAGGCCTTAATTTTAGTTCCTACTAGTTGTGTTTAATTCTACTAAATGTAGCATACCACTCACACAAAAGACAACCTCCTGGCTCAACACCAAATGAGAGACTACAGATGTCTCTATGGGTAGAAATCATATTTGGCTAGTAGTATTTTTTGTCTGTCATGGCCTTTCAAAAACAGAAATCCACACACTCCAAACTTAAAATCACGCAAACAGTATAAAAACGATCGAGTGCTAGTAAGTACAACCAGCAGAAAACAAGATTCCCAACTGGGTGCTCATCCAGGAAGTCATCTGGAAAGGGAATTGGTCAGTAGTCAGAATGATAACAGCTTCTTCCAGCAGAAGTGGAAAAAAATTGAAATGGCATTGGTTGCTCTCCCTTTTAGCACTGCATCAACCCCAAAGCTCTTGGCATGTCTGGAAGTAAAGCCAGAAGGCAAGAATCCACCTGAAGATAATTGTCATGGACAAGTAATTACACCAAAGCACTGATCCCTATGAAGATCAAAGACTCTAAAATGTTGAATGTATATCTATGGTCATCAACTTACTGAACAACACACTTCAAACAGTGGGAGTCTGAGAGATTTTTAACTGGTAGGAAGTTTATTGCCACAGTATAGGCTCTGAATGTGTGATCGATCTGTATACCTTAGTCATTAAATTTATAGGACAGCTACTGGTGCTTGCTTCATATTGGCTTGAGTGTACACTGCTCAGGCTAATTACCTTGCCTGAAGTCTGGGACTGTACTGTGTCAGAGAAAGGTTATATTCACTTCACTTAAATTCTTAATCTCTTTACTGACGGGTGATCTTTGAGTTGGTATATAAAAGGAGTAGAGCATGCATATGCGCATGCACGTGTGTGTGTGTATGTGGAGGGGACATTCTCTGCAAAAACACTTATTTTAATGAGATTTGCTGCTTCCAGTGTTTTCTGAGGTTGTCTGCACTCAAGCAGTTACTTTACAGAGTATGCCTGTTGAGCACCTGCGGTGCTGCAATTATTTTTATGTCTGCCTATATTTAGTCTATCAAGTCTTTCTTACCGACTTGGTCATGGTATATATTTCACTACACAGAAGTGCTCTTAACCTTCATTTTTGAATAAGTTAAATACGTAACAGTTTCTTTCTTTAACCCCTGCAATTTACACTAATGAGATCGGTTACCATTTCATTCACAGGTTGCAAGCTCTGGAAAGAAGCTCTCAGAAGTTGTGGATCTGGAACCATAGAATATTGACAGTGGTGGCCCAGAATCACAATCTGGCAGACCTAAGTAGCACTCCTTGACTACAATTTTAAGCATCATACAAGGAAACTTTCTAAACGATACAGGCAAAGAAAACATTCAAACTGCAAGAGATACAAGAATGAACTAAGAAGTTATAGGCGATGCACATCCTCCTTACCTCTGTTAAAGAACACCATGTACAGGCTAAACAGTGCACAAACCCATGAATGTGAGGTCCTGGTTACATCTCAAAGTTGTGTTCTTTACTAAAATTAACTACAAATGTCAAATAAATTCCAGGTAATTAAGCATGTGTGCACTAAATAAATGCAAATGTTGAATTTATTTAAACATTTTCATTAACTGCCACCCAAGCAAGTCAAGCTTACTAGCCTTCAATTGCTGATTTTGAATAATACTTAGCAAGAAGTAAAGAACTATATTACCTTACAGGTTTCATACAAGTAATGCAAAAATGCAAACTTGGCTCCAAAAATAAATGTAGTTTCACTAGTGATTGTGCATAAGTGATCCGCAGAAGCAAATCATTATTACCAGTTCAAGACTAACTTTTAACAGTTGTTTACTTTCTTAAAAGACATTTAAGGATGGGACTGGGGAGGGTTAAATGAAAGACCAGCTCTGGTAGAATTTTTACTCACTTCAGTACAGCATATAAAATATTGCATGACAACTACAAAAAATCAATCAAAGGGGGTTAGAAAAGATTGGGAAGACAGACTGGAAAGGAGATTTACAAAGAAACAATGGGAAGACATATGTATGGCTACCAAGTATGCAACAAAGTCCAGAAGGTACAGAATTTTTCCTCAGGTACATAATACCAAATGCTGGAGGTGTGAGAGAGTAAAGTGAAAAAGTGTTCTGGAATTGTAATGAGTTGACAGATTTAAAAAATTCCCTTGAATGTGTTTTGTCAGAAATGTTGGGGGAGCAAAATCACTGTTAACTAAGGAAAGGCTTCTTTTGAGCTAGGATGTTGTTGTTGTTGTTGTTGTGTCTTTCGGCTTTTCCCGGTTAGGGGTTGCCACAGCGGAACTCCGGTCCGCTAATGACTGATAGTTGATTTTTAAGTGCCAAGTTACCAGCCCTGACGCACAACCTTCAATGAAGGTACGCTC
This sequence comes from Protopterus annectens, assembly GCF_019279795.1. Taxonomy (NCBI): domain Eukaryota; kingdom Metazoa; phylum Chordata; order Ceratodontiformes; family Protopteridae; genus Protopterus; species Protopterus annectens. The sequence goes on along the minus strand of NC_056748.1, from coordinate 369,162,179 downwards.
ATTCACGCATGTCTCCACGCAGAAGACGCTCTAGCTGAGAATCGAACCGGACAGCGTCTTACTGTGAGGTGACAACGCTACCACAGCACCACCACCGTGGGTTCTTTTGAGCTAGGATATAGGTTCTAAATTGTCTACATACAGTAACACCCTAAGCTATGTTTAATACTACTTCTGCCAAAAAAAGCAATGATTAGAAAATGGAAATCATAATCTGAACCAAATTTAACTGGAGTACAGAATACTGTAAAGGAGATAAAAGAATTAGAGCCTTACAAAAAGGAAATAGCAAATTACGCAAGCAAAAATGCCTGACAGGGTGTGTGTTATGTGCAATTAACGGGTCTATATCAAAACATTGAAGTATTAAAACTTTGAATGTGGTGATATCGAACACTATTCAGTGAACGCTAAGAATAGCGAAGCTGAAAAACAACAAATTCTTTCCTCGGGAAAGAATTAGGTTGGCCGTTTCTGTGGCTTCGCTATTTTTAGCGCTGTGGTGGAAAGTTACAGGTTGGGTTCAGGTAAGTGTGCAATTGTTTGCACTTTAGGGTTAGGGATGGTTTAAATGAGTTAGGGTTAGGGCGCAGGTTAGGTGAGTGTATGATAGGGACGGACCTTAGGGTTAGGGTTTGGGTTAAGGTAAGTAGGTAGATAGTAATGTATGTTTAGTTTAGTGTAGCGTTAGATGTAGGAATTTAAATGTGTGTGTGTGGTTGCTGTTTGTTTGATGTGCTTGTGTTGTGTGTATGTGTTTCGGAGCAGTGCATTTTTTCCATGGGAAAAAAATGAGCTGTTCTGAATGTTCGATATTTTCATGTTTAGATGTTTTGGGGCCGATGAAATAGCGTTCCCTATTTTCGTCTTTCGATAACGTGATATAAACGCCAATTAACACCCACCCAGGGGTGTTATGAGGCCCGACACTGCAGGCTGCGTCTCCAATTGCTGTGTTTTACTTGCTTATTTATTTTGTTAAGTACTATATTATTTGTTATATAATAGTTCCTCTGCCTACTGTTTCAAACTTGTTGTAGTATATGTTAATGGTGTTGGAGGAAGCATTTTACATCAAACATATATATATAAAAAAAAAATACTATAGTGCTTAAAAAAATAATAAGCAAGTGAAACACAACAATTTTACATACAGCCCATTCTCTCTCCCATAAACAGTCTCTTCTGCTTTCACACACAAACATATACGCAGTCTTCCTCTGCTTTCATACACACATTCACTCACACGAGATCGGTCTCACGCCCTTTTCTCAATCTCTCACAGTCTCAAGCTGCTTTCATACACACATTCAGTCTCGCGCTCTCTCACACCCAGTCTCCTCTGCTTACATGCATGCATTCACTCACACATCACTCTCGCTTTATCTCTCTCGCGGGCACACGCACATACACAGTCTCTCTGCTTTCATGCATGCATTCACACACACATGCAGACAAAAATAAACACGCACTGTTTCGCTCGATTGCTCTCTCTCTCTCTCACTGTCATACAAGCATATACTCTTGCACACATGCTTTATTTAAATTTTTTTCTTTTTTTTATTTTACACTCGCTAAATAGCAAAAATGCTGCTTCGCAAGTGTAAAATAACGGGTCACTCGCTCTCACCTTCACTGAAATTCACACACACTCAAACACAGACAACACACACACCTTTTTGTCTTTTTTTTTTTTTTATATTTTACATTCGCTAAACAGCAAAAGCACTGCTTTGCGAGTGTAAAAAATGGCTGACATTCTGTTTTCTCAGTCTGAACTCCACTGCAGCTTGACATGCTGCCGTGAAGCACTGGACTTATTTTTCAGTGGGCATTACTTGCACATTAATACCCTGGTGAATGGTCTTTCTCCAATCAGGATACTGACGTACAGTAAGCCCACTGTCTACACAGAAGTAAACTGAATCTGTGGGAACAATACATTCAGAATGTTCACAAACAGGAGTGAGGTTTAACGGAATGAAGGAATTGAACAATTTATGAAATTTTGCAGTGACTGACATCTGTTAAAGAGGAAGTATGTATAGTGCATGAAAAAAGTAGCATGGTTTTGTTTTCTTTTATATTAATGTATGTGTACCTGTGTCACTGCTTTAGTTGTGATTTAATAAATACTTTTATAAAAACTAAACAGTGCATTTGGGAACAACAGATGTAAAGCAAAGCTCAAACAAATGAGTAAAATAAGTAGGGTGGTAGGAAGGGAGCTTGTCAGTTTCAGCAACTACCATTTTAGTGAAAATGTTTCTCTTAAAGCACTTTAACCAACTCCACTGCTGTGTGACCTCAGTAGGTATATTTAAGTTTGGAAGGGGATGTGCAGGGGAGCTTGCCACTAAGCAAAAAAAGATTTGCATAGAGTTTCACCAAAAGAGCTTTCAGTGAAACATTTTCAGAGTTTTTGTTGTCAAGAGGAAAAGGTATCCATCTACTGACATGATTCCAGTAGGAACTGAACAGCAAATATGTCTAATGTGCAAGAGTAAAGAACAGAGTTATGGAAACTGTACATGCATGCACACAATAATGGAATGTCTTAATGTAATATTACTTTGTTCATTGATATTTATTTAGGTGAACTCATGTTGCAAATTAATGGGATGTATGAATGAAGTTGTAAAACCAAAAGTCTACAGCAACAATGCTCTAAATGAAGACAATCATGAACACTGGATGTGACTGCTGAAATCAGCGAGGTCCCAGCTTAAAATGAAAATGTTTCACTTAATCAGTCGATAAAAGCCATAAGTAGAACTCTTGGCCTAGTTTCTAAGGTGTGGTAGCCGCACTGCCCTCTCTAAGTGTTACAGTTTGGGCTTGTACCATTAGCTCCAAGTTGTGACTGTCTGTAACTATATCAATAATACACAAGTTATTAATGATGACTCCCCCCGCCAGGTTAGCATGAACCCTGAAGACCAGTATCCACTTCCCACACACCACCTTTGGCTGCAGCCTGGGTTTATGAAGTCATTCAGCCCAGTAGTGGTGGTAGGAAGACCAGATGGAGCAATAAAGGAGAAATCAGCATGGCCTACTGGAGCTCTTCTTAACAGAAGACAACCTTAGCCATGCCATCAACAGCAGGAACATTTCAGAGCCTGATGCCCATGATGCAGTGTCAGTGAAGATATGCTTATACTGAATTACATGTAGCTCACTGAGGAAAACACAAGGTCCTGAGCAGTTTGAACCCATATTCAGGGATAGCTGAAAATTATTTCCCAGCAGCCGATCCATTAGGAAGGAATGAAACCTGGACAGGGTAATCCCAAACACAACAAAGAAGAGCATCCTCTTGGAGTTCCAAGATGGCTGCACACTGAGTAACAGCTTGTTTCTAGCTCTCCCAGTGTGAAAAGAGAAACTCAGCAGGGAATACCAATAGACTTGTGTGGGTAAATTTAAGTAACTGGCTATTAAGTACACTGCCTGGATGCCAGGAATAAAGAAATACAGATGAGCTGGCAAAAATCAGCTACAAAAAGTGAGGAAGAAACACTGACTATGAAGAGTTCTGCAGCTGTTCAGCAAAATGTAATGCAACCTTCAGACATTTCTTCCAATAATCTACAGGATGATACAAGGTAATTGCATACAGACCTGCTCAAAATAAACAGAACACTGACAGAGTACAGCAACACAAACAACAAAAGGCTGGAACAAATGGAAGAAGATTCAAACTGCTGTATCCAGCTATCTTCAATGTATTCTTCCCTGCAGGGACAACATTTTTGATGAAGTGCATACTAAGGAGGAAATACAAAAGTTTGTCCAACAAAAACTGAGCTGTGAAACAGAAGGAGATTTGGCTTTTTGTTCCTCTACTAATAAAGACCATAGAGAGACTGCATCTGTGAAACCTTTTCCAGTATTTCAATGGAAAATGTTGGAGAGAAGGAAGGGAGCATGAGAGTTGACTAGAAGAATCAAAAGCACTTTGGAAATGAAGTAGAGACAGGATCTGAGGGATGGTGATAAACAGTAGTAAAATCAGTAACTTAATGTGGGATTACAATTTCAATAATTATATTTGTGAAATATGACAGCACAAGAAACTCTGGAAATAATGAACTTTTTCAAAATGTATTTCCTGAGTGGGGGACTCTAAAGTATATGCCCTACTTTACTTCATTAATGTTTGGAAAATGCTTTGGGGAGGGGAAGAGAGGAGAGAATGCTAACTGTAAATAAAGAAAATAGTTTCTTTTCTTAAATGTGCTGCATCTGTGTTGCATGGTTTTCTTTGCATGCTATTTTTGGGTGTAGTGGGTATTGTAAACAGGTGTTGTTTTTATTTTTCTCCCCTCTTCTCTTTTTCTTCTTGTGTAGCTTTGAGAAACATAGGCAATGTAATGAAAAAAAAAAGAAAAAAGGGAGCTGGTTTAAGGGGGCTTGACATAGTTCAAATTAATGTGGTTTATTTTCAATCCTGCATGGGGAAATGACTGATTAATGACCTTTGGTTTAAGACAGATAGCAAGTAAATGAAAAAGAATATTGAATATTGTAAGGCTTTCTTTTTCACTTGCAAATATGTATACTAAGTAGCATTTCTGCAGCTGGTCTTTATGCCTCCATGGAGACAATGTGATAAAGAGAAACTGGAGACAGTCTGGTGGAAGGGGATTGGCTGAGGGAAAAGAAAACAGAACAAAGAAATTGACAAGGACACAATATTCCCTGAAAACAATCAGGAGTTTTCCCAGGTGTAACAGCTTTAAAGATAACAGAAAACCAGTTAGACTCGAAGTAAAGTTCTCCCACTTTTTAACTGCAATGGGGATACTAATATAAACTAGTGCTTTTGTTTTTTTCTTGTTCACCCTTATGCTCTCTTTTTCTTTATTCAGTTTTGAGAAATGTAGGCACTGCAATGAAAAAAATTAGAGGAAGAGATAAGGGAGATTGGAAGGGTCTGGTTGAGTATGACAAAAAAAAATCAGTGTGCTTTTTCCTAGGCTTGCACAGGGAAATGACGGAGTAAAAGCCTTAGGCATTATCCAGTAACAAGTTTATAACAAAGCATGTAAATGAAACAGAATACTGAATACTGTAAGGCTTTTTTTTGACAAAAATGTACCCTTAGCAGTTTTGTGTCTGGTTTGCATGTCACTAGAAGACAATTTGATAAAGAGAAATGGCTTGGAGAAAGTGTTTACTGAAAGCATTCAAGTGTTTTCTCAACTGGGAGAGTTTTGAAAGAAATACAAAATCAAATAGCACTTACTAATAGCACAAGCTGTACAATGTGTCTTAGCATGACTAACCGTTATTTTTGGTTAACTTTAGCCTGTCTGTGTAGCTATCAACTTAGAACTTATGTTCTTATTAGGAAGCAAAAACTTCAATATCTGAAGATGGACATGGTTTTGTGTTATTGCTAAGTTCATAGGTTTTAAGGCTTTTTTTGAGGGGCGGTTGTTCGTTCTGTTTGAGGGCTTTCAAAAAAACAAAAAGTTATGTAAGATGTGACATAGGCGCAAATAAATATGACATGAAATAACTGTATAAAAGACCAACCTGGCGAACAGCATATACATGTAACATAAAAGTTGGAACTAGACATTTAGCAAAAGAGCAGTTATATACAAAAGGTGGTAAAAATAACTGTACAAGAAAGTGATGCTATCTGTAATGTCTTTCAATCTGAATGGTCTTACAGATAAATATAAAAAAGAAAGTAGTGAACTATATTTAAAAAAATGGAGTGTGCAAATAGCTATGCCACAGGGAAAGACACCTGGAAAGAACTGAACGTGTGACTTTGATAAAGAAAGGTTTTCAGGATGGTTATTCAGTGGAATATCTGGGGCAAATGAAAAGAGAAGTACTTAAATTAATTGCAACAGGAGCTCCAACAGTGATAGAAGAGGGAAAATATATAATAATGGAAGATACACAGTACTAAGGGGCTACTGGCTAGGAAGGATTACACTGGCATGCATTTACATCCCTCCTAAAACTGCTATAATGGAGCTTAAGAAAATTCTGGGAGACATAATCAGCTTTCAGCAAAGAATATTACTTATAGGTGGAGACTGGAATTTGGTTTGCAACAGTGAAGATGTGTCTGGGGGGGCCTAGAAGGGAAAATATAACAAAGGAAGGTAGATTTTTGAAGAAATTTATGAAAATGTTTGGCATGGAAGATGTAAATTCAGTACTAGCAGTTTGGAGTGAATTTACATATTACTCACAGAGACACAAAAATTGGGCTACGCTAGATAAAATTTCTCTCTCACAGGAACATGTGCATTTAACTGAAGGTCTTGAAACGCACCCAATAACCATTTCAGATCATGCACCAATAATAACTAAAATAAAAATGCAAGGTAATGAAATAAAAATGAGACACTGGCGCTTTCCTATCTATTGGTTAAAAAGTGAAGAATTTAAGGAATGGGTTGTGGAATTCATTCAGGAGCTACTAGAGAAGATAGAAATATCTTCTGAAAACATACCTAAGGAGTGGGATAAAATTAAACTGGAGTTTAAAACTACGTTGGAAATAAAAGAAAGGGAGATATGGTTAAATAGTAACAATAATTATTTAGAGGTATTCACAAATGTTAAAGTATTGCAAAATAGGGAGAATCTCTCAGAACACAAAAGGAGCAACTGCAGAATGCTAAACAGAAAATAAAAGATTACCTCAATAATATGCATGAGTTTAGAAAGATTGCTGTTAAGCAACTGTTTTTTGATCATAATTCTAAAGCACAAACACTTTTAGCACAACTCAAGCAACAGAAAGTGTGAAGGGCAGTCACCAAGCTTAGGGAGCCTATAACAAGGAAGATAACAAGATTCTCTGTAGATGTATTAGAAATATTTCTGAAATGTTATGAAAATTTGTATAAAGCAGAGAAATATGGAAATCAAGAAAAGGTACAAATTGAAATGTTAATGGAAGAATTAAATATGCCAAAGTCAGAGGTGGATGAGGCTCAATTACTAACAGTTAAGATAGGAAGGGATGAGATAAAAATGGCTATGTATAATAAATCTACAGGAAAGTCCTTGGGAATAGATGGTATTCCTGTAGCAGTTTGGATGTTAGGAGGGAAAAAAATAATAAAGATCTGGAAGGTTTTGTTTAACAGTATTTTAAGAGAAGTACCAGCATCCTGGAAGAAGGCAGTGGTAATGGTAATACCTAAAGAGGGCAAAGATCCGGATCCAGCTTCATACAGGCCCATTTCAATATTAAACCATGATTATAACGTGTTCATGTCTATAATGCCTAGATGAATGGCAAAAGTGATACCAAAATTGATAGATATAGATGTATGGTTTTGTGGAGGGGAGGCACAGATTTGACAACATTAACAAAATACTGGTGATCCAGACACAAGTAGGATGTAAGAAAGTACTACTTTTATTGGTGGGTCTTGATGCAGAGAAAGCATTTGACAGGGTAGAGTGGGACTTCATGAGCAGGGCAATGGAAGCATTTGGTTTTCCCGATACAATTATAAGGTTGTTTAGAAGAATAGTGGGTGGGGTCCTCTCTGATAATTTCCACTTGAGTAGAGGAACCAGGCAGGGTAGTCCGCTTTCCCCTTTGTTGTTTGCAATATATTTAAAACCACTGACAAAGAAAATAAGGGACTCAGAAATTCAAGGATATAATATGGTATGGTAGTCAAGAAAAGTTGGCTCTATTTACAGATGATATTACTTTATACATGACAAAACCAGAAAGGGACATTACAGTGTTGTGGAACAGTTTAAGACAGTTTCACATCTTCTCAGGATACAAAATGAATGAAGCTAAAACAAAAACAATAGCGGTAAATTATGCATCCACACACAAACTGGTCCAACAATATCTATGAGGACATGTTAAAATTAAGTATTTAGAAGTATGGATTAGAAATGACTCTGTGGTGACAGCTAAGGATATGCAGAAAGAGACTAAACAGAAGATAATACAAAAATTGAGAAACTGGAAGTTTTGTTATGTGGATATGGATACTAAGATACAAGCCATTAAAATGTTTTAGTCCCTTTAGTCTTATACACAGATCAAGCATACTTATCAACTGTTGGAGAAGTTGTGGATACCAATTAAAAAGAGTTGAAGGGTTTGATCTGGGAAGGGAAGACAGCAAGGGTCAAGTGGGATAAGCTAATTCTACCAATAGAACAAGGCAGACTAGGATTACCTAATTTGAGGGGGTATTTTACAGCAACACAGTTAAGGCTCTTATAGACAGCACAAGCAGAAAACAATAATTAAAATTGGAAAGGAATGAAGCTGTCACAGGGAGGAAGCTCAAGAAATAAGAAGTTGAGATTTTGTCTGCAGACTGTTAAGAACAACCAAAATCATACAAAGTTTTATATTCATAAAATAGCACGGAATATTCTAAGAAACAAACCAGCATGAGAATGGACAAAAGAGATTTTGGCTGATAGAGATGACTGTGGTCAGGGATACAGGTAATAGGCAAGAGGGGGCTGGAATTTATTGGAGAAAACTGGCAAGAGGGGGCTGGAATTTATTAGAGAAAACTGACAAAGGAACCAAGGTATTGGGAGTAAATAACTAGAGAGAAAGATGATAAAATGGGATGACGGCGAGAATTTATTTGGACTGTAGGTTACAGATTCCCTTCCCTATCAAGGATTGATATCAGAGTATAGTCAAAGAGAAAGAAATAGGGGCTCCTAAATGAAAGACCAGCACTAGTCGAGTTTTTAATAGAATATGGAACAGGTGTTGCTGTTAAAAAAGGAATAAATTAGTAAAGTTTATAAAGTATTGCATGACAATTATAAGAATCAATCAGAGGAGCTTAGAAAGGATTAGGAAGAGAGACTGGATAAGAAATTCACAAAGAGGTAATGGGGGGATATATGTATATCTCCCAAATATGCAACAATGTCTAGAAGACTTGGAATCTTTGCCTGGAAGTGTTTACACATGTATTTTTATACCTCAAGTAATCTCCAAAGAATTTTTCCTCAGGTGGCTAGCAAATGTTGGAGGTGTGACAGGCAAGGAAAGAGGCAGCTGGGAACATATTTTTTGGGAGTGTAATGAGCTGGCATACTTTAGGGATTCCCTGCAGACTGCTCTGTTGGAGATCCTGGGTGAGCAGACTGGACTGACTGGGAAGATGACTTTTTTTTTGAGTAATGCTACAGAATCGGAATTGCTTAGATATAAATAAAGCCTTGCTGAGTCTAATTATGGTGCTAAAAAACAAATACTAAAAAATGGAAATCAAAGTCTAGACCAACTTTATTAGACGTAGTGAACAGAGATAAAACAACTGGAAATGGGATCTTTAGAAAAGGGAAGCAGCAAACTGCATAGGAAAGAAATAGGAATTATGGGTACAATATATGCAGAGCAGGAATGAGGCTTAAGAGGCAGGATTTGAATGAGCCATATAATACTTAACTGACAATGACTGGATGGTTTATAAGTAATGTATAATGTTTTCCAACTACAGTTGTTTCAATGGTGTCTGTGATGTAAAATATCTGCAACTAAAGTGGTATCACTTTGTATGTTTTTCATGTATATAAATGTAAGCCTGCCTCTGTCATATGTGAAAATTTAACAAAGATGTTTGGAGAGGAAAAAGAAAAGGACAAGAGAGGAGAGAATGCTAACTGTAAGAGAGATCACAAGGGTATACGCCTTAGTATGCCAGTCTGCCAGGGACATGAAAGAATCACCCTTCTCAAGAGCTGAGAAAGTAGTTTGGGATGTTTTCAAGATGCACATATGACATTAATGATAAGGTCCATGGGAGTGATGAGCCACAACTCCTTCTTCTCTCTTACCTACTGAATCAGTCACTGATGGGATGATGGAATAGGAGCCACTTGACTTAATCAGCTTGATAGTTTTAACAAAGGAGAACTCAATCAACACAGAGCAGTTGGGGAAGGGGGTACTTTCATTACCTATTTATGTCTCCAAGTAATGGATTCTGGATCTTCTGATTTCTGCTAAGATGCAGATGACACAAAAGTACTTCAAAGAGTGGATCCTAGGCCTTAAACACTGGTCCTATATGGACAGACTCAAAAAACTCTAACTATTCTCTGTCTCATATTGCCTACTTAGAGGTGATCTCTGCTTGACTTACAAAGCCATGTCTAACCCAGCTCTGTTAGAAATGCTGTATCTAAAGAAATCCCAATCCCTCCGCACTACATGCTCCAGAGACCTCAACCTCATAACCCAGAGACTGCCCATGCTATAGAATAGACTGCCCATATACGTCAAGCGGAGCGCCTCACTGCCCCTCTACAAGAGAAATCTTGATGAGTGAATGAGAAATAAAGAATTCATCCTGGGGATCACTCCAGTGGCTCTACTCGACACAGGCACTGGGAACTAAGGTCGGGTGGCACGATGCCAGGGTAATCCTATGGGCTAGGCTTGTAAAGGCTCCAGGGCCATTAGCCTAGTACACATCTATGAACCTATGAATAGTTAAGAGAACTTCATCTGTTGCTATAATAAGCTTCAGCATGTCCTCATGTGGCACTGAGCTCACGACATCCATGAGTCAGGCCATGGGTGCAGCTGTAATAGGTGGCATAGGGACAAAGGAAACATGTATTGGGCCCAATGATGGCATAATGCCAATATCTTCATTGGACCCTGGCATGACAGAAACTACTGGATACTTCCCATTCTAGGTCACTGAGGTCTGCTGAACCTGGGGAGAAGTGTCCTTGTTCCAAAAGGCAACTGCTGTTCCTGTAGTTCCGCTAAGTTCCCTCGTTCCAGCTACAGCTGGCTGATTGGTTTTCGCCAGCCACCTTCTCACCGGCTCTTCCCGCTCTGTTCGCCCTTCTGGCTCACTCTGCTACCCTACCCTGCCCCCATTTCTACCCTCCCCCACTACTCCTACTTTTATTTCAACTCCTAACCCCTCCCTCTCCCACCCAACCAATCATCTTCATACTTTACCCCCTCCCCTTTGTATTTCCACCCGCCAATCACAACCACTCCAACCCCATGCTTCAAAGTTTCTATAACCATCTAAATCCACTCCTACTACACACACATACAATCTGCCTAACTCCTTATATACTGCTAATACACACATACACCCCTCTACCACGCCACATCTTCTACCACAAACCTACACCCCTCTACCATGCCATGTCGTCTACTACAAACCCTTCTCATCCCATCCATCAGCATATTATTCTTACTCCCTTTATACCATGCTACCTCCTACTCCTATAACCAACCCCCCTCCTTCCTGTCCTACACCCCTATTCCCAACCTCCATCCTCATCCCACTAAAATGCACTTCCACACCATATCCACCTCTTTAGTTCACCCAACCCACTCTACTACTTCAGAATAAAAGATTTCCCCCATCAATAAAATAGCAGATACCTAAACTAATACTTTTCTCTCCACAACAATTAAAGACCAAATTAAAACTACTACTACCTTTCCTCAACTACCTCTGCTTAGCATGGGACATACACCCAAACCCTAGACCAAATACTTCCTCTAATCCCAATCTCCCTGTCACAAGCAATACAACCAACTTAAATACCTCAAACTCTTCACCATCAATGCTCAGAGTCTAAGAAATAAAGTAGCCCACTTTCATGCGTGGCTAAACCACAACCTACCTGACACCGTAGCCATTTCAGAAACTTGGCTAAAACCTCCGATTCTGATCCTTCCCCCTGGATTCCAAGCCCTCAGACATGACCCATTAAATAGAAAAGATGGTGGGGTAGCCTTAATCTACTCTAACCTACTATCCATTACTCTCTACCCTAATCCAATTCCTCCATTAAATAATACAGAACTAGTCATATGCCTACTAAAAATGAACAACCATAAAATCATTTGTATCATGGCCTTCTACATCTCCACAATACCACAACACTTGAAGAAATTCTCCTATGGATCTCAACCAATATTAAGCTAGAGACCTTCATACTAGGTGATATAAACATAGATTGGAATAAAATCAATAACTCTAATCCCACCATATCCATCAATCTATTCAACTTTACCCAACTAACTCCATTACTAGACCCAACAAAACAAACCCCATAGGTACCACACTAGACTGGATCCTAGTCACCCATCCTAATAAAGTCTTAAACTCAGGCATCCTACCCGACTCTTTAGGGGACCACCTGCCAGCTTTCATCCACTGAGCAGCCCACTCCTCTCCTCACCTACACTAATATATTCACACATGTAACCTTACAAACTTCAACCCCACAACTTTCTCTAACTCCCTAAAACAAACTGGAACTCTTTAAAAACTCTTCCTATAGACAATGCCGTAGAATTTTTCAACTCAACCTTCTTAACTGCCCTCAACTCCCTAGCTCCACCAAGAACAAAAAGAATAAAAACCAATACCGCCCCATGGCTAACCAAAGATACCAAAAGACTTATGCAACAAAGAGATAAATCCTGGAAACTATACCATCAAAACAAGCAGCTAGAAACTCTTCTTAAATATAAACAACTCCGCAACTTTGTTAAAAAAACAAATTATCAGAGAGACAAAGTCCTACTTTATCAAACACCAGTCTAACCACTCATAAAATCCCAAACATTTCTGGAATTCCATTAACTCACTTCTCAATCCAGGTACCAAAAACAACCCCTGCCCTGACACCAGCAAATCTGATCCTGACAGCCTCTCTGTTCAACTCCTTCTTTACCAAATCCATAGCAAAACTGACCAAGGCCTTCCCAAACAACAACCCTTCCCCTCAACTACTCCAATCTTCCCTAGCCCCTACACCACCCACTACCCCCACAATCCTCCTCCAATATTTGAACTTAAACCCATCTCAACCTCCTACATAAAAAAAATTATTCAACTAAAACCATGCGCCAATGTCCCTGACAATATCCCATCTTTCTTCCTAAAAACTGCCGCAGATGGAATCGCTCTCCCCATTAGCATCTTGATCAACAGAACCATACAGGAATCTTATGTGCCCACATTGTGGCATGCAGCCTTTATTCTACCTCTCCATAAAGGAGGCAAAAACAATAGTAGCTCTAACTAACGCCCCATAGCTATCCTCTCCCCAATCTCAAAACCTCTGGAAAAATGCATCCACCTTCAGCTTATGCCATTCCTAACCAACCACAAACTAATCACTCCAACCCAACACTGCTTTCGACCTAGTCATAGTACTATCACTGCCCTTCTCTCCTTCTTAGATACAGTTAATCTTGCCCATGATTCTGGAAAAATAGTATCAACAGTGCTACTAGATCTGTCCAATGCATTCAATACAGTCTCCCACACCCATCTCCTGAACCATCTTTCTAACCTTAATCTCTCTCAGAATACCTTATCCTGGTTCTCAAGCTACCTCTCTGACATATCTCAAGCTGTGAAATGGGGAAAAGGCACCTCAATCTTCCTTCCTACCCCCAATGGGGTACCCCAGGGATCCATACTTGGTCCAATGCTGTTTAACATCTTTATCAACGATTTCCACACAGCCATACTCAACACCAAAATCGTACAATATGTAGATTAGTCTGCTCTGCCTCTAACCTCCCTGAGCTCCAAACAATGACTCAAACTGCCTTCTCTACCACTGAGAACTGGATGCTCCAAAACCACCTTTCTCTAAATGCCAAGAAATCCAAAACACTATTCTCTCCCTCAAAAGCCTTCCCTCTTGATAAAAACTCATTCAAAATTATTAGCCATAACAACTACTATAGAGGTTGTTCCCTTCACTAAACTACTTGGGGTAACTATTGAAGACCTAAAATTTGATACTCACATCCAGCAAAACATTAAGAAAATGCATATAAAACATGGCATGCTATATAGAAACATCCACTTTCTCTCTCCTTCCACAAGACAAACTCTCGCCATCACCTATCTACTCCCCTCACTAATGTATGGCGCTCCTCTAATAACAAAAGTACAGTTGTGTACCTACCATAAATGTAGATGTTCGAGTGTATTCACTGTTGCAGTCATTACACTTGGGTTATCCTGCTGGCAGGCTACCCGCATTCGGCCTGAATTCCAAAGTCCTGGCCCGGCGTCGGTTGCTGTCGCTTCTTCCCTGATGTCAGTGCGCCAGGGGTATATAAGATGCAGCCGACGCCATTTTCTTCAGTTTTTCTTGTCCCAGATGTCAGGTGTCCCCAAGAAGGTAGGCAATACATATTGCTTATAAAAACATACAGTAAAATAAAAACCAATACCTTCCTCTACAAGCAAATACATCACATAGGTTGTATAGGATAGAGAAGTATAGATAAGTCCCAGCAAATAAAGGGGGATGGAGGGTGGGTAACCTGGACTGCAACAGTGAATACACTCGAACATCTACATGTATGGTAGGTACACAACTGTACTATGTTCGTGTTTCACTGTTGCAGTCATTTCACTTGGGTTGAATCCCAAAGCTGAGGTAGGGCGGCTGGGTCTAAATAGGATTAGGAGTGGCTATGAGGCCCTGCAGAACTGCAGTGGCAAAGCCTGCTCTAGATTTAGAATAAAGAGATAAGTGATAATGCTTGGTAAAGGTGTGTACTGAACTCCAAGTTGCAGCCTCCAAAATATCCTTGGCTGGTAGTCCTCTGAGAAAGGCTGAAGTGGCTACTGCCCTGGTAGAATGTGGCCTAATATTCTTAGGCAATGACTTGCCATGCTGTGCATAGCAGAAATGAATACAGTGTCCTATCCACTTTGAAATAGTCTGCTTTGAGATAGCCTTTCCTTGTGATCCTGCAGCATATGCTACAAACAGTTGCTCAGTTTTTCTGAAAGCTATTGTTTTGTCCAAGTAGAAGCGTAGCTGCCTGTGTATGTCCAAAGAGTGCAGAAGTTTCTCCCCTTTATTCTGGGGATTTGGATAAAATGTTGGTAAATGAATGGTTTGGTTAAGAGCCACACTGGATACTACCTTTGGCATAAATGTTGGGTTTGTCCTTAGAGAAACCCTGTCCGGATGAAAAATGATAAAAGGTTCCACTGCCATTAATGCCTGTAACTCTGAGACTCTTCTTGCTGAAGTTATTGCCAGGAGCAGAGCAGTTTTCCATGACAAGAATTTTATATCAGCCGTATTGGCTGGCTCAAAAGGAGGCAGTGTGAGCTTTTCCAAAACAAAGTTGAGGCCCCATGTAGGTATCAGTGCTCTCCTTGGGGGTCTTATGTTTTTTGCCCCTCTGAGGTACTGTCTTAGCAGTGGATGAGAGAAAATAGGAGGTTCTGTATTGTAATGAACTGAAATGGCTGAGGCATGGATCTTAATTGATGAGAAGGATAGGCCTTTGTCCACATCTCAGTTAAGTATTGCAAAATCTGAGGGATATTTGGAACAAGTGGTTCAAGTCCTTGAGCCTGGTTCCAAGCACAGAATCTCTTCCATTTATCTGCATAAGATTTCCTGGTGCTGGGTCTGCTGGCTTCCAAAATAACATACATAACAGCTTTAGAGAGAGGTGTGTTCTGAGTGGCTATATTATCTGCCATGCAACCAGATTTAATGTTCTGAATTGGCTGTGCAGCAGCTGGTTGTTTTGCTGAGTCAGAAGATGAGGAATTTGAGGTAAAGTCCAGGCTGGTCCTTGAGACAAGCTCTTTAGGATTGGGTACCAGTGCTGGCGTGGCCAGTCTGGGGCAATCAGAATAATTTTTGGCTTCCCTTGTTTGACTTTTAGGAGTACCTTGGGAAGAAGAGGTAGTGGTGGAAAGGCATAAACTGTCAGTGTTTTCCAACTGAATGATAGAGCATCCACTTTCCATGCTTGTGAGTGATAAGTCCTTGTGCAGAATTTCTGTAGCTGGCAGTTGTGAGGGGAGGCAAAAAGATCTATGTCCGGGCATCCCCATTTCCTTGTTATCAAGCTGAAGACCTGTGGATTTAGTTTCCACTCGTGAGGGTCCATGAGGTTTCTGCTTAGTTCGTCTGCCAGAGTATTTTCTTTCCTGGCAGGAATTGCGCCTGTAGATGTACTTGGTAGGTCAGTACTGTGTTCCACAAAGTCATGGTTTGCCTGCAGAGGGGGTAGGAATGTGTGCCCCCTTGCTTGTTTATGTACCACATAACTGTAGTATTGTCCGTCTTTAGTAATAGTTGTCCTGGGTGTAGTAGATCCTTGAAGGCTGTCAGGGCATTCTGTACAGCTAGCATCTCTTTTTGATTGATGTGAAGATACATTTTGTCCGCGGGCCACGTGCCCTGAATACATTTTTTGCCATGTGTGTGTCCCCCAGGCATAATCCAATGCATCTGTTATCGTCTGCCTGGCTGTGGGTAAAGTGAAAGGCTGTCCCTTGTTGTGGTGACAGGCCAGTGCCCACCATCAAAACTCCTGTTGCAGGCAGAGAATAAGATTTATTATTGTTTCCAGGCTGTGGCAATGTTGAGTCCAAACACTTTTTAGATACCATTGTAGCTTCCTCATATGCAGTCTTGCATATGGAATTAGCAGAATGCAGGATGCCATGAAGCCCAAAGCCTGCAGAATTTTTCTTGCAGGTAGCTGGGTCTTTGTTGCCATCATTTGAAAGTAATGAGTCAGTTGCCTTTGTTTGTCTGGCGTGAGTTAAGCCATCTGGGCAGTTGTATTTAAGCTTGCACCCAGGAATATTATCTCTTGAGAGGGCACTAGTTTTGATTTCTTTTTGTTTACTGTGTACCCTAGGCAAATTAGTAATCTTTTTACAAATGCCAGATGCCTTAGTAGAATGTCCTTGCTCTCTGCTTGAATAAGGCAGTCATCCAAGTAGGGATATATTTGAATTCCTTTTTGTCTGCAAAATGCAATTACTGGTGCCAGGCATTTTGTGAAGACCCTGGGCACAGTAGATAAGCCAAAGGGCTGTGCATAGAATTGGTAATGCATTGAGCCAGCTATGAATCTGAGGTATCTTCTGCAATATTGTCTGATTGAGACATGCAGGTAAGCCTCTTTGAGGTCCAAAGTAACTAGCCAAACCTTCTTGCCCAGCATGGGTAGAAGTTGCTGTAGTGTCAACATTTTGAATTTTGGAACATCCAGGAAAGTATTTAGAATTGACAGGTCAAGTATTGGTCTCCAGGCTTTGTCCTTTCTGGGTACGAAGAAAAGTCTTGAATAAAAGCCTTGCCCCTGTTCTTGCTGTGGTACTTTTTCAATAGCTCTCATGTCCATGAGAGCAGAAATTTGTTTTTGTGCCTCTGCCCATTGGTTTTGTGGAAGGTCTGGCATACCTTTTGACCTTGGCAGGGTGTGAAAGTGGAACTTGTAACCCTGATAAACAATATTCAGTACCCATTTGTCCTGGGTGATCACGTGCCAATTTTGTGAGAAGAGTGCTAGTTTTCCCCCTAAGGGTGTTGTCAAAAAATAAGTGCTTGACTTTAGTAGAGGGAAGTCATTGAGACGGTTCCCTATAAGGTTGTGATTTGTCTTCTCCGCCTTTGGGGGCTGCAGCATCCCATTGTTTAGGTCTGTATGAGCCTTGGGGCTGAGCTCTGCCTCTTGGGTGTCTGTATCTGCCTCTTTGTGGCCTGTCTGACACTGGAAAGGACCAATTTTTAGAAGGCCAGTTCCTGCTAAATTTAGGTGGCTGTACCTGTAAGAAATCCTTTCTGTCTGCATTGATTTTGCTTTATCCTCCATTTTCTTTAACACCTCTTCTGCCTTAACACCAAACAAAGTATCATGCTGTAATGCAGCATCCAATAATTTTGCTTTAACATGATCAGGTAAACTTTGTTCTTTTAACCAAGCATGCCTTCGAATGACAGAGCCTGTAACTGCGGCTCTGCAAGAAGCCTCTAATGATTCAAAGCCACATTGCAGAGTATGTTTTCCTACTTGTTCAGCTGCATGAAATAAATCCTGCATTTCCTTATTGTCAGGACCTTCTGAGCTTGTAAGCATTTTCTGTTTTAGCAAAGACATTAGATATTGTTGGTATTTAAGCATGTGAAACTGGCAGTTTAAAGCCCTTACAGCTAAAGTAGCAGAAGTGTAAACTTTCTTCCCCCATCTATACAGTGCTCTAGAATCCCTATCAGAGGGAACAGGTTTTTTTGCAGTGGAAGCCTTGACCCCTTTGGGACTCTGAAAAATTGTTTCTGGGTCAGCAGCAGGGTTTTTATACAGAAATTTATGAGAGTCTGGAACCCTGTAGTATCTATCTGGCTTGACTGGTGCAGGGGGTAAAGAATCTGGAGACAAACTGGATTCAGAAAAAACATCATCAACAATATCTAGTACAGGTGGAATAGCAAGGGGCCTGTGCTGAGGCAGTAAAAGAAAATCTCTGAGCCTTTTCTTGGATTCTGAATAATCCTGGCTCTCCCAATGGAAATGCTCTCTCATGGTGTGCAGGGTTTCCCCAAAAGAATAATCATTAGGAGGAGAGGCTGAAGGGATAGATTCTTCAGCATCAGATTCCTCATAGGGAGGAAGAGAATATCCCTGTTCTGAAGAGGGATCAGAGGAAATAGCAATCTGGTCAGAGAAGTCATAGTCAGTGTCTTGCCTAGGCCTTTTATCAGGAGGGGGATGGGAACCCCTGATCAAAGTAATTAGGCCCTCGGCCATCTTGAACATCTGTTTCTTTGGCATGGATGACTGTCCAGTAGAATGCTGTACTTGTTTCTTTGTCTTTAATGGTGTTTTAGCCTTTGCTTTAGCTGCTGAAGCGGACTTTATGGTAAGCTGTGAAGGTCTGAAGACACCCTCAGAAGCCGATGCCTGCTCAGCAGCTCCGGACTCATCAGAGGGAATAGTTTCCATAGGCCCAATACCTTGAGTTTCCAGAGGCCTAACTGTCTCCAAGTGGGAGTCGGAAGTGGCCTGTGGCTCTGAGGTAGATGGTGTCAGGGGCTGCGAAAGTGCCTCACTGAGAACCGGCGAACCAGCGACTGGCCTAGAAGAGGCTTCGTCATCGGTTTTGGACCTCGGATGCCTGTCCTTTTCTTTGTCTGAGTTTTTTTATGAATTCTGGTCGTCGGTTGTTCCGACGGCATTATGTACTTAAACCTTCGGCCAAAATAATGTAAAGCAAAATCAAACAGACGCTTAATAGTGCGTTTGTTGAATCTAGCACAAAACCGACAACTAGCAACATCGTGGTCAGGGCCTAGGCAAGGAATACAGTAAGAGTGAAAATCCTTATGAGGTATTTGCTTCCCATAAGAAATACAATTGTTAATTTTTAATGACATTGGTCTGGAGCAAGAAAAAGTTTCCCCAAAGGGGTACTTAGCTTTTTTGAAGACTTCGGTTCTGAAATTCAATTTCGAAAGGAGTCGGCCGACTGGCACTTGCGAACTGCTTTTGCTTTGGGCACCGCATGGCAAGAAAAACTGAAGAAAATGGCGTTGGCTGCATCTTATATATTTCTGGCGCACTGACGTCAGGGAAGAGGCGGCAGCAACCGACGCCGGATCAGGACTTTGGAATTCAGGCCGACTGCGGGTAGCCTGCCAGCAGGATAACCCAAGTGTAATGACTGCAACAGTGAAACACGATGAACATCATATATTCCTCTCTCTCCTCCAAACTGGAAGTCTGTTATAATAAAATTTCTTAATTTGCCACCAAAGCCAAATACTCCTCCCATCATTGCATTGCCCTTCATTTGTTAAATTGGCTTGAACTCACCAACCATCTAGACTATCTCCAAATTACTACAGCCCACAGACTAATATTTCAACCTACTAAATGCCCTGCACTAACCAACATCCTACAACCATACACCCTAGACAGAACTCTTTAGATCCAACTCTAAGATCCACTCACCAAAACCTAATCACTGTCCGCAAACCCAACAGATCTGCTAGTCAGCTTCTATTATCCTTTTCCTTAGCTAAACAATGGAATTCTTTTCCTTCCTCACTAAGGACTTGTAAAAACTTTGATAACTTTAAAACTCAGCTACATTCCTACCTTTCCTCTAACTGGAAATGCACCTGCACTCTCCCCACCTAGCCTACTAATCATTCCACTCCATCCTGAATAATTAAACTCCTGACTAACTCTGAATACAAGCTAATCTAACATAAATGTACATATTGTAAATAGCTCATTCCACCTTTCCTCTCTACTTGAACTAAGTCATTACTCTCTCTTTCAATAAAGTCACTACTGCCATCTTAAATATTTAAATACTATTTAACCATAGAATTATTCCTGTTCTCTAACATGAAATGTAACTGTAAATGTGTCTACTTTACTATGATTGCATCTGTAACTAAACTATGTAATGCAGAGCTTTTCTCCCCGGGCCTCCACTGAAAACAGGCTCCCTGAGCCCAGTGGACCTCCCCGGTCATCAAACTGGAAATAAATAAATAAATAAATAAATAAATAGCACTCAAGAAAGCAGTTCTATGGAGGAGGCCAGTTTGAAATGTGCTATGGTTGGCTGAGCTGGGGATGGGCAAGGATAACATCTTAACATGCACCCCCCAATAAGACAGAAGGGAGGTGCAGCTGTCACGGGCACCTCACTGTCTGCTCAGGTTGAAGAGAGGTATAAACCTGAGCCCCTGCTAGTCAAAGATGACAACATAACACAACAGACCATGAAGCATGCTGTGTGATGGATTTTCTTCACAGTGAGTGAAAAAGATTTCTGCCCTTCATTTACTTTCCTAGTTATTCCAGTGCTAAGCACTCTCAACCTCCAACATCCTTTCAGTAGTGGGATAGGCAAGGATTCCCCTCTGCATATGTTTCAGGTAGCAGGGCTGAACTAAAAGCATTTATAACAGTATTCCATATCACACTCCTATCTCAATTAATACTTAAATGTTGCCGTAGATCCTAGCTCAAGAAGCAGGCAGTCACGTTTCAGATGTGAAATGTGGGGACTTTCCATGAAGCACGTATGTCCCACAACAGAGATCTCAAGAGTAGAAGCAGTGGAAAAGAACCATCAAGTGGGGGGAGGGTTTGGGCAGAATCGAGCTGGGGGCCTGTGCATTATAGTAATGGTCAAGCTGAGCAAAGTATCTCTGATTTCTATTCCCTAGGCATATAACTCAAGTACCTCACTTGTTAGCAGGCATTTAATGGTGATGCCCTTTTCAGTTTCATTATCAATTAAACATTTTGTGTTTCACAAAACATATTTCAGCAAATTAAATGGTCTTGGGATAAACATGCAGACAAAGGACAGTATATTTATGACCATGCAGAATTCACAAACAATTCAAATTCAGCAAAATCTTTTCAGAAATACTAAAATTTAAAAAGCATTCTGGCATTCACAGTAAGAGTCTTTATCTACACTTTTATTTTGATCTTCTTAACCCTGAATCATTAGGCTCCTGAACTGCCCACTCATTCCCAGTTCAATGGCAAGATGGCAGAGTCCTAAATGATATCACACTGCAAAGCAGAAGACATTTTTCAATATGAACTAATCACACTTTCAGTAAAATGACATCAATACAGAAAGAGTGCATGTGACTCTGGACACCTGACAATGTCTTCCAGTTATACTCACCATCCTACTGCGGCTCCACCCAGACTCCTCCAGGTAGCTGCCAGATTGTTTTCTTTCTGCCCTGAAGCACATAGGCCACTAGTTGACCCACTTGTTTATGCCTATAGACAGAAGCTCTCTGTTCCCTGTGCATCATTGGGCCAAGAGAAACCAATAAGAGTTGTACAGCAGTCACATCAGTTAGTCAAACACATTTAAGCCACATCTACTCAAATTCTAAGGTCCTAGATTAAATGCCAGGGTGCTTAAAAATGCACTCCAAGTTGTACAGTACTACTTGTCTTTTTACCTGCCAACATCTGCATTCTTTGCCCTGGCACCACCACTGGCTCTTCGGCTGCCACTGGAAGAGGATGACCCCAATGAGTCACTAGAGGAGCTACTGATGCTGTCACTGTCTTGTCCACGGCCCCAGGTTGCAGCAGCCCATCCGCCACGTAGAGGACGACGACTCAAGGTGGGAGAACTGTCAGAGGTAGTTTCTGGAGCGCTGCTGTCAATACTTGCCATTCCTAAGAGATTGGCACAGGCTTATCAAAAATATTTGACTTTCACATGACAATTTTCAAAGAATATCTTGCCAAGTATATTCCCCCACCTCCAAAGTAAAGTACTGTATGAATTAATGAATGAATCAAAAACCCATACACAATGTGGCATAAAAAGACAGCCTAAAACCTGCTCTGCATTGCTTTCTTCTGTTAACTCATACAGCTCTTTGCTCCTCTGCCAGAAATTGATACAATGTGATCACTGGGACTACTAATAATCTGTCAAAACTATAGTCACATGACCATGCCACTAACAAAAGGTACACTGAATTAAAAGCACAGGTAGTTATCACACTACGCAATGTGAAGAAAGAACTGTCTACCCTTATGTATTTTTCCCCAGCTATTGTGAGAGCTTGTGAATTAATATGGACAAACCCTAACACAGTACATTCTAACCTCCTACACAGAAAGAAAACTGTAGAGTTATCACTACTAAAGTCGTCAGGCTATTCCAGCAAGAAGCCCTGCTGGCAGCAACCACTAAATACGCATGTACAGACTCACTCTATTAAGCCATTTGACAGCTTATATGTTTCTTGATTATTCTACACCTTTCAACACTGTCTCAGTAGCTTCAGCTACATTCAACACTGTCCAGTTCAGGAAGAAAACTATTGGGTGTGCTACTATAAGCATCACTATAGTATCACAACCAAACTCTTTTCTTAACTGCAGCAATAAATGGAAGCGGCTGTAAAATGATCCTTTTTTTTTTATACAAAAACATCTTTATTAAATTATCACATATGACATAGGCAACCTTAAATTTACACAAATGAAAATAAACCATATCGACACAATCTTGGTTGCAAACATTATACATTACAAACTACGTCAACACAACTGTAGCTGCAAACATTATGTCACTTAAAATATATCCAGTCATTGTCAAGCAATCATTACACATAGCTCATTCAAGTCCTGCCTAGTTTTAAACGTTCTTCCTTCTCTGCATGTATTTAACCCACAATTCCCATTTTTCCTATGTAATTTGCTCCTACCCTTTTCTAAAGATCCCAATTCCAGTTGTTTTTATCTCTGTTACTATCACTATTTCTAGTACAGTTGATTTAGACTTTGATTTCCAATTTCTAGTAGTTGCTTTTTGGTTCCCATCATAATTAGACTCAGCAAGGCGTTACTATGTCTTAGGCAATTCCGATTCTGTATTATAAATTAAAAAATAATTTCCTTAGTTACACCAATTTGTTTACCCAGCATCTCTGACAGAGCAGTCTGCAGGGAATCTTTAAAGTCTGACAACACATTACACTCCCAAAAAATATGTTCCCAGTTACCTTTTTCTTCCACACTACACCTTTAACATTTCCTGTCTACCTGATGAAAAAATATTTGGACTTTACTTGAGGTATAAAATACCTATATAAACACTTCCAAACAAAGATCCTAAAACGTCTACACTGTTGCATATTTGGGAGACGTACATATATCTCACAACTGTTTCTTTGTGAGTTGCTTATCCAATCGTTCTTCACAATCCTTTCTAACCTTCTCTGATTGATTCTTATAATTATCATGCAAAATTTTATACGCTCTACTAATTATTCCTTTCTTAATGGCAACTTCTGTTCTAGATTATACTAAAAACTCTTACCAGTGCTGGTCTTTTAGGACCACCCTATTTCTTTCTCTTTGCCTATACTCTGATATCAATCCTTGATAGGGAAAGCAAATCTCTAACCTGCAGTCCAAATAAGTTATTGGCGTCTTCCCATTCTACTACCTTTCCCTCTCTAGTTATTTGCTCCCAATACCTTGGTTCCTTTGACAGTTTTCTCCAACAAATTCCAGCCATCTCTTGCCTATTGTCTGTATCCCTAACTGCAGTCATCTATATCGGCAGCATCTCCTTTCTCCATTCTTGTGTTGACTTAGTTTTTAAAATACTTTCTGCTACTTTATGAATATAATATTTTACATGATTGTTTTTCTCTTTAAACATCTGTATCCAAAAGCCCAGGCACTCCTTGTTTCTTGAGCTCCCCCCATTTCATAATCCTCTCTTTCCAGTTTGAATTATAGTTTTCTGCTTGTGCTATGTATAGAAGCCTTAACTGTGTTGCTCTAAAATACCCATTCAAACTGGGTAATCCCAGTTCGCCTTGTTCTACTGGAAGAATCAGCTTATCCCACTTGACTCTTGCAGTCTTCCACTCCGAGATAAAGTCCTTCAGCTCTTTATTAATTGCTATCCACAATTTCTCCTCAGGTTGATAAGAATATGTCTGACTGTGTACAAGACTAAATGGACTAAAACTTTTTAATGCTTGTATCTTACTATCGATAACCGTATAACACAGCTTCCATTTCCTCAGTTTTTGTATTATGTTTTGTTTAGTCTCTTCCCACATATCCTCAGCTACCACACCGGAACCATTTTTAATCCCTACTCCAAATGATCATGTCCCCTTAAATATGGATATTGCTGAACCAATTCATATGTGGGTAAATAATTTACCGCTGTTGTCTTTGTTTTATCTTAATTAATTTTGTATCCCAAAAAGATCTGAAACTCTCTCAGTATGTTCAACAACACTGTTATGTTTCTGATTTTGTCAGATATAAAATAATCGCCATCTGCAAATAAAGCCAGCTTTTCCTGACTATCACACCAATTATACCCTTGAATTTTTGAGCCCTTATTTTCTTTGCCAATGGTTCTAAACATATTTATTTATTTTTTATTTATTGACATTTGTTAACCGGGTTGGTCCAGCTGGGCCAGCGGCCCGTTTTCAGTGGAGACCAGAGGAGAAAAGCTCCAGTTACAAAACAATTAAGGATTACATAGGTAACAAAAATAGAAAGTAGCATAACCAAGTTTCACTCCAAAACATATTAGTACAAATTTGATTGTAATCAAACATATTCAGATTACCCTAACAGAATAATCACGAAGAAATAAGTATATGAACTATTTTTTTTTTATACATATACAAACGAGTTATATACAAGGGATCAAATAAGTTATATACAAGTGATAAGATTTCTTGCCTAGGCTTCCTAGGAAGGTACAGATGCTAAACATGATGCAAATAACAAAGGGATTAAAGGATACTCCTGCCTCGTGCCTCTATTGAAGCAGAGATTATCAGAGAGGACACCACCCACTTTAATTTTTGTCTCCGATCCTTCATATATCTTTCTAATCAACCTTATACTTTTATCAGAGAATGCAAAAGCTTCTGTTGCTCTGTTCATAAAGTCCCAGTTTACTCTGTCAAATGCTTGGCTGCAACAAGCCCCACCACCAACAGTGGTATTTTCTTATATTCTGCTTCCCACTGAATCATCAGTGTTCTATTAATGTTGTCAAATGTTTTCCTCCCCTCCACAAAACAACACTGATTCAGCTCTATCAATTTTGGCATCACATTTACCATTCTTTTAGCCATTACTGATAAAACTCCTCCCCGCGGTCAAGTTGCGTTCGAAAGACATGCATAGAATGGGCATGCTTTCGTTGAAGGTTGGGCGTCGAGCTGGCACCTCAGCACCTGTAAAAAAATCTACTGCCAATCATTAGCGGACCGGAGTTCCGCTGTGGCGACCCCTAACCGGGAAAAGCCAAAAGAAGAACAACAACTTTATAATCAAGGTTTAGTAATGAAATGGGCTCATATGAAGCTGGATCTGATGGATCTTTACCCTCTTTAGGTATTAGAGTTACCACCTTCCGGGATGTTGGTACCTCTCTTCCTCTTAGAATACTATTAAACAAAACCTTCCAGATCTTTATAATTTTTTTTCCTCCTAGCTTCCAAACTTCAACAGTAATACCATCTACTCCTGAGGATTTTCTTGCAGATTAGTTACACATCACCATTTTTATCTCATCTCCTCCTATCCTAACTGGTAGAAATTGAGCCTCTTCTACCTCTAACCATGGCATATTTAATTCTAACGTAAACATTTCCATTTGTACCTTTTCTTGATTTCTATATTTCTCTGCTTTAGACAGACTTTCATAGAACTTCTGAAATACTTCAAATACTTCTACAGGATCCCTCGCTATCTTCCTTGTTATAAGCGCCCTAAGCTTAGTGACAGCCCTTTCTACTTTCTGTTGCCTCAATCGTTGTGCTACAAGCTTTTGTGCTTTCTACCCTAACCCAGTTTTTGTATCTTGGGGATGAGTATGTAAATTTAATTTGAACTCCTACTACTGAATTCACATATTCCATGTTAAATTTCTTTAAAAATCTACTCTCCTTTGTTTTATTTCCCTTCCAGCCCCAAGACACATCTTCACTGTTGCAAATCAAATTTCAGTCCCCACCTATAAGGAATGCTCCTTGCTGAAAGCTGATTATTTCTCCCAGAATTTCCTTAAGCTCCATTACAACAGTTTTCAGTGGAATATAAATACATGCCAGTGTAATCCCTCCTCCCTTTTCAGTAGCTCCTTAGTACTGCAAATTTACTATTATTGTCTTTTTTTTTCTGTTACTACTGGAGTTCCTCTTGCAATTAATATAAGTACTCATCTCTTCCTTTGCTCCAGGTATTCTGCTGAATATCCATCCTGAAAACCTTTCTTTATCAAATTCACATGTTCAGTTCTAAGTGTGTCTCCTACAACATTGCTAGTTGCACTCTACATTTTAATATAGTTCACTACTCTTTCTTTTTTTGTATTTATCTATGAGGCCATAAACGTGTAAAGACATTATAGAAAGCATCATATTCTTGAGAAAGGATTATTTTCACCTTTTATGTATAACAGCTTTTTTGTTAAATGTCTAGTTACAGCTTTTGTGTTACATGCAAGTTCTGTTTGGCAGGTTTATCTTTTATACAGCTGTTTCTTGTCATCTTCATTTAAGCCTATGTCACATCTTACAGAACTTTTTGTTTTATTGAAAACCCTCAAACAAAAACACACACACTCCCAATACCCCCTAAAACATATTAACTTAATAGCACAAAAAACTATCTATACCTTCAAATACTGAAGCTTTAACCTCATAACAGGAACAAATATTCCAAAGTGACAGCCACACATAGACTTGATCTGACCTAAAAGAAAAGTTATCCATGCTAAGACGCATAGTATAGCCTGTGGCTCTATTAAGTGCTGTCTGGTTTTGTTTTATTTCTATAGCTCTCTCAGCTGGGAAAACACTTGAATGCTTTCAGAAAACATTTTATCCAATCCATTTCTCTTTATCAGATTGTATGCCAGACATGAAAACCAGACATAAAACTGTTTACTAGAAAAAAAGCATTATAATACTCCATATTGTTTTTCATTTACTTGCTTTCTCTTAAAACTTACTAGATTAAGCTAATAGCTTTACCCAGTCATTCCCGTATGTAAGAATAAGAAAAAGCACACTAATTTTTCTTTTGTCATGCTCTTTCAAACATTTTTTTGTAGATTGCAGTGTCTACATTTATTTATTAAAACCAAACAAGGAGAAAGACAGAAAGGAGAAAGGAAAAAAAGATAAAACGGGAGCACCGGTTTATATCAGTACCCCCATTACACTTAAAAATAACTAGAAAAAACTTTATAACATGCAAAAAAGTCATGTACTATTTAAATAGTAGTATTAACAAAAAATTGTTTTACTTGCAATTAACTTTCTCCTTCTTCTTCCCCTTTCCTGAGTATTTTTCCGAATGTTAATGAGATGAAGTAGAGCATATGCTTTAGAGTCCCCTACAAGTTTAGCAAAGTCCAAAAAAGTCCAATATTTCCAGATTTTCTTAGTCATGTTTCACAAATATAATTATTCCTTTGTAATCCCCATTTGTCAATTTCTATGTTACTGATTTTATTCTCCAAACATTAATGACAAGAAGTAGGGCATACGCTTTAGAGTCACCTACAAATTTAACAAAGGCCAAGATTGTCCAATATTTCCAAATTTTCTTGTTCTATTCCTGTTCATCTTCATCTCCCAAGCCCTTTCTCTGCTTCATTTCCAACATACTCTCAATTCTTCTAGTCAACTCTTGTGCTTTTTTACCCTCTCTCAAGCATTTTCTGTTGCAATACTGGAAAAGGTTTCAATGGCACATTCTCTCTGTGTCTTTTTTTACCAGAAGAACAAGGAGAATCTCCTTCTGTTTCACAGCTCACTTTTTGTTGGACAAACTTTTGCATTTCTTCCTTAGCACTTAGTTCATAAAAAAAATGATTTTGTTCATCCAGGGAAAAATATTTTGAAGATAGCTGGGGACTGCAGCTTAAATCTCACACCTGCTTCTCGACATTCCATAAATAATTTTTTTTTTTGCAGAAAATAAACAGGTGGATTTCTACACAGAGATGGTCAGAACTTTTTACCAAAATGTTGCAACCACAAGGTAATCCAAAAGAACAAATGTCCACGTATGTTCCAAAAATATAAAGCTTTTATTCCAAAACACGAAACAGATGAGCGCTTTCACGTATACTATATATGCTTCTTCAGATCTAGCTTCTTATGTCTAAAACAAGCATTTAAATACTCTTTTTGATTTAATTAATTCATTAAGTAATTCAAATAATCTAATCAATTCATTCATTGAATTAAGCTAGTTTCAGTTAAAGTGCTAGCTACCTGAATAGGTATTTACTAGAATTAAGCAAGTGCTCATTCAAAAATGAAATACATAAATTCTACATGAAATATATTAAATAACATTCTTATTAAAACCATGTTGTTATACAATAAAACACTATATGCAGGCCCTATAAATAAAATATATGAAAATAATAATAAAATAAAATGTATGTATTGTTATGTTTTAAATCACCATTTATCATGTAGCTTATATGTTCGTAACTTATGTACTCATATATAAAAAGAACAATTACATCTGTATATGCGTATAAAAAATTCTCCCTAGGTGTATATTTCACAGTTGTAATAAAGCATCTTATGGGTACTGACCCTGAATTATAACTAAGGAACATGATGTAGACATTTTAAACAAATTTATATATAACATATCAACTTTTAAGTATGGCCATATACGTGAATTACAATGGAAAATCTTATATATTATATTAACATACCCAACTAGCATCTACTTAATTAATATTCTATCGAAGATGGACTTCCACTTCATAATTATTTATATTATAGCTTTTCCATATACTTCTTTTGATCTTACAATCATAGAATAGTATTAGCAAACTATCTCCTTGTTTTAAGTATAGATTTAATAGATACATATTGATTAATACCCGGATATATATGGGCTCTAAGCTTAAAAATCCATTCCAACTCTCTATTTTCCAATAGATTCACATGATCTCCCCCTCGACCATTAAAGTTCACTATCTCAAGTACCCTAAATTTAAATTGATGGTCTTTAAAATCTATATTATGTTTAGCTAGGGCATTCAGAGTATTTCTGCACTTTATATCGTACATATGGTTATATATTCTGTTTTTTAGTTTTCTTTTCGTTAGTCCTACATAAAATACTGGACAAGAATCACAAATTGCTAAATATATGAGGCTTTCAGTTACACATGTTGCCTCAAATTTAGGAATGAACATATATTTCAGTACTGGATGCATAAAATTCGGTTCATTCGTGATATAGGTACACGTTACAACGCTTACAAGGGAATGTACCCAATCTTAAACTTCCTCTCAAATCCAAGGTGTCATTCATTCTAGGGTTGGAGCATAATAGCCTTTTCAAGTTTTTATTGTTCCTATATGCAAACCTGGGGGAACTACCTACAATTTTAGTAGTGTTATCATCTATAGTTAAAATTCTCCAGTTATTTCGAATGATTTCACAAATTGCTTTATTATGATTGGTATATGTCATAACATATCTGACTATAGCAGTCTCATTTTTAGTTGTTTCCATGTTGCTTACTTTATAACTTTTATAACTATACCTATTAGGACTTCCTTTTTCAACCAGATTGACATCCTCATGAATAATGGGTATAAATACTTCATCTCTAATCTGTTTAATCAACTTTTTATTATAGCCTCTTTCATAAAAGAGTTTCTCCATTAACTCCATTTCTTTCATTTTCACATCATGATCCTTACATAATCTATTTATTCTGATAAATTGACTTTTAATGATGGCAGGAAAAACATGTCTTGGATGCATGCTGTCAAATCTTAATAACGTGTTCTTCCAGCATGATTTTCTTTGGAGGCTGGAGACTAAAGTACCTGCTTCAGTGCTTAAATTTACATCTAGGAAACTCAGTGTGTCATGTGAAGTTTCCATTGTAAATTTTAAAAAGTCAGTTGTACTTTCAAGATAATATAAGAATGTTTTAAATTCCTCTTTAGTACCCCTCCAAACAATGAGAACATCATCTACAAATCTTTTGTATAGTACTATTTTTTTCAAATAATGTATGCTTGAACAGAAATTCTTGTTCCCATTGGAAAACCACCAGATTTGCATGTGTGTTTGCACATGGGGTGCCCTAAATAATGGAATAAATGTACTACTCTTCTGCCTGGTGAATGATGAGTAGTCATTCTCCAAAAACACTCTGCTGTCTCCCACTTTTAGCACGTTGCCCTTCGGCCATAGTTTTGCCAGAATCAACTCCTTCTGTCGATAAGACTGTATCTTTACTATTAAAGGTCTAGGTTGTTTTCTCATAGCCAGGTTTGGAGCATACACATGAAGTGTCCTTTCAATCAGCAATTCCTGTTGTGGAATACCAGTCCAGTTTTTTATTTGTGCTTTCATAAAATTAATACAGCATGTTCCTTCTCAGGTTTTCCCTATATGCTCTGTCGTCTAATTCTATTACTTTTTGAAATGTCTCTTCTTATGCAGTCTCATATTCAGCCAGCCTTTTCTTCATTTCGCCCTCTGAGTTTTGCAGTTTTAGCACCTCATCTGAATATCTGTTTAAAGCTTCTTCCACTTTGTCCAGCCTTTTATTGCTCACATTGATATTCTCCATCAGTGTTTCATGTATTTTAGTCAGGTCTGTGTGCAATTGCCTTGTACTTTCCTCTTGGTTGCCTGAAGTCATGTCTGGAACTTGCACTGATTTCTGCAGAACAGCTGCAGTACTTTTCCCAGTCAGTGTTTTTTCCTCGCCTTTTGTCACTGATTTTCCTTCAAGTCCTCTGTATTTCTTTTTTTTCTGGCATCCAGGGCAGTGCACTTACTAGCCAGTTATTGAAATTTACCCAGAAACATCTAATGCATAGGAAGAGACAAAAGGTGGAGGTATCTCTATTCACATCAAAAACAAACACACTTCAAGGCAGATGAATCAGTATGAGAAGCCTGAACTTCTAAATGTCCAAATTATCATAGGCAAAATCGCATACCATATATCCTTGTAAGCTATAGGTCCCTTTCCATGACCCATAAAACCCACAATACATACTAAAATGTACTAGAGACACTCTCCATTCAACTCAATACCATATTCATAGATGACTGACTACTTCATTATAAACTGGAAATCTTACATGACAACTACCCTCCAAGAAGTCCTGTCATAGCTTAAAACTCAATGACAAGAAGTGTATAACAGTTGTTTTCAGAAAGACTTCCACCCCCTCAAATTACTATACTGATAAAACACCCTTAAGAGTAGACCCAGTGGTCAGGGATGTAAACACATGCAGACAGCAACTTGGTCTTTGAACATCATGTGTCTACTGTAGTGAGGAAATCATTACGCTGCACAACTTATAAGCAAGAGTATGGCATTTGGGTACAAAGATGACATTAGTCTTACGAGGGCAGAGTACAATGGAACAATCATTAAGTACAATGCACCCATAAATATGTAGCTAACCAGACATATGCAATAACTGGAGCATCCACAGAGGGATGACAAGGAAAACAAGTCCTATGCTGATGTCTCAAAGCCTTATTATACTCCGTCTCCTGCAGGCTGCTGAGAGACGTCCTATGCTTGGCCTACAAAGCATCCTCTGATCCAGCATTAATGTACCTGTTGGATATCCCCAAAACAAAACAAACACCTCATTCAGGGACCTAAAATCCAGGCTACGTCAGTAAACAAACTAAATTGATAAAAAAGAAATCCTTGTCTGTGACATAAATAAGACATGCTGGAGGGACAGGTAATGTATCTCACAGGCAACCCCTTCATTGAAACAGGTTTTCCATTCACATGATGCACAGGTCCTCTCTGCACTTAACAATAAATCTATTTGTTAACAATGTAGGTCCACTGGAGACACAGTCCCTATTCAGAATTAACCCAGGAGTAATATCTGCTATAAGCAACTTGTTCAAGGTCAAACAGAGGCAAATGCGGGCTAAGAGAATCAAACCCTGTGCAATTACAGCTCACAACCTTAACCTCTTTGTCAACTGCCAGTTTCACCTAATCAAGTGAAACTTTGATCAGTGGATGAGGAACTGTAAATATACCCATGGTCTGGCATCTACATCTCTGCTACAGACAGGAAGCTTATAAATGTTCAACCACTCATGCTTAAATAATACATACACCACCCCACAAAACCTATGGGACCAACACTTATATATTATAAATGGGTAGCATGGCTAGGCTTAAAAAGCCCTTTGGTGTCATTAGCATAGTATTCTAATGTGATAATAATACTATGATATATTAAGTATAAGTGCAATACTATAACACTATTACATTTAATACTCATCCAAAATTTCTAACTATGTAGAAATCCCATAAGAATGGCATCCAGTTATTTCTAGTAAGAAGTTAACTTGTCCATTACTATGAAGCCTACAAACTAAACTGATGGGGATTTGTCTTAAAGGTACAGCAAATTAATAAAAAAGACAGAAAGCCAACATGCAGTCAGTAAACCCACATGCATGTTTGGGAGTAAGTAAGCAGCAGGTTATTAACATTCCTGTGCCTATCAATGTAAAACTATTTCCATTCCAAAATTAAGTCAAGGAAATCCATACTCAGCCTTTACAGTATTAACAATAGCATCATAGCTCTCAACCATCCATGACTTTGTTTCCTTTTTGTGCCTTGCCCCTTGTTTTATTTTTTTGTTTTTCTGGTAAATCACTGAAGATTTCAGTCTGTCAATAATGCCGAACATCAGACTTCTATGCTTCTTATTCTAAAGACAAAGCAGGTTGATACAAACACCCTTTTCTATTAAATTTCTAAGTGAATTACTGTAATATTTAAAAACTACTCCAGATTTTGGTTCTTTGTCCCTCACTATTTTTGATTTATGAATGTCACAGCTGCTAGCAATATGACAGTCCAAAACCCACAAAACTGTCACTAACATAAAACTTCAAGAGTGCAGAGTATACTGGAGTCTGCTTTTCACCCATCTGTTTACAGGAGAGAGAGAGATATTTAATGAGATACTCAAGCCACACGTAACTCAGATTATAATTATAAAGGAAAAGAAAAAAATGCTAAATGAAGGGCAAATTCCAAGCATTAAAGTAGGTTAATTATAAAGAGTTTCCTGGTTAATGAGATTTTGCCTGAAAAATAACAGGACTACCTGTGTGTTTTTTCTTCTGTCGAACTGGTGAACCCCAACTTCGTCCATTGTATGCCCCACGACCACCAAGTGCCAGCCTACTAGGTACTTTGCCTTCCTGCTTGAAGGATGTGGAATCTGTTGCTAGAGGTTCACAGGTGGTACTCTGGACATTTTCTGATGAAAACAAAGGAAGCAAATTCTATTAGGTAAGGAGGACTAGCGCACATTTATTTTTCCAACTTTATGTTGTTTCAGCATAAGATGCAATACAAAAGGTTTACAAAAGTCTGAAGAATATACTCACCATCTCCAAGAGCATTTAATTGAAAAGACACACAGCATCTCTCATGCAAGTGCGTGTGTGTGTTGGGGGGAGGTGATGTTACGGTATAAATGCATATACAAATACATGCATAAAACAGCTAACAAAAGAAAACTCCTGAGTGCATTTAGCCTGTCCAACTGCTGTAGGTAACTTAAGGAGGCAACAGTACCACCCCCATTCCTCCATCCAAGGAAAGCTGATTTAAAAGAATCAACTGTCCCCAGATTCTACTACCCCATGTGAATATCATTCCATCAGTCCATACCCTATGTTTAAAAATGTGCATGAGAAATATAAAGAAAGCACCCCACCCCCAAAAAAAAAAGTTGAAACCTCTCTCAGAACTGATTTTCAATTTTCTTATTTTAGTCACAAGTCGATTAACTTTTGAGAAGGACTTAACAAGGAACTCAGTTTATCAGTGTGTGCATGTAAGTGAGCCTGTACAATCATCAGTCAGACTAAAGAAGTGTGCAGTAGTGCCAATACATCATTTCTCTTGCTATCAAGCTTTCTGCCTGGTCCTATAACTAGAAAATCCCAGTTCCAGACAGGTATTCCTGCAAATGAATCACCTTAAAGACCTCCTCTTCCCACTCTGTGTTAAGATATGAAAGGGATGGAACAGCATACACCAAGAGCATAAGCCAGCTAATGACAAACAGAAGGCATAAATGAAAAAAGCATAGTTCGATGATGATCAGCAGTACTAAGGGTTTCTGCTTCCTCTTCAGAAGACAATATGCAATAAATCAGCTGTGATTATAATGCAGGCACATAAACGTTAAGTAAATGTCACCAGATGACACTAACACAAAAAGGCGCATCACATGAACATAATGCAAAAAAAGGAACACTTTCAAAATTAACTTACATTTAGAATAGTTGTGTAAAATCTTACATAATGATAGATGCCCTTCTCGTCTCTTTATCAGTATTCATAAAGTACAGTTTTGTACCTACCATAAAAGTAGATGTCCGATAGATATGCAACTGCAGTCATAACATATGGGTTGTCCTGCCTCAGGCAGCCCTCGGTCGGCCGAATTCCAAAGTCTGGGTCCGGCGTCGGCTGGTGTCGCCTCCTCTCCGACGTCACAACGGCTGGAGTATAAAGGCATCGGCCGACGCCATCTTCTTCAGTGTTTCTTGCCCCAGATGTCAGGTGCCCTCTTAGGAAGGCTAAATTTGGTAAATGGATAAAAATAATCCCAAACATGCACAACAGCAATAAACAGATACACCATAGGAGATACCCCCAGCTGAAGGGAAAAGGGGTAGGGACCCAAAAAGAAGGATACAGAGGGGTAGGAGGGTGGGAAAATCCGACTGCAGTTGCATATCTATCGGACATCTACATTTATGGTAGGTACAAAACTGTACTATGTCCTTCAATAATGCAACTGCAGTCATAACATATGGGTTGAATACCATAGCCAAGCTGGGGGTGGATGGAACTAAGATGAGGATGGTGTAGCTAAGATCCCCTGCAGGACTGCCGAAGCAAAGCCTGCTCGGGATCTGGAGTATAAGGGCAGGTGGTAGTGCTTGGTAAATGTATGCACGGAGCTCCATGTAGCAGCCTCTAAAATGTCCTTTGTTGCCACTCCTCTTAGGAAAGCTGTGGAAGTGGCTATAGCTCTGGTGGAGTGCGGCCTAATATTGGCTGGCACACCTTTTCCATGAAAAGGATAGCAAAATCTGATGCAATGTCCAATCCATTTTGAAATTGTTTGTTTGGAAATTGCTTTTCCTTGTACTCCAGCAGCATAGGCTACAAACAGCTGGTCAGACTTTCTGGTGGCCTTAGTTCTGTCCAAGTAGTAGCGTAGTTGTCTGTGTATGTCCAAAGTATGTAGAAATTTTTCCCCCCTATTTTGAGGATTGGGGAAGAATGTAAGTAGATGAATAGCTTGATTTAGAGACACCCTGGAAATAACTTTTGGCATGAATGTAGGATTGGTTCTTAGAGAGACTCTGTCTTGATGAAAAATGAGGAAGGGGGGCACTGCCATGAGTGCCTGCATCTCCGAAACTCTTCTTGCAGAAGTGACTGCCAATAAGAAGGCAGTCTTCCATGAAAGAAATTGCATTTCTGAGGTTGCTGCTGGCTCAAATGGAGGAAGAGTTAGTTTTTCCAACACGTAGTTGAGGTCCCATGCAGGTACTGGCTGTTTTCTGGGAGGTTTGATATTCTTTATCCCTCTTAGAAACTGTCTTAGCAGAGGATTCGAAAACACGGGAGGGTCACAGTTGTATTTTGCTGAGATTGCTGAGGCATGAATCTTTATTGAGGAGTATGAGAGTCCAGTATGAAATAGTTCTGCCAAGTATTCTAATATCTGAGGTATGCTCAGTAATACTGTGTCCTGACCCCTTTTGGCATTCCAGATGCTGAATCTCTTCCACTTGGCTGAATAGGTTTTTCTGGTGGAAGGTCTGTGTGCTTCCAGCAAGATCTCTTGAACAGATTTGGAAAGAGAGTTAGGTGTTGAAGTCATGTTAGCCTCCAGGCTGTCAGATGCAATGTTTTCAGGTCTTGATGTACAGTCCTGTAATTGTGTTGTTAGGAGCAGGGGCCATAGGGTCAGAGGCCATGGTTTGGTCCGAGTTATGGTAAATAGCAATGGGTACCAGTGTTGCCTTGGCCAGTCTGGAGCTATCAAGATGCCTGTTGGTTGTTCTGCTTTGATTTTCAGTATCACCTTGGTCAGCAGAGGCAGGGGAGGGAATGCATAAATTTTCAGAGAATTCCAGCTGAAGGAGAGAGCATCCGTTTTCCAAGCTAGAGGGTGGTGAGTCCTTGTGCAGAACTTTTCCAGGTGATGATTTAAGTGGGAAGCAAAAAGATCTACGTCCGGTCTTCCCCATGTCCTTGTCAGTTGAGAGAAAATGTGAGGGTGCAGCATCCATTCGTGTGGATCCATGAAATTTCTGCTCAGATTGTCCGCCAGTACATTGTCCTTGCCTGGTACAAACTGGGATTGTAAGTGTATCTTCAGGCTCAGGGATTTTTCCCAGAGAAGCATTGTTAGTCTGCAGAGGGATAAGAATGAGTGCCTCCCTGCTTGTTTATGTACCACATGACAGTGGTGTTGTCTGTCCTTATTAGCAAATGTCCTTGTTGTAGTGATTTTTGGAAAGTCTCGATGGCATGTATCACTGCCAACATCTCCTTTTGGTTTATGTGCAGATGTCTTTCCTTTGGCGTCCATAGACCTTGAATGCATCTGCCCTCCATGTGCGCCCCCCATCCATGGTCTGAGGCGTCTGTTGTAATCATTTGGCCTGCTTGAGGTCTGTTGAAAGACATGCCTTTGTTTAGTTGACTGGCTTGAGCCCACCATAGAAATTCCTTCTGCAGACATGGAATAAGTGGGATTATGTCCTCTAGGCTGTTGTTGTGTTGTGACCATAAGTTTTTTAAATACCATTGCAGCTTTCTCATATGAAGTCTTGCCAAAGCTATCAGAAGGATGCAAGATGCCATGAAACCCAGGGCCTGCAGGATTTTCTTTGCAGTCAGCTGGGAAAGCTTTGCTAGGCCTTTGAAGTACTCCGGTAAATGCTGCTGTTTTTCCTCTGTGAGGTAGGCCATTTGGGTTTCCGTGTCCAGTTTGGCTCCTAGGAATGTAATCTGTTGGGATGGTTGTAACTTTGACTTCTGAATGTTGACTGTGTATCCCAAGGCCTGCAGTAGATGCATGACATAGTCCAAATTCCTTTTTAAGGTTTGTTTGTTGTCTGCTTGTATGAGGCAGTCGTCCAAGTAGGGGTATATTTGAATCCCCTGCTGTCTGCAGTGTGCCACTACTGATGCCAGGCATTTCGTGAACACTCTGGGCGCAGTAGATAAGCCAAACGGCAATGCTGAGAATTGATAATGCTCTGTCCCTGCAAGAAATCTGAGGTATCTTCTGCAGCTTTGTCTGATAGGGACATGCAGGTATGCCTCCTTGAGGTCCAGAGTGACCAGCCAAGACCCCTTGCCCAGCATGGGAAGAAGTTGCTGCAACGTCAGCATTTTGAACTTTGGCACAATGAGGAAAGTGTTTAGGTTTGACAAGTCCAGTATGGGTCTCCATTTGTTTTCTTTTCTTGGAACAAGGAACGGTCTTGAATAAAATCCCTGACCTTGCTCCTGAGGAGGAACCCTTTCTATTGCTTTTATACTTAATAGCTTGGAAACTTGAGTGAGTGCCTCTGCCCTTTGATGTTGTGGCAGGTTTGGCATGCCTTGTCTTATTGGTAATGTGTGGAAGTGGAATCTGTAACCTTTGTCTATCAAATCCAGAATCCAATGGTCTTTGGTTAAGATATGCCAGTTTTGTGAGAATAAGGCTAATTTTCCGCCCAAAGGTGCTTCTCTTTGAACCTTTGTAGGCGGTACGAAAGTCATTGTGATTGTCCTTGTGGTGCAGCTGAAGTGTCTGCGCCACTTCTTTGATTTGGAGGTTGCCAGTGGCGGCCCCTGTAAGATCCTCGGTATTGCCCTCTACCCCGGGCACGTCTGCTTTTTCCCCTTTGAAACTTGTCAGAGCCGGGGAAGGACCAATTCTTTGAGGGCCAGTTTCTGCTGAATCTGGGTGGCTGAACCTGAAGGAAATCCTTGACTGTCTGTACTGACTTTGCTTTTTCCTCTATGGATTTCAATACATCTTGTGCAGTAGCACCAAAAAGCTTTTGTTTTTCCAAAGATGCATCCAGTAACTTTACTTTAACATGGTCAGGCAAAGACTGATCCTTCAACCAAGCATGTCTACGTATCACAGCCCCAGTCATAGCTGCCCTACATGAAGCTTCCAGTGCATCATAACCACACTGCAGAGTGTTATGTATATGATCCTGCAGTGCCTTCTTATCAATAGGCTCAGGAGAGGCTAACTTTTTCTGTAAATCATTCAGGAGAAAATCTTGGTACTGAAACATGTGAAAAAGGCAGTTAAGAGACCGCATCGCTAGGGTAGTAGAGGTATATACTTTTTTACCCCATCTTACCAGGGACCTTGCTTCTCTGTCAGCTGGCAGTGGGTTTTTGGCAGAGGAGGAAGCCACTACCTTGGGGCCCTGTGAAATAGTTTCTAGATCCACAGAGTGGGCCTTAAAAAGGTGCTTGTGAGTGTCAGGGACCCTATAATATCTGTCCGGCTTGACAGGAGCAGGAGGAAGAGAATCAGGGTTGGCACCGGGGTCAGAGAAAACATCATCCAAAACATCCATAACTGGAGGGATAGCCAAAGGTCTGTGCTGGGGAAGCTTGAGGAAAGTACAAAGCCTTTTGCTGGAGTCAGAGAATTCCTGACCCTGCCATTGAAAATGTTCCCTCATGGAATGCAGGACTTCCCCAAATGAGAAATCCTCTGGAGGGGAGGCAGAGGGAATTGATTCCTCAGCATCAGAGTCCTCGTAGGCCTGGAAGGGTTCTTCTTGAGTATCAGAATGCTCAGAATCCCCAGAGGCTTCATCCGAGGACAGGTCGTCCGCCTGCTCAGTTCTAGGCCTTTTCTCTGCAGGTGGCTGAGTACCCCTGTCTGGATGAGGCTGAGACCCCCTGATAAGGGAAATAAGATCTGCAGCCAGAGACATGATCTGCTTATCAGATGAAGGGGCCTGGGCAGGTTTAGGATTGGCCTTGGCCTGACTGGCGGCCTTAGCACGTGCAAAGGCCTTGATGGACATGGATACAGGAGGCCTAGCAGCCCCACGTGCAGGCGTTACCTTGTCCACAGGAATGGTGTCGGGTAGATCCAGAACTTCGGTTTCCGGAGGAAAATCAACAACCGGCACCGCCGAAGAAGTCCTCGGTGAATTCTGCCCGGCGCCTGAGAGTGCGCTTATTAAAGCAGGCACAGGCAGCACAGGCCGAGACGTCGTGGTCTGGGCCCAGGCAAGGAAGGCAGAGAGAATGGAAGTCCTTATGAGGTATTTGTTTACCACAAGACAAACAATTCTTAACTTTCTCAATTTGTTCTGACATCGGCTGAGGCAAGAATAAATGTTCCCCAACGGGGTACTTAGCTTTTAGATGACTTCGGTACTGAAAACACAGGAGCTGACCGACCGGCACTTGCGAACTGCTTCTGCTTCGGGCACCGCGCGGCAAGAAAGACTGAAGAAGATGGCGTCGGCCGATACCTTTATACTCAAGCCGTTGTGACGTCGGAGAGGAGGCAACACCAGCCGACGCCGGACCCAGACTTTGGAATTCGGCCGACCGAGGGCTGCCTGAGGCAGGACAACCCATATGTTATGACTGCAGTTGCATTCTTGAAGGACATCATGAGGGTGTTCCTAGCAGTAGGCGACTCAACGTCGGCCAGTATACAAAAGACTTCACTATTGTAGGGTGCGTGGTACATCGCACGTAGGCTGCAATCAGACGTCAGTCATAAAAGTGATGTACATGCGCACCATCCTCAAAACTTACCACCCCAGGGGGAGCACCAGCCTAAAGAAGTAGGGTGAGAATCATCCAGAAAGAGGCAAGGCCAAGATGGAAGAGGGAGGACAGGAATACTGCAACAGAAAAGAGAAAGACATCTATTGTTAAGGTAAGATTTTACACAACTGTTCAATGTCCCTCTTGTCCTCTGTTGCAGTATTCATAACATAAGGGAGAATACCAAAGCTCATGAAGAAAGGGAGGAGGTAGGGGCTGAGGAGCTTTCCAGGAAGCCCTGCAGTGTGGATCTGACAAATCCTGCTCTAGATTTAGAAATTATATCTAATCTGTAGTGTTTCATGATGGTATGGACCAAGGCCCATGTAGCTGCTTCAAGAACTGAGTTAGTGTTAAATCCCATGAAAAAAGCCTCAGATGAAGCAGCAACTCTGGTGGAATGGGTCCTAACTGGGGAGTGTAGCAGAAGGAAATGGTCTTGAAAAAACAGGAGGAAACAGTCTGCTTGGACACAGCCCACTCCAGAGCCCTGGGGTTGTAAGACATAAAAAGCTGATCTGACTTTCTAATAGCCTTGGTTTTATTTAAATAAAATCTAAGTTGCTTGTGGAAGGTATGGAGGACCCTCTCACTAGAGTTCTGGGGAGAAGGGAAAAAGGTCAGTAAGTGTATGGACTGATTTAAAGATAGGTCATTGACTACCTTGGGCATAAATAATGGGTTTATGCATAGGGAAATCTTGTCTTTATGGAAGACCAGAAAGGGCTGGGACACCATAAGGTCCTGTAACTCAAGACACTCGTCTGGCTGAAGTTAAGGCTAGGAGTAATAGTTTT
This sequence comes from Protopterus annectens, assembly GCF_019279795.1. Taxonomy (NCBI): domain Eukaryota; kingdom Metazoa; phylum Chordata; order Ceratodontiformes; family Protopteridae; genus Protopterus; species Protopterus annectens. The sequence goes on along the minus strand of NC_056748.1, from coordinate 369,121,132 downwards.
CCAGGAACAGTGCTGAAGAGTAGCTGAGGAAGCTGGCTCAAAGGGTGGAAGAAGTCAGCTTTTCTAAAACAAACTTAAGGTCCCAGGGAGGGGGAACAGGTTTTCTGGGAGGTCTAATGTGTAGGATGCCTTTAAGAAATTATTTTGCCTCAAATCTACTAGCTAAAGTGTGAGATAGAGGCAGATGAGCAGACTAGGCTGACATATAAGCTTTTACTGATGAATAAGCCAAACCAGCATTGAGCAATTCACGCAAGTCAAAACCAAGGGAGTTTCTACTGTTAATGGATCCTGATTTCTTTTCAGACACCTGAAAATATCTTCCATTTTGCAAAATATGATTTTTTGGCCTCCTGGAGGACTGTGAGCATGTTCTCAGAGAATAGGTGTCTAAAAGGAATTAATGTTCTATCATCCACAGGGTTAGCTGAAGAGTTTCCAAGTGGGGATGGAAGAGGATCTTTCTGTCTTGTGTGAGAAGGTCCACTCTGTGAAGTAACTGCCCTTAGCTAAATGCAGGAGGAGTGGGAACCAGTGTGGTCTTGGCCAACAGGGGGTCATCAGCAAGATTTTTGGTTTGTCCTGCTGAATTTTGTACAGGACTTTTGGTATGAGAAGAAGGGGAGGGAATTCATATAGAAACATCCCCTTCAGAGAGAAAGAGAGGGTGTCCACTTTTCAGACCAGAAGATTTGGGTCTCTGGCAGAAAATTGTGAAAGTTGTCTGTTCATGAGGGAGGCAAAAAGGTCTGTTTGTGGAACACCCCACTGGTGGACAATATCTAGAAACACATCCCTTTGGAGCATCCATTAGTGGGATGGTGTTTGTGACCTGCTCAGGTAATTTGCCATACAATTTTGAGAGACTGGGATGCACACTGCCTGAAGGGTTATCTGGAATTTTACTGCCAGCTTCCAAGCCTGAAGAGCCATTCTGGATACTAGATAAGATTTGGTCCCCCCATTGGTTCACATACCAGAGGACTGTCATAGTGTCTGTAAACAGATTTAGAAGTCCTGGTTGGAATAAGGAGTGGAACGTTTTGCTCCTCAACCTATGTCTGAGGCGTATGTACAAATCTCTAAACGAGTAGCAGGAGGGTGCAAGAGTAGTCTTGGGCCAAGTGACGCGATGTATCCACCACTAAATTTCCCTCATCAGACAGGGGATGAGGGGAATAAAGAATTCTAAGGGGTGCTGGTGTTGCATCCAAACTGACTTTAGATACCATTGCCATTTTTTCCTGTGCAGTTTAGCTAAGGGGAGCATGGGAATGGTGGATGCCATGAGGCTCAATTCCCTGAGGAAAATTCTGGCTGTTAAGTGGCAAAGAAGCAGAATGTTTTTAAAGTAAAAGATAAGATTCTGTACCTTTTGTGGTGGAAGGAAGACCCTCATAAGATCTATCTGCATCCCAGGAAAACTTTCTCCTGTGAAGGGGTGAGAACCGATTTTAAGTTTATGGTGAACCCCAGATTTTGCAGAAGATTGTTGGTAAAGGCAATGTTTCGTTCCAACTCCTATGTGGAGGGAGCTAGAAGGAGAAGATCACCCAGAGATGGAAAGATGTAGGTTCCCTGGAGATTGCAGCGGGCAATCACAGGAGCAAGGCATTTGGTGAAGACTCTGGTTGCAGAAGGAAACCCAAAGGGTAAGGGACAGAACTGAAAATGCCATAATGATACAGGGAAACGTAAAAACTTTCTGTTGTTGGGATGGAAGGGATTGTGCAGATATGCATCTTTGATATCCACGGTAACCATGAAAGTTTGGGGCAGAATGAGTGAGAACAGAATCTGGAGTGTCAGCAAGTGGAAAGAGGGTACTTTAGGAAGCTATTTAGATGGGACATGTACAATAACAGGTGTGCTGTACCTTTAAGAAGCATTTCCAAGACCTGTGTGTGCATATAAATACCAAGCACGTGTTACCTTCGGTGCCACTTTGAAGGTGAATCCAGAGTGTTAACATCTAAGTACATGATAGCTAGTTTGTTTATAAGTTAAAGTTACTTAACCTCATTTATGATGTGTTTGTATACAATAAAGCTGCTTGAACAAGAACCCATGATGCTTGCCTGTTTTATCCTGACCTGCCGAATGACAGGACAGGTCGAGAATAGGTCTTCCAGGGACCTTCCTGGGCACCAGGAACAACCTGGAATAAAATCCTTTGCCTATTTTGTTTTTGGGGATACTCTGAATGGTCCCTTGGTTCAGTAATTCTAACAGAAATTCTGGAAAAAAGGCAAGTTGTTCCCTGGTAGGTTGAGGGATGCCCCTGAAGATGGGTAGTTGATCCCACACCATGAAGTACCCTTTTCATATAAAAGGCAGGACTCGGGCATCTTGAGTTATGCTTTCCCAGGCTGGCAGGGATAGGGTTAGGCATTGTTAAAGTGGGATGTGGATGGGATGGGGAAAGCAGTCAGAGGATGGCTTATCTGCAAAAGGCTGCTTAGATGAAGGGAGTGCCAGTGAGCCCCTAGGCTGTTGTGATCTCCTGTCACTCTTTGTTCTGGGTTGTGTGTGACAGGAATGTCTATGCACAAATACAGGCTTTGCAGGGTAATTTACTTGGAACTTGGGAACTGGGGAAACAAAAATATGTTTCAATTTCTGCAGTTCCTTATCCTTTTCCTGCAGAGATTTGAACATGTTAGCAGCTGCAGGTCCAAATAAAGAAGAATTGTCCAGAGGAGCATCCATGAGTTTTGGCTTTTATATCCTCAGGTGAGGGCTGAAGCCTTAGCCAAGAAAATCATTTTATTACTGATCCGGAGGCAGCTGCTCTGGCGGAAGCCTCTGCAGCATGATAGCTGCATTTTATGGAGTGATGTGCTGCTTGAGAACACCAAGCAATGAAGTAGGCAAGGTTTTATTATCAGAGTCAGACAGGCCTGCAATTACCTGTGAAAGTCGGGATATAAGTTCCAATGCGAATTCAGCCATATGTGTTTGGTAATTTATGGCCCTGAATGCCCAACTGGCAGAAATATATACTTTTTTGCTTAGTCTATCCAGGATCCTGCTATCCTTATCAGATTGTAAGAGGGTAGTGGAGGGTAGCAATTTTGATGGCTTATCAAAAGCCACAGAAATTACAGAAGGGTCTGCAGAAGGACATCTGAAGATGAACTTGCAGTCCTCTGGGACCTTGTAGAAGCGGACTGTTTTTTGGGGGGCAGGTGGCTGGAAATCTGGTGCCTGAGAAGCTGAAGAAAAGGCATAGGGAAAGGCAGGTAATACAGGAGGGATAGCTGATGAGCTAAGTGATTTCGCCTGTAATAGGTCATAATATCTTTTTTGTACTTCAGATACTTGGGTGCTATCCCATTTAAAATCATCTCTCATCTTAGCTAGATTTTCTCCAAGGGACAGGCCTTCCATTGGTGAATCTATGCCATTTGATTCCTCTTCAGGGGAAGGGACTAGAGAAGAGTAGGCCAAGGATTCATTCCCTGAAGATGCTCTTCCTCAGATGTATCCTCTTCCCTAGCTCTTTTAAGTGGAGAGACAGTACTGGGGGGGGGCTGTAAAACCTGGAGGATGCCCAAGTGACATTGAAAAGGTCCTGAGTGAATTTCTGCCAGTCGCTAGTAGGTTCTATTGGAGGAGACAAATGCTTGTTTTTTTTTTGCCTCACTTTCCCATGCAGGTTGCCTTTATGTAGGGCTGGAAGCCCGAAGTAAGTCTACATTCAATCAGGTTGGAATCTACCTCTTCCCAAACAAGGATGTGTGGAATCCCTTTAGTAATCATGAGATGTGGTTCCCCTCAGACATCTGACATGGATGCCTGCTCGGCCTATGCAGACATGCTAATGCTCGGATCCAAGGCAATCTGGGCATCAGGCTCGACTTCGGTATCCAAAGGCGCAACAGAAGGTTCAGGCCTTTGCGTTTTGGCCTTCCGCTTCAAAGCTGACTAGGCTTCACGCCCCGAGGATCCCTTCATTCCACATTTTGCTAACAGATTTAAGCTCTGATTTTCAAGGTAGATGGCAAGGGAGGAAAATCTACTCCTTAAAGTGTCTGGGACAAAAGTATGACAAATAGACTAGTTTTTATGGTCGCGGTTTGGGCCTAAGTATGACAAATAGAGTAGTTTTTATGGTCGCGGTTTGGGCCTAAGTAGAACAGGCACTGGAGGTGGCTATCCTTATGTGGAATTTGTCACCCACATTGGCACTTGCCCCTCTTGGATGACATGAACCCTAATCAAAGACAGTAGCAAAAGTCAAAAAAATTCCCCAACGGGGCACTTATCTAAATTTAGAAGACCGTACGTTGGAATCTGGCATTTGAATCTGGTTGCAGAGAAGTTCTGAGGATGGTGCGTGCGTATGTCACTTTTATGGCCGACATCCATCACAGCCTACGTGCAATGCACCACATACCCCCCACAGTAGTGAAGTTTTTTGTATACTGGCCGACGTTGGGTCACCTATGGCAGGGAATTCGATCATGTTATGAATACTGCAACAGATGAATAGGAGGACATATACTGTCACTAGTAAGAAAGTACAGTTGTGTAAATAAACTTACTATGACAGTAAATGTTCTAATAAATTAATGTTGCAGTAGCCTAAGTTATATGGGTCATACCCCCACGGCACACAAATATGTACTTTACAACTCTTATGACCTTACAACTGGTTGAGTGTAAAGCGAGTGATGTTCGTACTCAGTAAGTTCAATTTCCTGATGCTGAACTCCTTGACTGCTGTTTCCCCATAGGAAATCATCACCAGTGTAGCTTCAATTTGCATGCTGGCAGTGATTCAATTTGTGTGGGCTTTTCCCTTTGCTCTGCAGCTGTACAATTGTAGAGTTAACATGTATAAGAATGGGGGAGGGGGGCTAGGAAGGTCCGTTCAAAAGGCAATTGTTTGTAAGTTTCACTAAACAGTTTCACTTTCTCAATTACAGCTGTCCAAAAGATTTCAGACTGCAGACAACAGCTCAAGCAACACCTCTTCACCCAAACAAAGTGCAGATGCATTCAGCCGGGTCATGTTACATGAACACGGCAGCTTTATCACACCCCTTTATCCGTATTTCATCTTTCCTTATCTCATCTTGTCTTTCCCTTACTTACTGCCACTCATTCATCATGCTTCACTCATTTCTTCTCTTCTACTCCTATTACCTCTACATGCATTTTTCATCTTTTCTCTGGCTTCTCCTTATGGTATCCTTTTCCTGCAACTATTCGCACGTGCCTTTTTTAATGTCTTTACACCAGACCTCCCAGCCATCCCGAATTGCTTGTTTTTTACCGGGTTTTGGGGTCCAAATGAAGGGGTGCCACGATTCCCGAGTGGCACCCCTTCATTTCCGATTTCTTTGCTTTTGTTTTTTTATTTTTTAAATTTTTGCGCTGTTGGAGCGGACGTCATCACGTGCACGATGACATCAGCTCCGTCAGCACTACCAGCCAGTCGGAACTGAGCTCAAGGAGCTCACGTCATCATTTCCGACTGGCTGCGAGCAGTAGCTGCTGAAAGCAGCAGGCGGGGAACTGTTGCTGTCGCCGAGCCGAGAGAAGCAGGTGGGAAGTGTTTTGATTTGAACTAACTGTTGCTGCCAAGGGAAGAATTGTTGGCTTTGCTTTAGCCTAGCCAAAATGACTTTGGTGCTGCTGCTGAGCGGAGAGAAGGGCTTTGCTTTGACGCTGCTGCCATAGCGACTTAATGGATCTTCTGCTGTATGGTAAATCCACTGCTGTTTTGGAAATAACTTTGGATTAGGTAAGGAACAAAGGGTGTGTTCACATACAGCCATTAATGCATATTTTATGACTTTGCTAAATTGTAATGATGGCCTATGCATTATCAGCACTTAAAGCAGATATTCAGCCAAAACAGGATTACATATTTTACTCTCTTAATCTTTAATGGATTTTGGTAACTGATATTTCACACTCCTTAGAGTTTTAACATATCATGTATGACTGCATAAAATGGAGGTTTATATTATATTTGACTGTAGTAAGCAGTTCAGTTACCAAGGCAGAACATTTTCTTATACTAACAGGTTAGGTTGGTCTATATGCATAGGGAGCAGTGTCTAAGATCTACCACCATTTTTTAGTGGTTGTTGGCCATATTAAGAATGCATTCATAGAGATACTAATCTTATCTCTCTAGCAGTTTGATACAAGTCCAGCAAATATGATAGGCCATGCCATGGTTAATTACCTGCACATGCTTAAATTCTAGAGTTAAATGGTTGTACATTACATGACGGCTAAGGTTAGCAAAGAATATTGATGTTAGAACAAACTGAATGTATTGACTGGTGCAGTGATCTTTATAGATGGATAACCTCAAATGCTGATAACACTGTTTAGTTTATAGCTAGCTTCACTTAACACAAACATGTATAGGAGAATTAACTGTAATCTTTTGATTAGAATGTCAGTGAAGCGGCCACACCTTTGGCACAGAAGGATAAAGTACTGACTGCAGCCCAGCTGGAGGGTTAACCAGCTGCTAACATAACACTCTTATTGTATGTCATGTGCACGCAATTGTAAATTTCTGAAAACAGGCATAGGTAGATCAGCAAAAACAGCAGGAGGTTCTGAACAGTACTGATTTTTTTGTATTAATCTATAGTAGTCAGTGACTAACAAGAGAATATCCCACTGCTTCTTCCTATTTCTTTTTTTTTTTCAATCTGTTGAGGATCAGGAAGTGGACTAAGGCCAACAATATATCTGTTTGTAAAACTGCAGTGCTATGCTGTTAATTCCTTACTGCCTGCTTCAAATGACTGGTACTACAAGGTCAATAATGTAAAACTGCAAGTCGCATACAATGTGTGTGTGTTTGTAAAAATGCCCGCAATTATGTAATAGATCGGGTGGCTACAGGTATTTAAGCTCAAACCCTGTACCAAGAGCTATGGTGACAACAGAATTTGTATTCCCCCATTATTGGCTTTGTTGTTTGTCCAGGTTTTTTATGCCAAGAGTTTGAGAGCTATGGTGACAACAGAATTTTTATTCCCCCATTATTGACTTTGTTGTTTGTCCAGGTTTTTTGTGCTAAGATGTTGAGAGCTACGGTGAGAAGTGAGAACTGAATTCACTAAATGATGGCTATTAAGTTAGTCTTCCTATTGTTTAAACTGCTGATTTAGCATAGTAGTATGTTGCACTGACTGTAGTGTGTAGTGTTCTGGATTCAAGACTTGCCAGTAACATGTATGGTGGTAACACAGCATTTTATTCTAGCAACTTTCCAAAATTATACAAGCAATGTTTAAAATGTATCCCTGGTTTTTGACCTTTTGCCCCCCCCCCCCCCAAAAAAAATCCTGAAATTGAAAATAAGTGCGAGAAGCTGTGCAAGATGCCTATGGCTTATACTACTATCATTCTGTTTATAGTTTGGATGTGGAAGTAGACTTATGATGGAAATGTTCTGAATTGGTCAGTTTTGTCATTATTGGTTCATGCATTTTATTTCATTGCCTTCCGTACAGCCTACTGGAAAAATGTTCAAACAATAAATTTAAAATGCGCAATAACAACTGTGTTGTATTATACAAGGAATATAACTTAATAAAGTCAGGAAGGTGTATCAAAGAAAAGAACACATAAATGTTTCTTGTTTTGTGTACAAGTGGCCAATGATTTGAAAACAGCCCAAAGGTAATCTCTATTCACCACTGGCCAGATGCATTTTCTTTGGATGTGGTGTGGGTTTCAATGATATTTCAATGAATGTGTTTCAAGAGCAGAGAAGTTTTAATGCCAAGTCTATTTTCACTGAGACAGTATTGCTTTGTTTAACAGATGTAAAAATAAAATCCCAAATAATCATTGTAGAAGTAAAGCAGTATGCACACATTAGTGTTTATGGTAAATAGGGCGAAATTGCCAGGTAATGGGACATTGGAATGGCTGCAGGGGGTCAGTGGTGCCATATTTTGGTTGTCTGTTCTTCGGTCTGCGTTTGAAAGTTGATATCCCACAATTCCACTGTAGTGGGTGGGGTTATGTAATTATGTATGCAAATTAGATGTTAATCAGCGTACAGATTTGTACCTATTTTTCATGGGCCTTGACCAGATTTTTGATGTTTCCAGGTTGAGAGGTATGCTTTACACCAGTCTATATAATGATCTGCTGCTATCCCTGTAGCATAAGCCATCTCAGTCATTATGATTACATTTTATCCATAAAGCTCTGGTAAGCATAATTCTACTTCTCTATTCATGTTTTGACATTGAAAAGTGCTTCTTGAACTAAATGTTGTAGCATATTCTTGCATCTGTAAAAAAAAAAAAAAAAAAATATATATATATATATATATATATATATATATATATTTATTTATTTATTTATTTATTTATTTATATTTTTTTAGCATTTCCTTATATCTGTATGCATGTTTTGTTCATTTCTTATGTGATCCTATTCACACAGAACATGCCTGCACATGGTCTATTGAGATTATTGCATTAATTATTTACATCTGTTTACCGGGGTAAACAGAAGCTTCAAACAGTGTGTTTCATCTGGATGAAGTTACAAATAATTCAAACTTGATAAAATTTGGAAGACGTAAAACATGCCACAACTAAGGGTATTTAAGTTTCAGTCTCTACTTAAAAAATGCTGTTTTCAGAAAGCAACTTCCTGGACGCACCTTGAATTTGATATTGGATATAGCCATTTTTTGCCAAATATACTAGAACCTTCAGTTTTCAGTTGTCCTATTTGCATCTATCTTGTCATACCCTTACTTAACCGCCACTCATACATCCTACTTCACTCTTCTCTTTGTATCTGACTCACACTTCTCCCTTCTAGAAAACACAAGATGTCCTAAAAATAAACTGAGAAATTTTTAGGCTGTGATTAAAGAACAGGCTGGTCTGACATACTGGATCAATTTCAATTACAACACTCGAAACAAAGGAAGATCACAGGCGTACTGACAAGCACACAATGTTGAAAGAAGGATTATGGTAATGTTTGTCACAGATTCTCCTAGGAGAACTTGCTTTGTCAAGCCTCAAAACAATTTCCTCAGAAATATGTAGACAAAAAAAATGTTTTCTGTGGTGAGAGAGATACCCTTCATAAAAAACTGAGCCCTGCACACCTACACTAATACCATCTCCAAAGAGGCCACTCTAGGGAATGTGCAATATCCCCAATATACAGCAATTTCAAGGTGAAAACTGGCATGTCAGATTTAAAGAATTGAACTTTAATGAACCCACTTTTAACCAGTAGCACAAATACTCGAAAATATGGGTACAATAAAAATAAAATGAATCCCTTCCCTTATGCTTCATATGTTTTTTGTGAAGGCATTCAAAAAACATTTGTACACAGTCAAAATATCTCCAGAATCAAGTCTGCAGGTGAATGGATATATTTAAACTCTGATGATTAAGGAGAAAGAAAAGAAAGAAAAATATATGAGTATATAAGGCAAAGAATATGTTCCTGAAATAGAATTTCACAGATCAAAGTAAAGTTACAGAAAAACAGACAGGAGAAAAAAAATAAAAGCTGCATAAAACTGAAAAACCCACAAAGACGTAAAAGCGAAAATAAAAATGATGTACAGCAAAACACAGTGGCCTTTTATAGCTAGCATTATTGATTCACAGTGCTTAGTTCTTGGGTAGGATACATTCTGTGTAGTCTTTGCTGTCTGGCTGATGCTCTGTTTGCTCCCACATCTCAAATACATACAGAACTGATTTTTTAAATTGCCAGATGCCATGCATGGAGTGTGTGTGTGTGAGTGCATGCACACACACATCCTTCCTGCAACAGACTGGTATCATATACTCCCAAAATGCAGGAAATGCAGAGCAAGGCAGCACATGTACTAGTCTCCTTAAATAAATGGAAACTATTTTTTAAAAACAAATAAGCGCTTTTGTCTCGGATTTACTTTGAAAGAGACTTCATCAGACAAAATTTATATAACCAGCACAACTTCATTTTAAATACAAGCAAGTAATGACTTTATTTCCTCCTGTTAGTCAGGAACTAAGATATTAAAGTGCCAGCACATAAATACACTCATAGTATATGTCAAAGATTAAATAATTATACAAAGGGACCCTAATAGTACGTGAGTCTAATAAATAAACCTTCCCATACTGAATATAAATGCATTCCAAGAATATGTAAGTAGATGAAAATAAAAATAAATAAATAACAGTCTTATATGGCATATAAAACCTATCGATGCATAAAAATGAATTCCTAGAATAAATACAAAGAATAAATACATGCATATAAACCCTACTATATAAATATTTAAATATATATTAAAATGTGTATTCAAAATGAATTTTAGAAACTATATTTATAAAATATATTTGATGAATACAAAATTATTCTACTAGGGTATATGAAGTACCTTTATTTTTAATAAACTACTAATATACACATTATCATTCAACCCTGGCCAATATAATGAATTCAAGCGAACCTGCCAGGAAAGTTCAGCTTCTCTAATAAATATGGCCAGCCCCCAGCCCCCCCCCCCCCACATTCAGCTAATTTTATAGGTTCCAACACAACAAATTTAAAACTATGCTCAGGATATGACATACTATGCTTAGCTACGGCATTACATACATATCTATCTCGAATATTCCTCAAGTGTTCCCCAATTCTGCAATTCAACTAGCGCTCTGTTTTGCACGTGTAGAAACAAGGGCAGTTAGAACAGAGTGCACAGCATACTATTCTTTCTGTTGCACAGGAAAATTTTTCTTTAAACCTAATATTCACCCCATTGATTTCTAAAATATTAGTTTCTAGGATGTTCCTACAAAATTTACACATCCCACATTTGTGCATGTGGCCTTTGTATTGTTTATTATTCTTATATTCAAATAAATTATTCAAAGAATGTCCCTTCCTATATACGCAGATGGGTGCATATCCTAGGATCTGTCTCATGTCTCTATCATTACTAATTAGATTCCAATTCTTAAGATTTTTTTTTTACCATGGGGGTATCCCTATTGTATGTTGTTAAAAAATCTGCTTTGGTAGGATATCCTTCGACTAGGGCCATCATTTTCAGTAATATTAGAAATAGTATCTACATGTATAGATAATTCATAATCTGTTTGTGTTGGATCTAGATTATTCATATTTTGTTGCTTTTCTGTGCTCCTAGAGCTCAGAATTGGTAAGAAATGGCCATTGTTCTCTTTATTTTTACTTCTTCCATCAACTCATCAATCAATTTACTAGGATAACCCCATTTGGTAAACATTTCAATTCCATATTTGGATATATTGAAGAAATATGAGGTCAATAAGAGATTTTTAGCGGAAATCTTTCGCAAGAATACATATTCCAATAGTTTCCTCCATTTTAGTAGCTACCACCCTTTCAAGCAAAAACGAGCATTAGTTAAGGGGCAGTTTGTTCGGGCAGCAAGGATGATTACATTGGAGGAATCTTTTTTGGAAGAATGTAGTTTACTAAAACAAATGTTTACCAAATGAGGTTATTCTAGTAAATTGATTGATGAGTTGATGGAAGAAGTAGGAAGTGTTTAATTAACAGCACAGTTCTTACTGTGTTAGTCAAAGTAAAAACAGAAGCATATACAAAATTTGTAATCAGAAAAAAAAAACAGTCACAGCAGCAGAATACATTATTCAAGCCCTTACAGAATAAGCAGGAGGAAGAAATAAAAACCCAAAAGGGTTTCTTCTGAGCTCAGTAGAAGAAATCCAGAGTAAGGAGCAGTCTTCCAAGAGACCTTTATCTTACTGTGGCATTACAAAACTGGAAAGGTCCTATCTGTAGCGGCGAAGGTAGTCCCTGTACTGCCAGGTGATTGGTCCATCACACCCACAGATAGGCAGGGGAGGGACTCTGAGCTTTTTAGAAGAGCAGCAGTGCACTACTACCAATATGCTAGTTTGGCAGCATGTTTATTGAACATAAAACAATAACATTATAAAAACACACTGCTTATGAGCTAAAAAGAAAAAATAAAACATATACAACAGAAATAAACACCCTGTAAATGCATGTGTATATTGGATTTATAACAATGTACAAAAAAGCTATAAAATGACCTAAGAATAGGCAGTGGAATTATACTTGAAGAGGAAAAAAATCTTCATAGCAGTCAGAAAATGCCAACATTTCTGTAGTAGTGCATTTAAAACAGCTACAGAGTATACTGTTGGAGAGAAGATCCATCTGGAAGATACAGGTGTAAAAGCATTTATAGTTAACAGCTTCAAAAATATGTTTCTTAAGGTTATTCCAGAAAATTGGGTGGAATGCAGTCCTCTTTATGGAACAAGGAAGAGCTTCCAAGAGTTTCAGTGTAAGACAGAGAAGCTGTGCTCACAGCATGTCATTATTTTACAAGGAGTTCTCAGAGAAGGTACACTGGTGGCTTTCAACCTGATAATGTACTGTGTGTTTTTAACTATCAGCCTGTCAGTAAAAAAATGGAAATGTTTTCATTTCGAGAAGTTGGGGTTAAGGCAAGTTTTTGTTGTGTTCCAAAAAACATGCATTTGTTTTTCCTGAGAATGAGTAAGTTCCATTTTGTACAACTATGAGGAAAGAAAGACCGAGAAAACCAAGTTTAAGTAGGTCTCTGATTACTGAAAAGGAATTAGATCTAAAAGTATCATTATCTGTGCAGAAAATAATTTATTTTACGTACATCAGCAGGAAGTCAATTTATAAGGAGTAAGAATAGGAGTGAATAAGATGACACACCTCTGAAGTATACCCTCTGTCTCAAATGACAGAGCTGAAGGGGCAAGTTTAATCTCAGAAAGATCTGTTGTACAGAAAATTTCCTAAACCAGCTGGTTGCCTTGTCACTGATGCAGTGTGCGTTTAATACCTTTTTCTCAGAATGACTGCTACCAACTCCACCTTCTCTGGTAACGTATGCCAGTATAAGGGGCTGTAATCACATATTTATACTAACCTGCTGATATGGTGGATCAATAGTAGCCTATCCACCAATTTATCAAGACATGAATTAACACCAGACCCCAAGTTAGTTCTACCCTGTTTCCATAAGGGCTAGAAGGGCCAGACGTAGGGTGCACTTACAACTGCCCACCCAGTTATCCAGGTTACACTTAAAAAGGGTCATGGAGCTACAATGCTTTACCTCCAAGGGGAAGTCTGTTCTACTTTCTGTGTAAAATACCAATTCTGCCAACAGGCCCAGTTTACATTCTGGTGGTAGTTTAGGTCTCCAAGTGGGTGGCACTAATTCTGCAGATGTGTAGGAAGTTAGAACTCGGATCTTTCAAGGCTCTATATGCAGGTAGAGATCTCCTCTCAAAAGTCAGTTGGAAACAGTGACAGAACTTTAAGGCTGAGTAACACAAGGAAGACAAGCTCTTGATTTTTTTTTTTTGGAAGGAAACGCTATTTCTCGAGCTGGGTTATATGCCTATCAAAGTATATAGTAGATGGGACATTGTATTGTCTTAAGTCTAATAAGGCAGAAATAAAAGGGGGCAATAACTTCCTCAGATGTAGAAGCTATACCTCTGGTAGTCAGTCTTACTATATAGCAACAGTGGTCACCTCATGGTTAAAGAACAGTTAATTATCAATGCAGGTACCCATTGTCCCTAATGGCTAAGTTGATTTTTGGAAGGGCATAACCTGGATAATAGGAACAGAGGTGCCTAAGTTTGCCAAGGGCATAATGCTGCAGTTTTTGGAATTTAGTTTTAAGCCCTAATCCAAGCACCATTTGTTATCACGAGTTAGACCATTCTGGAGAATACATCATCTGGGGCAATTATGACAGCTTTATGTCTGCAGTCAGCAGCAAACCATCTTCCATAGCATTTGGTGTATTCTTTAATATCAGAGAAATAGACACTAAAGAGAAGTGATCCCATGACTGATCCTTGATGTGCACTGCTGGTAACTACTCTCTTAGTTGAGAGAGTACCTGCAACACTAAGAGACTGTGTGCTGTTGCGGATACAGTTTGCTATCCAGTAGGTAATATAGAGGGGTTTACATTTAACTGGATTAGCTTATAAATGATGCCAGAGTGCAGAATGGTATTGAAGGCTTTGACCAAGGCCAACTCTGCCATGTGATCAGATTTACCACTGTCTAATGCTTTAGTGACCCGTTTAAAAAAGTCCACCAAGTTTAAGGGACAGGATTTACCTTTAAACCCCCACAATGGTTATGGTCCAGGGTTTGAAGACTGTATGTCCTTGTTTAGGAAGTCCATAATGATGCTATCCATTGCCTTACGGCTAAGCATGGTGAGGCTGATAGGTTTATAGTTAACCAGGTCAGTTTTGGACACCCCCCCCCTTGTGGAGTAGGATGATTACAACAGTTCTCCATATTTCTGGCAAGAATCCAGTGGAGAGGATGGGACTGAACAGACATAATAAGGAGTCAGCCAGGCAGTGTTTTGTGCTGACAAAAGAGCACATGGCACATTGTCATGGTGACGGTGTTTTTAGCCTTGGAGAGAATGCACATTTGCTCAGAGGTGACTTGGGGTGGTGGTGTAAGCATGCCAAGAGGGGTAAAGTCTGAACTTATTTGTCTGATAAAATGTTGTCCTCAGAGGTCAACTATGTGATATCCTTTTGCATTAACTCCGAACACTGCCGGTTAATTCTTAGGTTCATGACATAGTTAAATAAAGCTTTATGGCTATCCTTAGAATCGATGGTGATCTGCAATTCACACGTGCCACTGGACTACTGTTTATACATTCTTTGTTGATTATTTTGTGCTCTTCTCTAGCTGATGGGGTATTAAGTTTGCTTCTATGAGACAGAAGTTTCTTCCTCGTATTGTACAGTTTGTTGATATGTTTTTTTTTTTTTTTAATTTGACACTATGTTTTAGCCTATTAGGACCAAGGTCTCATTGCTAGCTTGGAGGTGAACACTGACTCTATACATGAAAATTGTAGTTTATGATGTAAGGTTATCAAAGTGATGAGAGTGTTTGAATTTCATCAGGTCATCAGCTGTAGTAGACTTGCCTTGAAGAAGTCTTTGAAAGAAGGGAGGATTTTAAGGTATCTCAGGTCTCACGACTAAAGTAAATGGGTTCCGAGTCACTTACCTAAAACCTGAACAGTGCAAGCCCATTTACCTGAAAACTCATATGCTCCAAAAATCAATTGCCTGAAAGCTCTTGACTGAAAAATACAAAAGTCTAAAGAAGGTATGTGATGACATAATTTCTTATCATAAGAGTTATTATGAATGTTTGTATAGATTGCAATGGTCAGTGTAGATTGCAATGGTCAGTGTCATGTTCTACCCCCAGACGTGTAGATCTTTGTGTTTGTACTCCAGCACTGATCAACTGTAATTGGTATTTTGTCTCGTCTTACTAGTTGTGTGATCATGAAGTTAACATATATAATTAACGGGTGTGCCCCACCATCCCACATGGGGAGTGAAGAGGGCATGACCCCACTGCAAAACCATTTTTAAGGTCTATTTGTTGGGGAGATGCTTTTCAGCCAAATGAGTTTTTAGGCAAATGCATTCAAGCTTTTAGATTTCAGGCAAATGACCTGGAACCAGGTAAATGTTATAGCACAATAGTCAGATTTGCCCACTGATTTGATAACTGTGGGCTCTGAGCACATGGAGCTATATATATATATATATATATATATATATATATATATATATATATATACCTTTATTAAATTATCACTTAAGACATAGGCATACATTAATAGAAAACAAACCACATTAACATTTTTCACACGTTATATATTATACATTTTTTTTCTTTATAACTGTCATTCACTCCAACATTACATAAACTGATCAATTCCTTTCTTCCTTCTACTTAACATCACTCTTCCTCCTGAAAGTTATTCTGCATGTATTGATTCAATTATTTCCATTTATTTCTATGGAATTTGTTCATTCTCTTTTCTAGATTTCACACTTCCAGTTGTTTTATCTCTAACAATATTCAATACTTCAGTTACAGTTGGTTTAGATTTTTTTAAAGAAACATCTTTATTAAATTATCTTAAATTACCACATATGACATAGGCAGTCATACATTTATATAAATGAAAACAAACCATATTGACAATCTCGGCTGCAAGCATTTTACATCACAAATCATACTGACACAATCCTAGTTGCAAACATTATACATCACTTATCTATCCAACCATCATCACTCAAACATTACAGAGCTCATTCAGTCCCTGCCTTCTTATAAACCTCATTTCTCCCATTTTTCTTATTCCTACAATTCCTATTTTTCCTATGTATTGTGCTCCTACCATTTTAAAAGATCCCAAATCTAGTTGTTTTATCTCTGTTGCTATATTCACTACTCCTAGTACAGTTGGTTTAGTATTTGATTTCCATTTTCTAGTAATTGCTTTTTTGGCAGCCACCAGAATTAGACTCAGTAAGGCCTGTCTATGTAATACCGATTCTGCATCATATTTCGGAAAAATCATTTCCCTAGTTACACCAACTTGCTCACCCAGTACCTCCGACAGAGTAGTCTACAGGGAATCTTTAAAGTCTGCTAACTCATTACACTCCCAGAAAATATGTTCCCAACTACCTCTTTCTTCCTCATCACACCTCCAACATTTGCTGTCTATCTGAGGAAAAAATGTTGGAGTCTACTATGTAAACATTTCCAAGCAAAATCCTAAATCTGCTAGATTTTGTTGCATATTTGGGAGACATACATATACCCCCCCCCCATTGTTTCTTTGTGACTTGCTTATCCAATCTCTCATCCCAATCCTTTCTAACCTCCTCTGATTGATTTTTACAGTTATCATAAAATATTTTATATGCTCTATCAATTATTCCTTTTTTTTAACAGAAGCTTCTCTTTTGGATTCTACAAAAATTCTACCACTGCTGGTTTTCCATTTAGGACCCCCTATTTCTTTCCCTTTGCCTATACTTTGATATCAGTCTTTGATATGGAAGGCAATCTCTAACCTGCAGTCAAAATAAATTCTTGGCATCTTCCCATTCTATTACCTTCCCCCTCTAGTTATTTACTCCCAATACCTTGTTTCTTTTGCCAGTTTCTCCAATAAATTCCAGCCACCTCTAACCTATTCGCTGTATCCATTATTACAGTCATCCCTATCGGCAGAATCTCCTTTTTGCATTATTGTGTTGGCTACTTTAGAAGTATAATACTCTGTATGATTATTGTTATTCTCCTTAAAAATATGCATCCAAAATCCCAGTCTGTCACTGTTTCTTGAGCTTCTTCTGTTTCATCATTACCCCTTTCCACTTTGAATTATAGGTTTCTGCTTCTGCTATGTATAGGAGCCTTAACTGTGTAGTTCTGAAATACCCCTTCAAATAGGGTAATCCCAAATCCACCTTGTTCTATTGGAAAAATCAGCTTATCCCACTTGACTCTTGCTGCCTTCCTCTCCCAGGTAAAACTTTCAGCTCTTTATTAAGTACTATCCACAACTTCTCCTCTGGTTGATAAAAATATGCCTGACCTGTGTATAAGACTAAAGGGACTAAAAACATTTTAACTGCTTGTATCTTACTATCTATACCCACATAAGAGCTTCCAATTTCTCAATTTTTGTATCATCTTTTCTCTTCTCACATTTCCTTAGGTACCACACCGGAATCACTTTTTAATCCATACTCCTAAATACTTCATTTTATCATGTCCCCATAAATATAAATATTGCTGAACCAATTTGTGTGTGGGTACACTATTTACTGCTATTGCCTCTTTTTTAGCTTAATTGATTTTGTATCCTGAAAAGATATGAAACCATCTCAAAATGGTCCAAACCACTGTAATGTCCTTTTCTGGTTTTGTTGGGTATAAAATATTATCTTCTGCAAATAGAGCTAGCTTTTATTCACTACTATACCAATTATACCCTTGAATTTCTTTTTTTTTCAAAACAGGTTTATTGTTTTAACATATAAGAGAAATATCATAACAATTTTATACAAGTAATTAAAAATAGGTATTATTATAATATTCAACAAAACAACTAAAGTATTTACAAAGACATCCACTACAATCAGATCAATTAAACTAAAATACCATGCTATTGAAATTAAAATTTTTTTAACAAAGTTTGTAAATTATCCCATACAATATAATAAGATGTTTTTTTATTTGTTCTTGTCCTAATTGTGTTTATTTCCATATGGCACACTATATTCATAACATTTTTAAATTCATTGAACGAAGGAGGTGTACCTGAAATCCAATTTCTAGTTATTATTTTCCTAGCCACTGCTAGAATAGACCATAACAAGGGAAGCTTAACCTTTTTAACACTTTGAGGTACAGGTGTGTTGAATAATATAAGAGATTTAGAAATAATGAAATTATCTGTAAAAAGAGCCTGCAAAAATTCATTAATTGACTTCCAGTATTCTTTCAATTTTATACAGTCATAAAACATATGAGCCCAGTCAGCATTAATTTCTACATTACATCTCTTACATAAATTATCTTTATTATTTATTTTATTCATCATCAAAGGTGTATAAAAAGATCTATGTAAAATTTCCATGTATAAAGTCTCCAGACAATGGAAGACGTAGTTCTATAAGCAGATTCCAATATATATTGTTTATCTTGTTGATTTGGTGGGTCCCCATTAATAGAAGTGAAATAATTCCAGTATGAATCTACACTGTAAAAAGTTTCTTGTCTGATAATTTTATGTATGTATGAAAGTTTACCTTTATCAGAAACTTTATGTTGTAAATTTAATATCAAGTAATCAATCAGTGTTGGAATAGATTCTTTAACTGTTATAGACATTAGATCTATTTTATTAATGAGATGTTGTCTAAAGGTCTGAACCTCTAACCAGCAAGTTTCTCTTAGATCAAATTCTTGTTTTAAGAAATCTAGATTTTTAACTTTATTATCAGATATCAACTGATACCAGTACTTTAGATCATTATCTATAGCTAAATGAGTTCCTTCAGAAGTAGATGACAAAAGCATACCCTGAGTATACATTATAGGGAATACAATAAAATTCCATTCCCTATACTTAGGGTGCATGAATATAAAGTTACGATAACTAATAATAATATTTAATGGGTAACAAACCATATGTTTAGGTGTAATAGGTGAAGTACAAAATTCCTTTAGTAACCATAACATGGAGTTATTTACGATCATATTTTTATGTGTTAAGGAGATTTTCATGAAGTGCATACTAATTAGCTCCCAATAATCTTTCCATTTTGCGACATATGACTGATCTATTAATAAAGTAATAACTTTTACAATAGAAGAGATAGTATATAAATTAAAGTCTGGAAAAGAAATACCCCCTTGAAACCAGCTATTAGTATGTTTCTTTAATGCAATCCTAGGTCTATTAGGTGCCCATAGGAAATTTAACATTAGTGTATTCAGTTTCTTGATAATTATTTTTGTAGGTGGAAGTATTATTGATTGTATTAAGTATAAAATCTTGGGGAATATTATCATTTTAATAATTGCAAGTCTCTCCTCCATAGTAAAAAACATATTATTCCAGGTATTAAAAGATTTTGTATATTAAGAAAACAGGTATTATAATTATTATATATAATAGATTTAATATCTTTAGATAGTATTATACCTAAATAAGTTATCTGACCTGAATTGGGTACATATTTAGTAAAATCACTAATGAGAATATTTTTTCGTGTATATATAGGTAGTATTTTAGTTTTTCTTCATTGAATATTAAACCAGAAATACTTTTAAAATTCATCATGTTATCAAATAGAGACTGCATAGAAGAATTAGATCCTGCTGATGTAATTAGAACATCATCTGCAAAAGTTGAATTTTGGATGTTGTATTTTCATCTATTTCAAAACCCTCTATGTCAGTACTGTTTCTGATCAAATTAGCCCAAGGCTCCATTACTAAAGTGAATAATAGTAGAGAAAGTGGACATCCTTGTTTTGTACCTTTAAGAATGGGTATTTTTTGTGAAACATATGTTCCTACCTTAATATAAGCCAACGTTCATTTGTATAAATGCTCAATTAGATTTACAAATGCATCTGAGAAGTTTGTGCACTTCATTAAGGTAAACAGATAGTCCCAACTTACTGAATCAAATGCTGAACTTATATCAAGACTAATAAGTGTTAAATCTTTCTTTTTCCTATTTGCAAAATCAATTAATGTTAAAGTTCTTCTTATATTATCAAAAGTATTTCTATTTACAATGAAGCCTGTCTGATCTATATCTATAATGCCGGAATGATTGTCTTCAATCTATCAGCAAAGATACTCATAAACATTTTATAATCAACATTAAGTAATGAGATGGGCCGATATGAAGAACATCTAGTTGGATCTTTATTAGGTTTTAAAATTGGCGAAATAAATGTATATTGCCAAGATGGGGGTTATTAACTCAGTTTGGGCCAAAATAAAACCTTATGTATTAATGAATATGTACTTTTAGAAAGGATTTTATATATCTCTGGTATAATACCATCATTACCCGGTGCTTTGTTTGATTTAAGCTTATTTATTTGTGTAATAACCTCTGTATATGAAATACTTTTGTCCAATAGTTTAATCTGTTGTTTATTAAGCTTTTTATTCATGTTTGTGGTTATAAACTCCTTTATTTTATCTTTAGGTTCCATGTTAATGTTATTATGGTTAATTTTGTGAAAGTGATTTCTAAATTCATCTAGTATTTCTGGTATACTAGAAACATTCTTCTTTTTCCTTAGAGAAAAGATTTCTTTGATATGGTTTTGTTTATTCAACCTTTTTGTTTTATTTTTAAGTCTATGTAAGTATTTGGGGCTTACTGAATAAGACAAAAACTTGTATTTCTCTAAAGTTATTTTAACTTTATGAGTTAAAATTTCTTTGTATTTCTCATTTAGTTTGTTTATTTCTTCAATAACTTTCTTGTCCATAATATTTTCTTTATTATTATGTTTATAAGAGTCTAATTTACTTTGAATATCTAACAATTCCTTATCCCAAGATTTCCTTTTATTATTATACCATCTGATACTTTGTCCATACAGATATGATTTTAAGGCATCCCAAACATAAACAATGGAGACTTCAGGAGTATTATTTATGTCTAAAAATGTTTTACTTCTGAAAGTATATATTCTTTATAGTCTTTTAGTTGAGTTAAGTATGCTGGTATCCTTTTGATCTGAACATTATGAGTATTTTTATCATGAATTCAAAAACAATTGAATTATGATCAGATATAGGACATGAAATGATTTTGGAATTAATTAAATCTGTTACCATCTGGTTAGAAATAAAGACCCTATCTATTTTTGAATAAGTTTTGTATCTGTTAGAAAAAAGGTGTATGGTAATGATTTTGAATCTATCTGATTATTAATATCATTCAAATGATAAGAATTAGCAAAATCATTTAAATGTTTTGTATTAGATGTAATTCTTCTTTTCCCTATAGTGGTAGTATCACTTTCATGTAGTATACAATTAAAGTCACCAGCTAAAATAATATCTCCTATAGAGAATGATATGATCTTATCAAGATGATGTTTCACTGTATTAATACCAATTCCAGGTATCCAATATACATTAATTAAAGTGTAAGTCTTCCCATTAATTTGTATTGTAACCATACAAAACATTCCTTTGTCATCCTGATAAGACTTAATGGTTTTAGGAATGGGCATACTTTTATTCCATAAAATAGCCACTCCTCTTTTTCTGAGTGTGTTCTGAACTAACCAATACTGTATATTTGTTTGTGGCTAGTTTATCAATATCTTTTTTTCAAGAGATGGGTTTCTTGCAGGAAGACTAAGTTGGCCTTATGTAAATTAATGTATCTTATTAGGCTTGCCCTTTTACATGGATTATTCAATCCATTAATGTTTAAAGAAATTCCTTTTAAAGATGTCATTTGGCATTTTTAAAACTTAAGAATCTTATGATCAAAATAACAAATAACAAGATAAGTAATGTTACATCTCCTCCTTTAGGTGTACCTTTAAATATAGCTGTATTTATTGAATCTCTTATGGGATTTCGTATAGGATTCAATTTTGTTTGTAGTGACAATGAATGTACAAAATATATTGTGGATGTCAAAGCTATATACAAATAACAATGAACAAGTGAAAATAATGTAAGGATTAAACATTGCATCCAGCCTGGAGTTATAAACTCCAACTTAGAGTAGTATTTACCACTCAAGTTAACCCCCTACCCTAAGCAGCAGTACCTCAGCTACCACCTTATCAATTTAATACTAGTTATATTTAACTGAGGTTAACAGTTTTCAATTCAATTATCTAGCAAGACAAGACTACACATTTGGTAAAACAGCATCATAGAAACTAAAATAAACCTTTCTTTTTTTTTTTTTAAACTGTTCATACTACTATATACATCCATGTAATATAAAACACTTGTATTCAAATAGCATTCAAATAATCTTGATGTTAGAAATCAAGAGGAGAGAAAAATAAGTTCTAACATTCATTTAAATCAAAAACTTTGGCTAATATGATTCAGACATTACATATATTAAGATGCATCTATTTTCTGTCATGTAAATGCAATTAACAGCTTCCAAAAAAACCTTGAATTGCTTGTATATGAGCATTTACTCAAACTCATTATTGTCAATAGAATAAAATATTGCATTCATAGAAATTGTTATAAATCATACTGCATAGTTATGCAGATTCTCAGAAACACTTATATACATATATACATACACACACACACACACACACACACACATATATATATATATATATATACACACACACACACACACATATACATATATATATATATATATATATATATATATGCACATACACACATACACACACACACATATATATATATATATACATACATACACACACACACACATACACATATACATATATATATATATATACATATGCATACACACACACACACACACATACACACACACATACACACACACACACACACATATATATATATATATATATATATATATATCTGATCTCACTGAGTTGTGTCCTTACTGAGCACCATCTTACTTGCTGTCCCTACAATAAATCTATCTGCTTTATACAAAATAATGCACAGCAAACACATTTTAGTAACCAGATTTTACAACCATGCTACACTACTGCTTTAAAATATATCACATGACAATTTCTTCCAGTATAGAGTTATAAAATTATTTATGCTTGTCAATCAGATGAATTAAATGAGTTATAGTAATGTATATGTTTGGAACATAAGTTTTTAACACAGATTATTAAGCTGCTGTTAAGTAGATTTTCAAAAACACTTGAGTAAATGTTTCATTTTCTATGCCTTCTAAAATAAGACATTTACTTACTACAAGAAATTGTATCATTTAAACTCATTATAACTAACATATTTTATGAATTATAACATAGATATTTAAGTAATTATATAAAATAACTCACATTTAGATGTTAGAGTGTTCATTTTCCTTCACATAGTCGCATTTGTATCATTTCTATTTCCTGGTAGAGTGTCACTTCTGAATCTGTGATGTGTCAGTGTGATATCTAGGTCAAAGGTGAGACTAGCTGCTTTCAGCTTCTCTGTGAGAAGTCTGAGAGTTGAAGCTTTTGAAGTAGCTCATGGACACTGTGCATGAGACAGCCCACATCCCAGATTGTCTCTCTTAACATTTTGGCGGGAAACTTATGTAGTGACAAACATTCATTTAGCAGTGTAAATGCATCTAAACATGACAAAACCTTCACAATGTATTTTACATGTTATTACAGCCTCTATGTAAGTGAAATTAAGCCCAAAATTATTAATAAGTAATAAAACTCAATATTTTTGTCCCAACTCAATTTTTATGCAAATCTTATTATTTACTGTGTCTATATGATCAAAAGCATTTCTATATATTAATAAAGAAAAGAAAAAGAGAGTAGAAAGTAAAAGGGTGTAAGGCAGAAATAAAAAAAAATGTAAGAGAAAGCTATAAGAAGTATATACAATGGAATATTACTTACTGTTTATATTAATAGAGTTAAAAATAAAACATATTATTTACTATTATTTAGTTCTAATTATTATTAGTTAAAGCATGACAGATTATTTACAAACAAGCATAAGCAGTGTAATCAAGAAAGTATAATTAGGAATAGCATTTGAAGAACATATAAACTTTTTACAAGGAATAAATGTTATTATTCTATTAATCATATTTTCATTACTCTTCTCTCCCTGCCCTCCCCCACCCTTTACCCACTACATAATCTAAATAGAATGTCATTGTTTAAACAAAGAAAAGAAGAAAAGGAGAAGAAAAAAAAAGATAAAGAAAAAAATATATCAAATTACTGACCTTACTTCTCCTTTTCAGAAAGAGAAACAAGTTGAATCACAACTTGCCATTAAATCTCCAGATATTTTGAGTAATTATGAAACAAAACATTTCTTTGCACACAGAGAATAACTTTGATTAAATCTTTTTCAAAATATTTGTTGCTTCTTGGAAATGCAGGAACTATATTTAAAAAGATTAATAATGAAATAAAATGATGAGAGAAAAAAAAACATAGAACAGATCATTTGTTTTTTAGTCTCTTCTTCTTCTCTGAAGTCTTCCACGAAGTTTCAGTTGCCAGTCTCTTTAATGAAGGACTAGCCCATTCCATTTCTTCTATTTTATCCAAAATCTTATTTTTTTTTATAAACAGTAAGGCAGAGTTTAAGTCATCGAAAATTTTAGGACCATCAGGAAGGAAGATTTTAAGCTTGGCAGGAAACAGAAGGTATGTTTTAAACTGTACTTTTTTAAGCTCCCTTATTAGTGGCAGAAAAACTTTTCTTTTAGCTATTACCATGGAAGAATAGTCATTGTCAAAACGCACAGTTGTCTCATTAATCTTAACAGGAGCTTTAGCCCAAGCAGATTTAAGAACCATCTCTTTATCAAAAGATGATAGAAATCTAACTATAACTGATCTAGGATAGTTTTTGTTAGAGTTAGTATTAGCTATAGATCTATGTGCTCTTTCGATACCAAAAGAGAATGCTTCTGGTAAGTCTAAAGTTTTAGGGAGCCATGTTGTTAAAAAAGAAGTAATATTGTTACCTTCAATATTTTCTGGCAGTCCAAAAATCCTAATGTTATTGCGCCTCGATCTATTTTCCAGGTCATCCAGCTTTGTTTGTAAATGTGCATTTTGTTTCAGCAGAAACTCAATGTTGATTTCCTCTTCTTGTATTCTATTTTCCATGTCATTCACAGCTTCTTCTATGCCTGTCATCTGGATCTTCTGTTGTTGCAGGTCTATATGTAACAAGTCTATTTGTTTGGTAGTTTTTTCTATGAGGGTGTCTATTTTAGTATCCATTTTATCCATCTTAGCAGTAAGTTGCTGGATTATAATTATCAGAGACTGAAGTTCTTTCTTGATGCTGGAGTCTTGAGAATTTGTCTTACTGGAACTCATTTCAGACTGATAAACTGACAGGAAAATTTCCAAAATGATTTCTGACAGGAATATTGTTAAGATTTCCTTTCTTTTTTAGATATAGTTCAAGAACTATATAAAACAAACATATTTAGAAAGAAAATTACTTCAAAAATTATTTTTTTAAGTAATTAATTCCTGTCAGTGTAATGAAATTGGTGGAGCTGAAGTAATCTGCTGCTATCCTGTGTTCATCCTTGGCCACACCCCTATACCCTTGAATTTCTGAATCCCTTATTTTCTTTGAAAATGGTTCTAAATATAATGCAAATAAAGGGGAAATAGGACACCCCTGTCTGACGACTCTGCTCAAACAAATTATCAGAGATGACCCCACCCACTTTAAAATTTTGCCTCTGATCCCTCATATATCCTTCCTCATCAACCTTATAATTTTATCAAGGAATGCAAATACTTCCATTGTCCTGCTCATAAAGCCCTAGCTTACCCTGTGAAAAGCTTTCTCTGCATTAAGATCCACCAACAACAGTGGTATTTTCTTATCTTCTCCTTCCCTCTGAATCATTAATGTTCTGTTAATGATGTCAAATGTTTGCCTCCCCTCCACAAAACCACACTGATCCATATCTATCAATTTTGGCATCACGTTTGTCATTCTTTTTGTATTGAAATGGGTCTATATGAAGCCAGATCTGAAGAATCTTTACCCTCTTTAGGTATTACAGCTACCACTACTTTCTCACAGGATGTTGGTACTTCTCGTCTTAAAATTCTGTTAAACAAAACCTTCCAGATCTTTATCAGTTTTTCCCTCCTAGCTTCCAAAGTTCTATAGGAATACCATTTACTCCTGGAGACTTTTCTGTAGGTTCGTTATACATCATAACTTTTATCTCATCTCCTACTACCCTGTTAGCAATTGAGCCTCATCTACCTCTAACCTTAGCATATTTAATTCTTCCATGAACATTTCCATTTGTACCTTTTCTTGATTTCCATATTTCTCTGCTTTATACAGACTTTCAGAGAATTTCGGAAATATTTCTAATACCTCTACAGGATCTCTTGTTACCTTCCTTGTTACAGCCCTTTCTACTTTTTGTTGCTTGCATTGTTGTGCTAAGAGCTCTAAAGTTATTATCAAAAAAGAGTTGCTTAACATCAATCCTTCCAAACTCATGCACATTACTGAGGTAGTCCCTTATTTTCTGTTAAGCTTTCTGCAGTTGCTCTTTTTCCTGTTCTGAGAGATTCATCTATTCTACAATATTTTAACATTTGTCAGTACCTCTAAATAATTCTTGCTGGTTCTTAACCGTATCTCCCTTTCTTTTATTTCCATCCTTGTTTTAAGTTCCACTTTAATTTTAGCCCACTCCCTAGCTATATTTTCATATCTTCTATAATAGCTCATAAATAATTTCCAATACCCATTCCTTGGAGTCCTCTCTTTTCAACAGATAGGTGGGAAAGCACAAGTGTCTCATTTTATTTTATTAACCTGTGCTTTTATTTTAATTAGCGCATGATCTGAAATGGTTATTGGGTACATATCAAGGCCGTCAATTAAATGCACATGTTTCTGTGAAATGTAAATTCCGTCTATCCTAGCCCAGTTTTTGTATCCTGGAGAATAATATTTAAACTCCTAGAACTTAATTCACATCTTCCATGCCAAATATTTTCATAAATTTCTTCAAAAGTCTACCCTCCTTTGTTATACTTTCCCTTCTGGGCCCCCAGACACATTTTCAAATTCCAGTCC
This sequence comes from Protopterus annectens, assembly GCF_019279795.1. Classification (NCBI taxonomy): domain Eukaryota; kingdom Metazoa; phylum Chordata; order Ceratodontiformes; family Protopteridae; genus Protopterus; species Protopterus annectens. Next base: position 369,093,901 of record NC_056748.1, on the reverse strand, counting down.
ACACATGTAAGTAATATTCCTTGCTGACAGCTGATTATTTCTCCCAGAGTTTTCTTAAGCTCCACCGTCAGCGATTTTAGATGGACTATAAATACATGCCAGTCTAATCCTCCTCCTTTGCCAGAAGTCCCTTAGTACTACAAATCTACCATTATCTTTTTAATCCTCTTCTATCACTACTGGAGCTCCTCTTGCAATTAATACAAGTACGCCTCTCTTCCTTTGTCCCAGGTATTACCAAATTCACATGTTCAGTTCTTTCCAAGTGTGTCTCCTGTAACAAAACTATCTGAACTTTATATTTCTTAATGTAGTTTACTACTACTCCTTTTTTGTATTTATCTGTAAGACCATTGCTTTACAGAAAGCATCACTGTATTAAAAAGTTATTACTTCCACCTTTTATGTATAACAGCTTTTTTGTTAAATATCTAGTTCCAGCTTTTGTGTTACATGCATATGTTGTTTCACAGGTTGAACTTTTATACTGTTGATTCTTGTCATACCCATTTGAACCTATGGCACATCTTACAAAACTTATTGAAAGCCCTCAAAAAAACACCTCAATGCCCCCTAAAACATATTAACTCAATACAAACACAAAACTATGAACATCTTCAAATACTGAAGTTTTACTCTCCTAATAGGAACAACTGACAACCACACTCACAGACTTGAGCTAACCTAAAAGAATGGTTATCAACGCTAATTGCTATCTGGTTTTGTGTTATCTTTATAGCCCCCCCCCCGGAAAGTAAAACCTGAATGCTCTGAGAGATCATTCTCCTGGCCAATTTCCTTTATCAGATTGAATTGCTGCTAAGCATACATTTGCTAGAAAAAGGGCCTTATAATATTCAATATTATTTTCATTTACTTGCCTTTTCTTAAAAAAAAACTTGCTACTCGATCAAGCTAAGAGCCTTAATCCAATAATTCCCCGATGCAAGAATGAGAAAAAGCACATTAATTTTTCTTTTGTAATACTCTTTTACCCAGACATCTTTTTCCATTGCAGTGTCTACACTTCTTAAAACTGAACAAGGAGAAAGAGAAGGGAGAAAAAAAAACAGGAGCACCTGTTAACAAAAGTATTCCCATTGCACTTAAAAAGAGCTGAGAACAACTGAGCAAGCTTTACTTTACAACATACAAAGAAAATCTTATAGTATAAAAACAGTGCTAAAAGTAAAAAAAAATGTTTTACTTAGTTAACTTTCTTCCTCCTCATCCTTTCCCCTATTTTCTGAACATGAATAACATGAATTAGGGCATATACTTTACAGTCCCCCAAAACAAAGTCCAAAAAATTCCAAGATATCCTTGCTCTGTCAAATTTCACAAATATAAATATTGCTTTGTAATCCCACATTTGTCAATTTCCAAGTTACTGGTTTTACTCCTGTTAATCTCAATTTCGCAAATCTTGTATCTGCTTTATTTTCAACATACTTTTGACTCTTCTAGACAACTCTCATGCACCCTTCCTTCTCTCCAGCATTTTCTCTTGAAACATTGGAAAAGGTTTAACTGGCACAGTCTCTCATCAGAAGAACAAAAAACAATCTCCTTGTTTCACACCTCACGTTTGTTGGACATACTTCTGTATCGCCTCCTTAGCATGTACTTCATCAAAAATTGTGTCCCTCCAAGGAAAACATTTGAAGATAGCTGGGTACAGCAATTTGAATCTCATGCCTGCTTCTTGACATTCCCCGAAGACTAGAATACATTTACTCCTCTTCTGTCTGGTGTACAATGAGTAACCATTCTTCACAAATACTCTGCTGCCTCCCACTTTTAGTACTTTGTCCTTCTGCCACAGGTTTGCTAGAATAAAGTCCTTTTCCTAGTAGGATTGCATCTTTACTGCTAAAGGCCTAGGTTGCTTTGATTTCTCATAGCTAGGTTTGGAGCATACAGATGATGTGCCCTTTCAATTAACAACTCCTGCTGTGGAATACCAGTCCAGTTGCTTAGTTTTGCTTATATACACAATTAATACAGCCTGTTCCTTCCAGATTCTCTGGTACAACTGAAAATCTCAAGTTTTCCCTAAATGCTCTGTCCTCTAATTTTATTATTTTTAAAACATCTCTTCTTGAGCAGTCTCATATTAAGTCAGCCTTTAATTCATTTCTGTCTCTGATTTTTGCAGTTTTATTACCTCATCTGAATATCTGTTTAAAGCTTCTTCCATTTTTTCAGCCTTTTGCTGTTTGAGTTGATATACTCTATCAGTGTTTTGTTTATTTTAACAAGGTCTGTGTGCAGTTGTCTTATGCTTTCCTCTAGGTCAATGGAAGGCATGTCTGGAGCTTGCACTGCATTTTGCTGAACAGCTGCAGTACTTTTCCCAGTCCGTGTTTTTCCTCAGGTCCTCTGTGCTTCTTTTTTCCTGACATTCAGGCAGTGAACTTACTAACCAGTTACTGAAATTTACCCAGAAACCCAAAAGTCCTCCGGCCTTTTCTGCTGAGATTTTATCACACTGGGAGAGCTAGAATTAAGCTGTTAATCAATGTGCAGCCATCTTGGAAGTCCAGTTGGTTTAGGTTTTTTATTTCCATTTTCTAGTAACTGTTTTTGGCAGTTAAAAGTATTAAACTTAGTAAGACCTTGCTATGCCTGTGCAGTTAAGATCTTGTGCCCCTGCCCCTGCTCAAAAGTATATTTTTTTTAGTTGTAGCCATTTTCTTCCCCAATATTTCTGACAGAGTACTCCGTAGGGAAATGTTAAACTCTGCCAACCCATTATATTCCTAAAACATGTTTCCAGTTGCATCTCTCTTTCCCATCATACCTTCAAGCATTTGCTGCCTACCTAAGGAAAAAATCTTTAAATTCTGTTTAGGATATAACAATGCCTATGCAAACACTTCCACGCAAAAATACTAAGCGTTATGGACTGTGTCGCATACGTGGGAGTCATATATATATATGTCCTTCCATTGATCATTTGCAAATCATGCTTCAAGTCTCACTTCCTAATCTGTTCAAACCTCCTCCTATTTATTCTTATAACTATTATTCAATACAGTATATGCCCTAGTAATTATCCTTTTTAACAGCAGCTTTTGTTTTTGACTCAAATAAAAACTCTACCAGAACTAGTCTCACTTAAGACCTTCCATCCCTTTATCTTTGCCTATACTTTGATATCAATCCTTGGTAGGGAAGGCAATTTCAAACCTGCAATTCAAAATTCTGCTTGGCCCTGTTACATTTTCCTCTCTAGTTATTTGTTCCAAATACGTCAAGTTCCTTTGTCAGTTTTCTCCAGTAAATTCCAGCCCCTCTTGCCTATTTTCTGTACTCCTACTTGCAGTCATCTCTATTGGCAAATCTCCTTTTTCCACTCCCATGTTGACTGAGTTCTTGGAATACGTTCTGCAACTTTATGGATATAATATTCTGTATGATTGTTTTTAATTTTCTTAAGGATCTGCATCCAAAATTCTACTCTTTACATATTGATTTATAACCATTTGTTTGTGTTACATACAGAAGACTTAATTGCATAGCTCTAAAATAGTGATACAAACCAGGTAATCCTGAAACACTTGTTTCTATTGGGAGGATCGACTTTCCCACTTAACTTTTGTCTTCTTCTCCAGGGGGCTATATATGTGAGAACCAGGCTTAATATTTTTGAGCCACTTGTTGGCACTTACACTAGTTGGTCTAAAAAGTCTGCATTGATGAAATCCTGGAATATCTGTGAAGACTTGTTTGGTGGTATAGGTTCTCCAGTTAATGAAGAGATAGCAGAAGTCACCCAAGAGGATAGTGTGCGGTTCTGTGGCTAGGGATTTCAGTTTGCAAGGATATGCCTCATGGTCTGCCGGAGCCATAGAGAAGGTACAGCAGTTGGCTATTACGTGGTACTGGGTTTTGTTCTAGGCCATCATCTTCCATTACAAGTCTGAAGGTGAAATGGTTTAAGAACACAGACCACAATATCCAATTCAGCATGGCATATGAAGGAATGGAGGTCATTAAAACTCTGCCCAGCAGTGGTGCTTTCGCTATTCTAAAACCAAGTTTCAGTGATTACACATATATCAATATTTTGGGTCTATATTGAAACGTATAAACTCATTTAGTCTTGAGACTGAATTTAAAAACACAATCTAAAATAAACAGAATCCTGAAAACACAAAAAAATAAAACGGTATTTTTGCAAGAGGACAAGCCCTTCCGTGTCCTCCTACAACATCTGCTAATTATATATTCCAACTCTGAGATTGCATAAACAGTTGAGAAAACAGTAAACTACAAAGAAAACAACAATAAAGTACAGAAGGATGGAAGGCCAAAATATTCTGTAAACCAAAATAACAAACGTCCAGCACACTTCATGAAAGAAGCAAATTTATGATATTCACACTTCATGAAAGAAACAAATTTATGATAATCATTTAATACACAACTGGAAATCCATATGAAGCATACCGGTTTCAACCAAAAAGCCTTCTTCAATGCTACAACAAAGCAGAACATTCTTAGCAAAGGAGACAGAGTTGTCAACCATCTCATCCCATGTCAATATATAAATATATATATATGTATGTGTGTGTGTGTGTGTGTGTGTGTGTGTATATTGCATTCTCCTAGAATGACATCAGTAGTTAAGCCAATAATTAAAGTCAAATATCTTTTGTTTGTATTACTGCATCTTTCTTAGCAATGGCAAGATACTGCCCAATACTAGTTTCACTTCTTTTCCAGATGCATATTCTGACAGATCCATCATGTCCCAATTCATATGATCCAAAGACATACATCTCAAGTTATTCACTCCCATGTGTACAGTGATCAGATCACATACATCTCTGGGATGAAAGAACTGAGGACTTTAGTGATGTTACATATCCTGTCACCTGAGAGGTAATAACCACTTCCCTTGTCGTTGTTCAGCCTGATGAGTGAAGCATGTGTATGTCTAATTATGGAGTCACATATAACCAGGATACCACCAGATGAATTAGCTTGGTCTTGCTGCCTTAAGGGCTTTTGCATAATAATTATGTGACCACAATTAGTGTCTGTATTTCCTATAGTGTCACAGCAAGCTGAATGTTGGATATGAGCTGTTGATGCTGGGTGGTATGCAAGAAGTAAATCTGATGGTTTAGGATGACTGCCTAGTCTTCAAACTCCTAAGAGGATTTGATAAAGATTTTTTAACAGAATCAATGCAAGACAGCTTAGAGTTTTCAATTTGTGGAAAACGTGCTCAGAACAAACCACTACAAACAGTTCCAGAAGCAGCAAGCCTGGATCTGGACTATGCTACAGCTACTAGTTACCCTAGTTTTAGCAGGAAACACTACAGAATATTTAACCCAGCAAAAAATAGCAGTGAGACACGAAAATATGTTTAAAACAGTAGAAAAATAGCCAGGGGGGGCTCTAAAGAATGATTTAAACAGTTAACAGATCAGTTAATTAAGTACTACTTGGTGGGAAAACCACAACAGGCAGAAAAGATAGCTTTAAAAAGTACAGTTTTGTACTTACCATAAATGTAGATGTTCGAGTGTATACCCTGCTGCAGTCATCACACTTGGGTTATCCTGCCGTCAGACGGTCCCGCAGTCGGCCCGAATTCCAAAGTCTTGGTCCGGCGTCGGTTGCTGTCACTTCTTCCCTGACGTCAGTGCGCCAGGGGTATATGAGAGGCATCCAACGCCATTTTCTTCAGTTTTTCTTGCCCCAGATGTCAGGTGCCCCCCCCAAATGGTGGTCAGTAGATAGTACCAATAATAAAAAGTGTAGCATAAACAAAATATCCCTCCAGCTATAAGCAAATACACCACAAAGGTTGTAACAGATTTTACGGTATAGAAAGGTTTTAGAGAGGGGATGGAGGGAGGGTAACCTGGACTGCAGCAGGGTATACACTCGAACATCTACATTTATGGTAAGTACAAAACTGTACTATGTTCATCATGTTACCCTGCTGCAGTCAACACACTTGGGTAGAATCCCAAAGCTAAGGATGGGAGGTGGAGTCAAACAGGGTTAGAGGAGGCTAGAAGGCCCTGCAAAACTGTAGTGGCGAGGCCAGCTCTAGTCTTAGAGTAAAGTGGTAAGTGGTAATGTTTGGTGAAGGTGTGTACTGAACTCCAAGTTGCAGCTTCCAGAATATCCTTGGTTGGCACCCCGCTGAGGAAGGCTGTAGATGTAGCTGCTGCCCTGGTAGAGTGGGGCCTTATGCTAGCAGGAACTGGTTTTCCATGGTGGGTGTAGCAAAAACGTATGCAATGTCCTATCAATTTGGAAATGGTCTGTTTTGAGATAGCCTTTCCTTGTGATGCTGTGGCATAGGATACAAAAAGCTGGTCAGATTTTCTGAAAACCTTAGTTTTATCCAAGTAATAACGTAGTTGCCTGTGAATGTCCAAGGAATGCAGGAGTCTTTCTCCTTTGTTCTGTGGATTTGGAAAGAAGGTGGGTAAATGGATGGTTTGATTTAGAGCCACACTGGATACCACCTTAGGCATAAAGGAGGGGTTAAGTTCATAGAGAAACTCTGTCTTGATGAAAAATTAGGAAAGGTTCTACTGCCATTAGTGCCTGAAGCTCTGAAAGTCTTCTAGCTGAAGTAATTGCTAGCAGCAGGGCAGTCTTCCATGATATAAACTTTAAGTCAGCTGAGAAAGCTGTCTCAAAAGGAGGTAGCGTATGTTTTTCCAGAACAAAGTTGAGGTCCCAAGTAGGTGTTGGTGCTCTCCTGGGAGGCCTAATGTTTTTGGCCCCTCTGAGAAACTGCCTTAGGAGTGGATGTGAAAATAAGGGAGGATCAGTGTTGTAGTGAGCAGAAATAGCTGAGGTGTGGATTTTAATAGATGAAAAAGAAAGCACTTTGTGTAACATCTCAGTTAAATATTGCAGAATCTGAGGTATGTCAGGCTGAAGGGTATTTAGGCCTTTAGCTTGGTTCCAGGCGCAAAACCTTTTCCATTTGTCTGAGTAGGCTTTCCTGGTGCTGGACCTCCTGGCCTCCAGAATAACATCCATAACAGCTTGTGAGAGAGGAGCTGGCTGGTTGCTTAGGTGATTTGCCATGCAGCCAAGTTTAAGGTTTTGAGCTGGCTGTGTAGAATCTGATTGTCTTGCTGTGTGAGCAGATGGGTAATTTGTGGTAGAATCCATGGTGGGCCCTGGGCCATATTCCTTAATAGTGGGAACCAGTGCTGGCGTGGCCAGTCTGGGGCAATGAATATCATTCGGGGTCTCTCCATCCTGACTTTCAGCAGCACCTTTGTGAGAAGGGGTAATGGAGGAAAGGCATATACTGTCAGCATTTTCCAACTGAATGAGAGTGTGTCCACTTTTCAAGCTTGATGGTGAAAAGTCCTTGTGCAAACTTTTGTTAGCTGATAGTTTTGAGGGCTGGCAAACAGGTATATGTCTGGGAGCCCCCATTTTTGAGTTATCATTGCAAATACTTGTGGATCCAGTTTCCACTCGTGGGGATCCATGATGTTTCTGCTTAGGTCATCTGCCAATGTGTTCTTTTTTCCTGGCAGGAATTGAGCTTGTAATTGAACTTGGTAAGCCAGTGCTGTGTTGCACAAGATCATTGCTTGCCTATACAGAGGGTAGGAGTGTGTACCCCCTTGTTTGTTTATGTACCACATTACTGTGGTGTTGTCTGTCCTTACGATAAGCTGTCCTGGATGTAAGAGGTCCTTGAAGGCAGTCGTAGCATTTTGTGCAGCTAGCATTTCTTTTTGATTGATGTGCAGATTCCTTTGATCTGCAGTCCATATGCCTTGAACGCACCGTCCTGCCATGTGTGCCCCCCAGGCACAGTCCGATGCATCTGTTGTCATAGTTTGCCTGGCTGGGGGTAGGGTGAAAGGCTGACCCTTGCTGAGATGACATGCCTGTGACCACCATAGAAACTCCTGTTGAAGGCAGGGAATGAGAGGTATCATTGTTTCCAAGCTGTGGCTGTGTTGAGTCCATACGCTTTTTAGGTACCATTGTAATTTCCTCATATGCAGTTTTGCAAATGGTATTAGTAGTATGCAAGATGCCATGAAGCCCAAGGCCTGCAGAATTTTTCTTGCAGGAAGTTGGGACTTTGTTGCCATTGTTCTGAAGTATTGAGTTAATTGTAGTTGTTTGTCTGGCATCAGATAAGCCATCTGGGCTGTTGTATTCAAGCTGGCACCCAGGAATGTCATATTTTGTGAGGGCACTAGTTTTGATTTCTTTTCGTTTACTGTGTACCCTAGGCAACTTAGAAGATGTTTTACAAAAGCCCAGTGTTGTAAGAGAATGTCCTTGCTTTCTGCTTGGATGAGGCAGTCCAGATATGGGTATATTTGAATTCCTCTTTGTCTGCAGTATGCAATTACTGGTGCCAGGCATTTTGTGAAGACCCTGGGCGCAGTAGATAAGCCAAAGGGCAGTGCAGAGAATTGGTAATGGGTTGAACCTGCAATGAAACAGAGGTATCTTCTGCAATGTTGTCTGACAGGGACATGCAAGTATGCCTCCTTGAGGTCCAACGTTACTAGCCAAGCTTTTCTTTTGCCCAACATGGGAAGCTGCTGCTGTAGTGTTACCATCTTGAATTTGGGTACTTGCAAGAAGGTGTTTAAAATTGAAAGGTCCAGAATGGGTCTCCAAGATTTGTCCTTTCTGGGGACTAGAAAGAGCCTTGAGTAAAATCCTTGGCCTTGCTCCTGTGTAGGTACCAGTTGAATGGCTCTCAAGTCCATGAGAGCTGTAATTTGTTTTTGTGCCTCTGCCCATTGATTTTGTGGCAGGTTTGGCATTCCTTTTATCCTTAGCAAGGTGTGGAAATGGAATCTGTATCCTTGTGAGATAATGTCTAGGATCCATTTGTCCTTTGTGATAATGCGCCAGTTGTCTGCAAAAAGTGCTAATTTTCCTCCCAAGGGAGCTGCCAAGAGAGTTTTGCTTGGCAGCTTGAGGTTTAAGTCATTGTGTTTGCCTTCTAGTAGTTTGGAACCTGTCTTCTCCTCCCTTCTGTGTTGCAGTGCCCCACTGGCGAAGTTTGTAAGGGATTTGTGCTTGTCCTCCGCCCCTTGGGCGCCGTATTTACCCCTCTGTGGTCTGTCAGAAGCTGGAAAGGACCAATTTTTTGTTGGCCAGTTTCTGCTGAAGTGTGGGGGCTGTACCTGTAAGAAATCTTTGACTGTCTGCATAGATTTTGCCTTATCCTCCATTTTCTTTAAAACCTCCTCTGCTTTAACCCCAAATAAGACATCCTGCTGTAAGGGTGCATCTAGTAAACTTTGCTTTAACATGATCAGGCAGAGATTGTTCCTTTAACCAAGCATGCCTACGTATAACAGACCCAGTAACAGCTGCTCTAGAGGAAGCTTCCAAGGCATCAAAACCACATTGTAAAGTATGTTTGCCCACCTGTTCAGCTGCATGCAACAGATCCTACATTTCCTTGAATTCAGATTGTTGAGGGTGCATGCCCATCTTTTGTTTTATTTGAGACATTAGGAATTGCTGGTATTTAAGCATGTGAATTGACAATTTAGTGCTCTCATAGCTAGAGTAGCTGAGGTGTAAACCTTCTTCTCCCACCTATCTAGTGCTCTGGAGTCCCTTTCAGAGGGTATAGGATTTTTAGCCATAGAAGCCTTAGCCCCTTTGGGACCCTGGGAGATTATCTCTGGATCAGCAACAGGGCTTTTGTATGGGAATTTGTGTGAGTCAGGCACTCTATAGTATTTATCTGGTTTGGCTGGAGCAGGAGGCAGAGAATCTGGATTTAGACTAGATTCTAAGAAAACATCATCCACAATGTCTAAAACTGGGGGGATAGCAAGTGGTCTGCGCTGGGGGAGTAAAAGAAACTTTCTGAGCCTTTTCTTTGAGTCAGAGTAGTCCTGACCTTCCCAGTAGAAATGTTCCCTCATTGTATTTAAGATTTCCCCAAAGGAAAAATCTTCAAGGGGAGAAGCTGAGGGAATGGAGTCTTCAGCATCAGAATCTTCATAAGGGGGAAAGGAGTAATCCTGTTCCTCAGAGGAGCCTGAGGAAACAGACACTTAATCAGAGGAGGCATAATCCTCCTCTTGTCTAGGTCTTTTGTCGGGGGGGGGGGGGGTTAGGAACCCCTGATCAAAGAAATCAAATCTTCAGCCATTTTAAGCATCTGTTTCTTAGGCATAGGGCCTTGACCTGGAGACTGAAGTGTAGTCTTTTTTGGTTTTAGAGGAGTCTTAAGCTTAGCATAAGATTTTATGGTGAGAGTAGTCGGTCTGAAGACACCTTCAGAAACCGAAGGTGTTTCTACAGCACCGGCTTCTCCTTCTGCAATGTCGTCAGTAGGGCCTAAAAAAATGGCTGCGTCAGCCTAGAAAACTCTGCTGGGGAATCCGAACCGGTCTGGGGATCCAATTCAGCAGTAGCCAGGGGCTGCGTAGGCACCTCACTGAAAACCGGAGAACCAGCGACCGGCCCCAGCTGAGGCCTCGGAGTCTGGCTTGGATCTAGGCTGCCTGTCTTTATCTTTGCATTTTTTATGCACGCCGGAAGTCGGTTGCTCCGACGGCATAGTGTAATTAAATTTTATACCGAAGTAGTGTCGTGCGAAATCAAAGCGTTGCTTTATAGTTCGCTTATTGAACCTAGCACAAAACCGACAACCAGTGACGTCGTGGTCTGGGCCTAGGCAAGGTATACAAAAAGAATGAAAGTCCTTATGAGGTATTTGCTTCCCACAAGAAATGCAATTGTTAACTTTTTCTGACATCAGACTGAGGCAAGAAAAGGTTTCCCAACGGGGTACTTAGCTTTGAAGACTTTGGACTGAAACTCGATTTGAAAATCTCAGGTGTCGGCCGACCGGCACTTGCGAACTGCTTCGGGAACCGCGCGGCAAGAAAGACTGAAGAAAATGGCATCGGATGCCTCTCATATACCCCTGGGCACTGACGTCAGGCAAGAAGCGACAGCAACCGACGCCGGACCAAGACTTTGGAATTCGGGACGACTGCGGGACTGCCTGACGGCAGGATAACCCAAGTGTGATGACTGCAGCAGGGTAACACGATGAACATCAGTGAAAACATACCAGTAAATACTTAAACAGTGGAAACAACAGAAAAGCTTGCTAAACAGTGCAAACAGCATTAAAATTCGATTTTACAGGCACAGTGCAGCAGGCAACTGCAGTATAACAGTGTAATTTAGTACACAGTAAATAAATACAGTATAAAAGTAGGCAACAGGCAGTAAATAGTATAAATAAGAAGAAAAACAGGCAACCTATTTTTTTGAAGCTCAGAAACCTCTAGTCATCTGGTATCTCAGCTCAGAGTTGTGGCTAGTAGCACCTCAGTTTACCTCTGTACAAACAAGCATAAAACTGCTTAGATGCAGGGTCTAAATACCAGAATTTAAAACTTGGGGACAAAAAAAAACTAACAAAATTCAAAAGGACCAATGAAGATACTTATTCAAAGCCCTAGACTGGCCTCCCTTTACCAGTCAGGTGCCAATCAAACACAATTCTCACAAAAGTGCAGAGGCCCCTTCCAATCCAAGATGGCCTGGAAAATGTGCTCAGAACAAACAAACCACAAAAGACAGTTCAGAGAGTAGCCCAGCCCTGCAAGGCTACAATGCCTTCTACACCGTTAGACCAAAAAATGAATGTGTGAAAATCAAAGGAGGCAGTGTTTCAATCTATATTAGAGATAAATTCACCTAATCTAATTAGACTGGACAACTCCATGGACTTACTCCAGGTCCAGGTTACAGTGGGTGAGACCCCCATTCAAGTCCTAGCCAGTTATAGACCCCTCTCCATGGGTCACGATACCCAAGTAGCCTACTTAACCAAACTGAAGATGATCCAAATTTTACCAAACACACTGGTTCTGGGGGATTTCAATTATCCCATCAACTGGGAAACCTACTCTAGCCCAAACTCGCTAGTACAAAAGTTTCTTGAATTCAAACGCCTTGGAGCAAATTGTCCATACCCCAACAAGAGAAACAAACATTTTAAATCTGGTCCTCACCAACATGTCAAAAAGGTGTACTGCTGCAACTGTTGGAACCTCATTAGATAAAGCTGACCAGAAATCAGCCACCTTCGAAATGACACTAACACCAGAACTCTCAAAGGGTGAAATCAGATTAAAAAACTTCACCAAGGCAAAAAAGAAGTTATGTACTTACCATAACTTTCCATGTGAGTTTTTCATCTCACCTTCATTCTTACACATGGGTTCCGCTTTACTAGCTGAAGATCTCAGAGTAGCTTGAGACCAGGTCCCTATCCCATGATGCTCTATGTCCTACTTCAAATCCAGTTTGCTGAACCCAGCATAAACAGGTAGAACGCAATAAATACTCCAACCGGAGTAAGAAGTCCCAGAACAAGACCACCAGACCCCAAGTCTATTCGTTCTTCGAGACCCTTGAGGGGGAAGCCGGGTGGGAATGTAAGAATGAAGGCGAGATGAACAACTCACATGGAACGTTATGGTAAGTACATAACTTCTTTATGTGAAGTTGTTCAATCTCGCCGTTCATTCTTACACATGGGTAGCGTCCCAAGCACCCTAATACTGGGTGGCTCAAGGGAGTATATTCCCGAGGACAGTGGAACCAAAGGAAGACCTGTCCCTGGAGGCCCTGTCCACTTTGTAATGTGTGATAAAGGTATGTGGCTTGGACCAAGTGGCAACTGCACATATAGTGTCCAAAGGCAATCGAGCCACATAGGCAGAAGAAGCAGAAACAGCCCTAGTGGAGTGCGCCTTCACACCATGCTCTGTTTGGCTCGCTGAAGAGTATATATATTTAATGCAGTCAGTTAACCATTTGGAAAGGGTAACTTTAGAGAATGGTAGTCCTTTCTTAGTGTAGGCATGAGATACAAAGAGTTGGTCAGATATTCTGTACTCCTTTGTCCTGTCCAAATAAAATCTCAATTGTCTGTGGACATCAAGTTTATGCAACATGTACTCCAACTTATTAGAATGATTACTGAAAAAGGTTGGAAGTTCGATAGTTTGATTCCGGTTAGTCTCAGAAAATACAGTTTTGTACCTACCATAAATGTAGATGTCCGATAGACATGCAACTGCAGTCATAACATGTGGGTTGTCCTGCCTCAGGCAGCCCTCGGTCGGCCGGATTCCAAAGTCTGGGTCCGACGTCGGCTGATGTCGCATTTCTCTCTGACGTCAGAGCGGCTGGAGTATATAAGCATCAGCAGATGCCATTTTCTTCAGTGTTTCTTGCCCCAGATGCCAGGTGCCCTCCAAGGAAGGCTGTAATCAAATTGGAAGACAAAAACAGGATTCCAGACAAATAAATGAACAATAAAACAAATACACCATAACAGATATCCCCAGCTAAGAGTAACAGGGATAGGAGTGGACCCTAGGCATAGAGGGGTATGGAGGGAGGGAAAATCCGACTGCAGTTGCATGTCTATCAGACATCTACATTTATGGTAGGTACAAAACTGTACTATGTCCTTCAAGAATGCAACTGCAGTCATAATATGTGGGTAGAATACCATAGCTTAGCTGGGGGAGGAGGAATGCTCTAGGAAAAAGATGGTGTGGCAATCAAACCCTGCAGGACTGCCGAAGCAAAGCCTGCTCTGGATCTGGAGTATAGAGGGAGATTGTAGTGTTTGGAGAATGTAGCAGCTTCTAGAATGTCCTTGGTAGGCACCCCTCTTAAGAATGCTGTAGAGGTGGCTGTAGCTCTGGTGGAATGTGGTCTGACATTGGCTGGAACAGTCTTTCCATGAAAGGAATAACAGAATCTGATGCAATGTCCAATCCATTTAGAAATAGTCTGTTTTGAAATTGCTTTTCCTTGGACTGCAGGGGCGCAAGCTACAAAAAGTTGTTCAGACTTCCTACTGGCCTTGGTTCTGTCCAGGTAGTATCGAAGTTGTCTGTGAATGTCCAGGGTATGCAACAGTCTTTCCCCCTTATTCTCAGGATTGGGGAAGAAAGCAGGCAGATGAATGGCTTGATTTAAAGAAACCCTAGATACCACCTTTGGCATAAGAGTAGGGTTGGTCCTTAATGAAACCCTGTCTCTCTGAAAAATAATAAAGGGTGGTATTGCCATTAGGGCCTGTAGCTCCGAAACCCTTCTTGCTGAGGTAATTGCCAACAGGAAAGCTGTCTTCCATGAGAGAAATTGCAAATCAACTGAAGCTGCTGGCTCAAATGGAGGTAAGGTCAGTTTAGTTGAGGTCCCAGGCTGGCACTGGGGCCTTTCTTGGTGGCTTAATGTTCTTGATTCCCCTGAGGAATTGCCTTAGTAAGGGGTGAGAGAAAACAGGAGGATCAGTGTTGTATCTTGCTGAAATAGCAGATGCGTGCATCTTTATGGAAGAATATGAGAGGCCGTTCTTTAGCATATCTGCCAAATATTCCAAGATGAGTGGGATGTTCAACAATGATGCATCATGTCCCTTGCTGGTATTCCAATTGCTGAATCTTTTCCACTTTGCTAAGTAAACCTTTCTGGTGGATGGTCTTCGAGCCTCTGTTAGTATCTGCTGAACTTCCTTGGAGAGAGATAAGCTGGAGTTATTTATGGGATCTCCCAGGCTGTTAGCTGCAGTGTCTGAAGCTTTGGATGCAGTGTTTCGAAATTGTGTTGAGTCAAAAGTAGAGGCCACTGAGGAAGGGCCCACCTCCTGGTGTGACATATGCTCCGTAGTAGTGGGTACCAGTGTTGTCTTGGCCAGTCTGAAGCTATTATGATTCCCTTGGGTTTCTCTGCTTTGATCTTTAGTAATACTGAGGGTCATCAGTGGCAGAGGTGGAAATGCATAGATTGCTAGGGAGTTCCAGTTGAATAAGAGAGCATCTATTTTCCAAGCTTTTGGATGGTATGTCCTTGTGCAGAATTTTGGTAGAAGATGGTTGAGGTGAGAGGCAAATAGGTCCACTTCTGGCTTGCCCCATGTCGAAGTGAGTTGTCTGAAGGCCTTGGGATGTAACCTCCACTTGTGTGGATCTGTGAAATTCCTGCTTAGGCTGTCCGCCAACACATTGTCTTTTCCTGGAACAAACTGGGATTGTAACTGGATGTTTAGGCTCAGTGATTTCTCCCATAGCTGCATTGTCAGTCTGCAAAGGGGGTAAGAGTGGGTTCCCCCTTGCTTGTTTATGTACCACATTACAGTGGTGTTGTCTGTCCGTATCAGTAAATGGCCTTGCTGGAGTTGGTGTTGAAAGGCCTCGATGGCATGCATCACTGCCAGCATTTCCTTTTGGTTTATATGCAGATGTGTTTCCTTTGGAGACCATTGTCCTTGTATACACCTGCCTTCCATGTGCGCCCCCCATCCAAGGTCTGAGGCGTCTGTAGTCATGGTCTGTGTTATCCGTGGTTTTTTGAATGACATACCTGCGTTTGCCTGGCTCACCGAGGCCCACCATAGGAATTCCTTTTGTAGGCATGGAATGAGAGGTATGATTGTCTCCAAGTTGTTGCTGTGTTGAGACCAAATGCTTTTTAGGTACCACTGAAGCTTTCTCATGTGTAGTCTTGCTAATGGAACCAGGAGAATGCAAGATGCCATGTAACCCAGGGCCTGTAGGAATCTCCTTGCAGTCATCTGGGTGAGTTTTGCTAAACCTCTGAAATAATTAATTAACTTCTCTTGCTTGTCTCCTGTCAGGTAAGCCATCTGAGAGGCTGTGTCTAGTTTGGCTCCTAAGAAGATTATTTGCTGGGATGGCTGCAGTCTTGACTTTTGGAAGTTGACTGTGTATCCCAGAGCTTGAAGTAATCGTATGACATAATCCAGGTTTTTTGTCAACATCAATTTGTCGTCCACTTGTATGAGGCAGTCGTCCAGGTACAGGTAAATTTGTATACCCTGGAGCCTGCAATGAGCAATTACTGAAGCCAGGCATTTTGTAAATACTCTGGGCGCAGTAGATAAGCCAAATGGCAATGCTGAGAATTGATAATGCTCTGGCCCTGCAAGAAATCTGAGGTATCTTCTGCAACTGTGTCTGATAGGGACATGCAGGTATGCCTCCTTGAGGTCCAGAGTAATCAGCCACGACCCCTTGCCCAGCATGGGAAGGAGTTGCTGTAGAGTCAGCATTTTGAACTTTGGTACTATGAGAAAGGTGTTTAATGCGGACAAATCCAGTATTGGTCTCCATTGAGATTCTTTTCTTGGAACAAGGAACAGTCTTGAGTAAAACCCCTGGTCTTGTTCTTGTTGTGGAACTCTTTCTATTGCTTTCATCCGAGTCAGCAGAGTGATTTGCTTGATAGCCTCTGCCCTCTGATTTTGTGGAAGGTTTGGCATGCCTTGTTTTCTTGGTAAGGTATGAAAATGAAACCTGTACCCTCAGTCTATAATGTCCAAAATCCATTTGTCCTTTGTCAGTCTGTGCCAGTTTTCTGCAAACAGAGATAATTTCCCGCCCAAGGGAGCTTCTAGTTGTTCTCTGGTAGGCGGTGATAGAGGAAAGTCATTGAGATTGTGGTTGTGGGGCAGGTGAAACCCCTGTGTCACTTCTTTGGTTTCCTGGCTGCCATTGTCGCCCCTGTAAGGCCTCTGTATTGGCCTCTTCCTCGCCACGCCTGTTCTTACCCTTTGAAACTTTTCTGGATTAGGAAAGGACCAGTTTTTTGAAGGCCAATTCCTACTGAATCTGGGGGGTTGAACCTGGAGGAAATCTTTCACAGTCTGAACTGATTTTGCTTTTTCTTCGATGGTCTTTAACACATCCTTAGCATTTGTACCAAAAAGCTTGTTCTTTTCCAAAGGTGCATCCAGAAGTTTTGTTTTAACATGATCTGGTAGAGGTTGATCTTTTAACCAAGCATGTCTACGAATGACTGCCCCTGTCATAGCTGCCCTACATGAAGCTTCCAGTGCATCATATCCACACTGCAGGAAGTGATTGCTTACTTGCTGAGTGTTATGTACAGCTTCCTGCAAAGTCTTCCTGTCTAAAGGATCAGGAGTAGCTAATGTTTTTTGTAAATCTTCTAACAGATAATCCTGATATTGTAACATATGAAAAAGGCAATTTAAAGCTCTCATAGATAAGGTAGTGGATGTGTAAACCTTTTTTCCCCATCTCTCTAATGACCTAGCTTCCCTGTTGGAGGGCAAAGGATTTTTTGAGGTGGAGGCTGAAACTCCTTTAGGCCCCTGTGAAATAGTTTCCAAATCAGCAGTATGGGCCCTGAATAAATGGGAATGAGTTTCTGGGACCCTGTAATACCTGTCTGGCTTGACTGGAGCAGGAGGAAGAGAATCAGGGGTAGCACTAGAGTCAGAATACAAATCATCCAGAACATCAAGTACAGGAGGAATAGCTAAGGGCCTATGCTGAGGCTTCTTAAGGAAAGTCCTAAGGCGTTTCCTGGAATCAGAATATTCCTGACCTTGCCACTTGAAATGTTCCCTCATGGTGTGCAGAACTTCCCCAAAAGAAATATCCTCAGGAGGGGAGGCCGAGGGGATGGAGTCTTCTGCATCCGAGTCCTCATAGGTCTGAAAGAGCTCTTCCTGGCTATCAGAGTGGACAGAGCCCTCAGAATCTTCATCTGAAGGAGTAGGGTCAGAGGGTTCTACCCGGGGCCTTTTATCAGGAGGAGGCTGGGATCCTCTCTCAGGATGGGCCTGTGAACCTCTAATCGTGGAAATTAAATCAGCAGCCATGGACATAATTTGTGTCTCTGGAGTCGGCTGAGGTAAGGATTTAGAAGTAATATGCTTTGTTTTGCTGGCTGCCTTAGCCCTAGTGTAGGCCTTAATAGACATGGCCATAGGGGGCCTGGCAGCTCCACGTGCAGGAGTGACCTTGTCTACAGCAATGGTCTCGGGCATTTCCTCGGTTTCGGTATCCAGAGGAAAATCTATAACTGGCGGAGTAATGTCTGGAATCGGAGTCGTCGGTAATGCGGTGTCTTCGGTTCGGAGCGATGGAGAGACTGTCTCAGAGGGAACCGGAGCACTCGCGGTAGGTTTTGGCGTGGAGTCGGTGGTAGACGCGGGCCGCGGATGTCGGTCCCGGTCTTTTCGCTTTTTGGGAGTTTGCGATGTCGGAAGATCCGACGGCATGGTGTAAGCAAAATTATCGCCAAAAAAATCTTCAGCGAACTCCGCCCGGCGCCTGAGAGTGCGCTTGTTGAAGCGAGCACAGGCTACACAGGCAGAGACGTCGTGGTCTGGGCCCAGGCAAGGGAGACAGTAAGAGTGGAAATCCTTATGAGGTATTTGTTTACCACAAGAAAGACAATTGTTAACTTTTTCAGTAATTTCTGACATCGGCTGAGGCAAGAAAAGGTCCCCAACGGGGTACTTAGCTTTTTGATGACTTCGGTATCGTAGAATACAGGAGCTGCGAACCGCTTCTTCTTCGGGCACCGCGCAGCAAGAAAGACTGAAGAAAATGGCGTCGGCTGATGCTTATATACTCCAGCCGCTCTGACGTCGGAGAGAAATGCGACATCAGCCGACGTCGGACCCAGACTTTGGAATCCGGCCGACCGAGGGCTGCCTGAGGCAGGACAACCCACATGTTATGACTGCAGTTGCATTCTTGAAGGACATCATACCTTTGGCAGGAATGAAAGATTAGTCCTCAGTGATACTCTGTCTGGATGGAATACCAAATATGGGGGTTTGATAGAAAAGGCTTGAAGCTCAGACACCCTACATGCTGAAGTAATGGCCACGAAAGAATAGTTTTCCAAGAAAGAAACTTCAACTGACAGGATGATGCAGGCTCAAAGGGGAAAGAATAATACGTGATATCACAAAATTTAGATTCCAGGGAGTAAAGGGTTGTCTAACAGGCGGCCTAAGATGAATGGTACCCTTCAGGAAGGCCCTACATAATCTGTGTGACATCAAATTAGAACCTTCAGCATCAAGATGAAAGTTTGAAATTGCAGCCAATTGAACTCTAATGGTGGCAGCTGCAGCAACTTCAAGAAAAAGCTTACATAGGAATTCCAGAACACTGGCAATCGGAGCAGCATAAGGATCAATGTTATTTTGGGAGGACCAAAAGACAAATGGCTGACATTTACTAGCATATAACTTTCTGGTGGAAGCCTTATGCGAAGACACAAGAATGTGCTGTACCTCTGAAGCAAAATCATGTGAACTGGCTAGGTTGGGAATCGGAGCAGCCAAGCTGTCAGCTTGAGGGAACGAAGGGAGGGATAGAGGGCCCCTGATGAATGCGTCAGCAGGTCTGGAACTGGGTCCAGAATCCAAGGATCCTCCAGCTGATAGAGTCGGAGGAAGAGGAACCAAATCTGTCGAGGCCAAAAGGGGGCTATTAAGATTACAGTCCTTCCCAGGCTCTTGGCTTTCTGCAAGAATTTCGGAGTCAGGGGTGTAGGTAGGAGGCATACAGGAGTCCCGGGGACCAATCGTGTACGAGTGAGTCCCTTGGGCTGTCCCCCGGACGGGGATTCAGGGCAAAGTAGCTTCTGCATTTGGCATTCATAGGGGATGCAAACAGGTCACAGTAAGGCTGGCCCCATCTGCGGAAAATCATTTCCGCAACTTCGACTTTGAGAGACCACTCATGCGGTAATAGAATGTCTCTGCTCAATTTGTCCGCTATCATGCTGGATTTCCTCGGGATATGCATTGCTATCAGAAAGTGTCCAGTGGATACTGCCCACTGCCAAATTCTCAAGGCCTCTCGATACAGGAGGTAAGACTTGGTTCCCCCTTGCTTGCTGATGTACCAGACTACAGACATGTCCGTCTGTATCACAATAGTCCCTAGAGGCAGAGAGTCATGGAAGTGCTGTAACGCCAAAAGCAATGCTCTCAGCTACAGAACATTGATATGCAACTGTGACTCTGTCTCTGACCAGGTGCCTTGGGCTGTTCTTCCCTGAAAAAGCCTCCCCACCCTATCGGAGAAGCGTCCGTGGTCACCGTGGCTGATGGTGGGGGAGAAACAAATGGTCGACCCAGTGTAACTTGCTGGTCAACCACCAAAGAAGATCCTTCTTTCAAGAGTCCATAATCATGATTAAGAATGACATCGGAAGTTGTTGGTAAGACCACTGAGTGAAGAGTAACCAATGAAGAATCCTCATGTGCATACGACCCAGAGGAACTGCTATGAGCGTAGCTGCCATGGTACCTAGTAGCTTCAGTACTTGATGGGCTGGTACTTTTCTTCTCTGCAAAATGTCCGAGACCTGGTTTCGGAGGGTGGTTATTCTGTCCAGGGGCAATTTTACTGTGGCGGTGGTGGTGTCTAGTTCTGCTCCGATAAATGATATATGCTGCGATGGTGACAACGCAGACTTTTTGAAATTGATAGTGATGCCTAAGTGAGAGCAGAGATTGAGAGTGTGATCCCTGGACAGAATTAGTTGATGCCTGGAGGTGGCAGTAAGGAGCCAGTCATCCAGATATGGAAACACTCGGAATCCTAGACACCTCAGGTGAGCTGTAATCACTGCCATGCATTTGGTAAACATTGTGGGGGCTGTTGTGAGTCCAAAGGGCAATGCTCAGAATTGGTAGTGACTGGCTCCCAGCCAGAAACGCAGATGATCTCTGGATGGTCTAGCCATTTTGATATGGTAGTACGCATCCTTCAGATCTATAGAGCACATCGAATCGCCCACTCTGAGGAATGGGAGAATAGACTGAAGCGTGACCATCTGGAACTTCTCATTCTTTACAAATGTGTTGAGTCTGCTGAGATCCAAGATGGGCCTCCAGTCCCTATCTTCTTTGGAACTAAAAGAATCTGGAGTAAGTTCCGGATCCTATCTGGTCTGCTGGGACTAGCTGGATGACTCTTTTTTTCCTGCAGCCTCTGGATTTCTATGGCTGCTTGATCCCAGAGACTGGGTGGAACATCTGGGATTTTTTTCTCCAACAGGTGGGTTTTTCTAAGAATGGAATGATGTAGTCTCTGGTAACAATGCTTTGTACCCAATAATCTGTTGTAATTCCTAGCCAGGCATCTGGATACAAAGCCAAGCGACCCCTGACCGCCTCCAGAGTAAGACAGTCAGGCCTCCTTTCAGGAGCGATAACAGGGCTTACCAAGAAACTGATCCCTGTCCCCCTGGTTCTCGGACCCCCTCTACCGCCGGGGTGGCATCTTCCATTATTATCCCCCTCCTCTGCCCCTGGAGGGGGGTTCACTATGTGTGTTCTGGAAAGCTCCTTGGGACTTTTGGAACCACATTTTTCCACCTTTCTGCCCTTTGGGGTATGGTCTAGTAGGGGTGGAAAAACGAAATCCTACGGCAGATAGAGTCTTTCTCTCTTGCTCACACCTAGTGAAAATCTCCTTGACTTTGGACCCAAAAAGAGAAGAGCCATCGAATGGGGTGTTGACAAAGGAAGACTTGAAGGCTTCCGCAAAGGAGCATAAGCGCATCCAGGACTGTCGCTGAAGAGCTTATCGCTGAACCCGCTGCCCGACTCGAACCATGGGCTGCATAGGAAATGAGCCGCATGGACGAGTTCACTATGGATTTAAGGGTATTAAGTTGGGCTGTCACCTTCTCAGAGACAGCTCCATCTGTATTTTACCCTGCAGAGTATCTCCAAGCTCTTTTAGAAGATCGCTTTGAAGACGGGTAAAATGAGTAAAGTAGTTAAGCGATCGCACAGCAGAGGTCGCAGAACTAAAGATGCATTTCCTGTATCTGTCCATCGTCCTAGAATCCCTATTAGAATGATGGGATAGTAGAAGAGGTTTCTGACATCTCTTTCTTGGTGGCCACCACCACCACGGCATCAACCGGGACTCCCTTAATGAGGAACATCTTGTCTTGGGGGGAGAGATAAACCTGCTGGGAGACTCCCACGCCCTTCGAGCAACCAAGTCCATTAGTTTGTCAAAGGGCACAGTCACCCAGGAGGTAGAAGGTTGAGACCCAAAGGCCTCCAGGAGCACCGACTCATCCTCAGTAGGGCTAATGGACTGCCAGTCACCCCTCTGCTTTAGCACTTTCAGTTTATAAGCAAATGAGATATCCTCCGAGGGGGACTATGGGGACCCTTCCGATTCCTCGAAGTCGGTGTCTAATGTCAAATGTTCCTGCAGGGATCCAAATGCCTCCTCTTACAAAGTCTCTTATAGGGAACCTCATCAGTGGGGGCTTCTGGTGAGGTCTCAGTAGAGCAAGGGTCTCCCGATGGGGTCACCTGAGGCTCTGGGTCTCAACGCTTCACAGGGACCTGCGATGTAGAGGCAGAAAGCGGCACTTTGGGGGGGGGGGGGAGGAGGGACCTGACAACGTGTGTGTCTTGGACGACATAGCCCTCCTCATAGCATCGAAGGCACCACTGCTTCGACCCAAGGAAGCCGCCAGTTCTGAAGAAGATGGCAACTTCCCTGGTGCTGAGACAGTGGGATTCGAACCAGAGGACAGAGCCAAGCTCATCCGCGCCGAAGCCCCAAGAGGAAGGGTCGGAACCAACGCATCGGTTCGACTCTCCCCCCGGAACCGACAATTGAGTGTCGGCTCCCAGACTCTTCCAATGGAACCGAAGAAGTCAGGGTTGATGGAGCAGAGGGCACAGGAACAGGCCTCAGCTCCGAAGGCTCCACAATCATCAGATCCTCCTCCCCTGGCTCCGAAGGCCCTGCTCGGCTCGGAGGAGGAGTAGTCACAGCCGGTGGAATGGTCTTAGGCTCTGAGGCCGGGTGGGTCGAGGCCGATAATTTAGCCAGTGCCGGGTTCTCGGGAAGCCTCTGCACCACCCGGTCCACATCCACATCAGAGAGGGTCCTTGAAGAACGAGTCGAAGGAACCGAAGATGCCACCAACTGAAGGATAGGCGATCTCAAGGTTTCAGGGACCGGCTCAGAAATACTTGCTCGGTGCAACGGCTCGAAGTCTGTGGAGCCGGCGACCGCACCTTAACTGTAAGGCTTGGAAACGATGACTTGGGCTCCGAAGATGCCTTAGAAGCTTTCGATGACTTGGAGATGTGGTCAGCTTTGTCCAAGGACTCCTGAAAATCTGGCTTCAATAAGCCTATCTACCAGCTTCCTTCGTCTCTCCAGTAAAACCCTACTACTGAAGGAATGGCAGATAAAGAAATCCTCCTGGAGGTGAACAGGCCCCAAACAATAACCACAATTCACATGGGCGTCCGTAATGGACATCTTCTGCCCGCATTTTGGACACATTTTGAAACCAGATTTTTGTTTTTCTTTATGGTCAGACATATCATAAACAACAGTAAACACTGTGGGAGAAAACAAGATTACTGTAAACTCTAATTTCTAGAACAGTTCTAAATTGTCAGATCCCTGAACAACTTTAATATAATCCAATATAGACTATATATAGTAATATCCAAAACTAAGCACATTGTCTAGCTAACAACACTATAACACACTATTAATAAGTATAACACTATAACACACACACTATTAATATGTATAAGAGGGATAGGGATTAACCGCTCTGAAAAAAATGAAACTCGTCAACTTTAAATAAAGAAAATCAAAGGCTAAGCAGCCCAAAAGCAGTACAATTGTAAAATTTTTAGATTATAAAGCAGAATATTGCCAAAAAGAGGTAAATATAAAACAAACTGGCCCATGCTCTCAGATGACCTCTGCTCTGTTGCAGCGGCAAACTAGATCTGAGATAGGGCAGAGAGCATCACGGGATAGGGACCTGGTCTCGAGCTACTCTGAGATCTTCAGCTAGTAAAGCGGCCGACTCGGAGCTGATGGATCGGCTCCGAACCCATGTGTAAGAATGAACGGCGAGACTGAACAACTTCACATCTATACACTCCTAGGTGAAGGTATAAATGCATTCCAAGCCTCATCCCAAGCTGAAAGTGGTAACTACACCAAAGCTTAAACTAAAGTCCTGTACAATCAGTTGCATAAGTGTATAAATTCGGCTGCACTAGACAGAATCAAAGCCGGAGCCCCAAGTAAAATCAAGCTGCCATGGTGGACTTCAAGCATTAACAAACTGTACAATAAACACAATAGGTTGCTGTCCAAGAAAATAAAGACAAGGATCCAACAATGGAAAAGCACCCTCCTCAGCCTTAACAGGCAAATAAGGCAATTTGTCAAATCATCCAAGAGCTCCTTTGAGAGAAGCCTAGCAAGTATTGCCAAGGATAACCATAAGACCTTTTACAGCTATGTACATAACCTAAACGGTAGGACCCAAGCATGTGCAGAACTGGTGGCCAACAGTATCACACACACTGACCCCACAGAGATAGCGAACCTGGTAGCGGACAGGTTTGGTGAAAATGCCACTCTCTTACCACCTCCTAACTTACAAAAAAACCCTCCCACAACCCCTCCCACCTTACATATCTGAAGAGAAGGTCCTCAAAGCCCTGTTCAAAGTAAAGAACACAGCCTCTGTGGGACCTGATGACATCCCAGGCTGTCCTCTAAACAGGCTAAAACATGAAATAGCATTACCACTAAGTATCCTTTTCAATCATAGCCTAACCACAGGCTTTGTTCCCACTGAATAGAGAACAGCTACAGTTATTCCCCTCCACAAAGGTGGCCTAGCAACAGACTCGGGGAATTACAGACCCATAAGCCTGACCAGCCTCATCTGTAAGGCCAAGGAACGCATCATTATGGACCTCATAAATAAAGACATAGGTGGCCTCCAAACCCTGGATCCTACCCAATTTGGCTTTTTGGAGGGCAGATTCTACCTGATAAATTTGGTGGATTTCTTTGAAAGTGAGACCAAGGCCATTGATGAGGACAAAGCTGTGCACACAGCATACCTCAACCTGGCAAAGGCTTTCAACACAATCCCACATTCAGGCATTATCCGTTCACACTATCAAATAAATAACAATACCCTAAGTAACCATGAAGTGGTAAGAGACCTGGGATCACAGGTTGACTGCGACCTTAAGTTTGACCACCATGTGTCTATCATTGTAAGGAAAGCTTTCCATGTGGCTCACTTGATTAGTAAAGGCATTGCCTCGACAGCAAAAGAAGTTATAACCTCCTTATACTTGACACTTAAGCATCTACAGCAATGAAAAAGACCTCAGAGTTTTCCAACAGAGATGATTAAGGGCTTCTATCATGTGCCTTACATGGAACAACTAAAATCCCTGTCACTATACTCCATATCATATAGATTTCTTAGGAGAGAGACTTGTGTCTGACCTACAGAGCAACCCAAGACCCAAACCTAATGAACTTGCTGCATAACTGTGAATCAAATGGGTCTAGGGCTATCCATTCCAGAAACTTAAATATGGCCTGCGACTTAAATAGGACATGTTGGAGGGACAGATTTATCTCCCAGCAACCGCCACATCTTGGAACAGGCTACCAACTAATGTGAAACAGAGCACCTCTATGACACTGTTCAAGAGGAACCTGGATGAGTGGATGGGGCACCATAAATTCTTACTGGGGACAGCACCCACAACCCTCCTGGACATGGGCAGTCATCACTAAATGTAATCTTGGGTATTGACTAGTACCTCTATGGTACTACACTGGGTTGAAACGGCTAGGCCTAAAATGACCTAGTAATCTTCTATGATCCTGTGATCTTTGGATGCTGCATAGGTGTGGGAGGCAGTAAGACAGTGTTAAGCTCAATGCATATAGCTGGCTGACAGAGGAACAGCTCCAGCTAAGTCAAGTAGTTACCCCTCAAAGACAGAGCCCTGTGGGGTCAACAGGGGTTTGTTATTGCAGAACATGAGGAAGCTCATACACTGCCTCAGGATTCCATGTGCAATATAGCTAGCAATAGAGGCGGGTTTGTGTGTTGATTTCCATTGATGACTATGGCTGCAGGATTTAAAGTAAGTGAGGATCTAAAGAAAAGGCTGGGAAAATATAACGGCTATGATTAGTTGGACTGGTTTCCTGTTCAGTGTAAGCCTGTGCTGTTTACTGCAACTTCACACTGCAATTACATAATTTTAGACTGCTTTAACTCCTCGTTTCCCACAGCAGTTTAGATGTGTGCTGCTGCATGAATATTGCTTAAGGTCAGTCAACAAAGTGGACAATAAACACAGGTCAGCAAGCTTCAAAGAAATCAAAACCATTAGCAGGCTCCTTAGATTACTCCTGGAAAAAACTATTTCAAGTTTGGTGACTCCCACTACTGACAAATTCGAGGTATTGCCATGGGAGCAGCTACGGCCCGCAGCCTAGCCAAACTGTTGTAGGAAAATGGGAGCAGGATCACATCTATGGCTCACATCACTTCAAATACATGGGCTGCTATCCACGATTTATTGACAATATATTCATCATATGGAACAGAGATGGCACAAAATTATAAGTTATGTACTCACCATAACTAGGCATCTGTGTTGTCCATTTTCATTCTTTCTGACTAATGGGTTCAGATTTGATCCTCGGATTCACCTTTGCTACATACCACAGACTTCAGATCCAACTCTCAAGCTCCGCCTCACTCCATCCATATTACCTCAAATTGGGTTTGTTGTGCTATATTCCAATAATAAATGAGGAACAGAAACAGAAGACAGAAAAGATACGGCTCAAACCTGGAACAGTAGGTTCCAGACACAGTTCAATAGGGCCTTCCAGAAAAAAAGAAACAGGGGGGGGGGGTGGATGGGAGGGGAGTTGGGGAAGAACGAAAATGGACAACACAGATCTCTTGCTGTGGTGAGTAAATAACTTATAAATCTGATGTTGTCCTTTTCTTCCTTCCTCACTAATGGGACAGACTCCTCAGCTATATTCACCTAAGGTGGCCCTCATGGAAGGACATTCTGGAGCACTGCTGAACCAAAGGAGGCTCTATTTCTAGATATGATGTCCAATTTGTAATGTGAGACAGAGGTATGATCCTTGGACCATGTGGCTGCTGTACAAATGTCAACAGATGTTCTTGACCAAAAAGCCAATGATGCAGCCATAGATCTAGTGGAATGAGCGCAGGGAGATTTTGGCAATGTCATGCCTTTTTAGAGTAAATCCATGAGATACAATCTGTAATCCACTTAGCTGAGGTAACTTTAGAAACTGACTAGCCTAGGCAATTTGGAGAGAAAGATACAAAAAAGCTGGTCCGACTTTCTAAATTGTTTTGTCCTGTGAAGGTAAAAAAATAATTGCCTGTGTACGTTAAGGAGGTGTAGTATATACTCTCCTTTATTTGCAAAATTTGGAAAGAAAACTGGCAAGGGAATGGACTGGATAATGTTATTTTTCAGAGACTACTTTATGTAAAAAGGAAGGGTTAGACCACAGAGAAAAACTATCTTTGTGGAAAATAATGTAAGGAGTTTGGGCCTGGTGTTCCAAAATTCTTTTAGCCATAGTAATTGATATCTTAAAGCTATCTTCCACAACAGAAATTTAAGGTCAGATTTGTCTGAAGGTTCAAAGGGTTTTGTGTCAAATCGTCAAGGAGGTGTATGACCCTTCATTGGAGGCCTTAGTAGAAAAATGCCTTTCATAAAAGCTTTACATAATCTAGAGGAAGCTAAAGAACAAGATCCATTTCCTACATGAAAATTTTAAATTGCTGCCAACTTATGTTTAATTGTAGAGAAACTAGCAGCATAACTGAAAAGGGTAGTTAAAAACTGAAGAATACTCAAAACTGGAGCAGAAACTGGATCAATATCCTTATCTGATGCCCAAACAGAGAACCTTTCCCATCTGCTTCTATAAACTTTTTTGGTAGAATTCTTTCAAAAAGCCAAAATAATGTCACAAACTATGGGAAGAAAGCCTGGACTGTATTACTGGAAGTGGGGAAACCATGCTGTCAACTGGAGGGCCTGAATGTTGGGATACTGAATCCCTGACGGGTGGGAGAGGAGATCCTGAGTGAGTTCCAGTATCCCTTCAAGATATCCAAGATGAGACCATAGAAAGAGGAACCATACTTGCTGAGGCCAGGAGGGCACAATGAGGATTATTAAGCTCTTCAGCCTGCTTCCTTTAGGCAAAAATCTTGGAATCAGGGGAAGAGGAGGATGATAAGCCTAAAGGAGAACCAAGAGCCACATGTGAAGAACAGCATGCCTTGGTTACTCCCCCTGAGTAGGGATCAGAGCAAAGTACTTGCTGCATTTGTTGTTGAGAGAAGTGCAAATAGGTCGCAGAAAGGTTGACCACAATGCCTGAAAATCATATTCCCTACCGACTGAATGAAAGACCACTCATTAGGCATCAGAATAGATCTGCTTAGTTTATCCGCAAGCACATTGGTTTCCCCGGGATGTGCGTCACAATAAGAAAGCGGTCTGATGAGATCACCCATTCCCAAACCCTCATGGCCTCTCTGCAAAGGAGGTAAGATCGGGTTCCTCCTTGTTTACTGGTGTACCAGACTACAGTCATATTGTTGGTTTGAATTGCAATAGTCCCCAAGGGAAGAGCACCTTGGAATGCCTGCAGTGCTAGGACTGCTCTCATCTCTAGCACACTGATATGCAACTTGGCCTCTTAGGAGGACCACGTGCCTTGGGCAGTTCTTCCCAAGAAATGCCCCCCCAGCCCAGTTGGGAAGTAACTGTGGTCACTGTGGGTACTGGGTTTGGAAGTACAAAAGGTCTGCAAAGAAAGAGATAGTCTGATTGTATCCATCAGCAAATGCGTCGCTTGCAAATAGGGGTGAGCTTTACTTGAAAAGACAGGGACTGATGTAGAATGGACCACTGTGTAGCCAGAGTCCATTAGAGAACTTACATAAAGAAGCGAGCTGCAGGAAGTAGCACTATGGCAGCTGCCATTGATCCCAGAGCTTGAAGCACTAATCTTGCTGGTGAGATGAATGGGACAGAATAGCCTGAACCCGATTCCTGACCGATGGATAGGCAAAGACACTATTCATGTAGATGTGACTAAAACTGTCTCGACAAATCCCAGATTCTGAACTGGCGCAAGTCTCGAATAGGAAAGATTTACCGTAATGCCCAAGGAGTCAGAAATCTGGAGCAAATACTCCCTGACCTGCTGAGGTTG
Source organism: Protopterus annectens (assembly GCF_019279795.1). Classification (NCBI taxonomy): domain Eukaryota; kingdom Metazoa; phylum Chordata; order Ceratodontiformes; family Protopteridae; genus Protopterus; species Protopterus annectens. The sequence continues at coordinate 369,064,928 of NC_056748.1, read as the reverse complement.
ATGCTTGGATGGGGCGGTCAGAAGCCAGTCATCTAAATATGGAAACACCAGGAATCTCTTCACTCTGAAGTGAGCTGCCAACTACTGCCATACATTTGGTAAACACCCTGGGGGTTTTGGTGAGTCCAAAAAGTAGAACTCTGAATTGGTAATGACTAGCTCCCAGTAGAAAGCGGAGGCGTGTTCTGGATAGTCTATTTTGATATGATGGTATGCATCCTGAATATCTACAGAGAACATTCACTCATCCTTATATACAAAAGGGAGAATGGACCAAACCAAGACCATTCAGAACTTTGCTTTCTTTACACACTGGTTTAATCTGCTTAGATCCACAATGGGTCTGAGGTCCCCTGCCTTCTTTGGCACTAAAAAGAAGCATGAATAAATTCTGAATCCTATTTGGTCTGCTGGGACCTGTTGGATGACTTTTTCTAGTAACTTTTGAATTTCTTGTGCTGTAGCCTTCCTTCGACTGGGAGGAACATCGGGAATTTTCTTCCTTTGATGACGAGGAACAAGGGAAAATGTTATGAAATAGCCTCCACATATTAAACTTAGCACCTATTAATCTTTTGCGATGTTTGTCCAGGAAACTAGGTGCAAAAAGAATCAACCCCTGGACTGCCTCTAGAGAAGGGCAGTTGGGCAATATTTCAAGAATGCTGATAGGGCCTATCCAAAAAAAAAACAATCTCTAAAGCCCTGGTTTCTGTGGGCCTGCTCTGCCTTTAGGGTGATGTCTGCCATTAAAATTTCTCCCTCTGCAGGAATTTTTCCCACACAAATCCTGGAATGGACCCTGAGATTTGTGGAAAGTACAGTTGTGTACACTTACCATAAATGTAGATGTTCAAGTGTATTCACTGTTGCAGTCATTACATTTCGGTACTCTGCTGGCAGGTTGTCCTCAGTTGGCCTGAATAACAAAGTCTTGCATCGGTTGCTGTCTCCTCTTCCATTATGTCAGATCGTCAGGGGGTATAAAATATGCAGCCGGCGCCATTTTAATCAGTTTTTCTTGCCCCAGATGTCAGGTGCCCCCAAATGGGGAGCAAAAAAAAAAAAAAAAAAAAAAAAAATATATATATATATGAATTTTAGAACACAAAAAATTTACCTCCAACTAAAAGCAAATACACCACAAAGGCTATTGAGCATAGTGAAGGAAAGAAGAGGTATAATAAAAGAGAAGAAAGGGGGATGGCGGGTGGGTAACCCGGACTGCAACAGTGAATACACTCGAACATCTACATTTATGGTAAGTGTACACAACTGTACTATGTTCTTCATGTTTCACTGTTGCAGTCATTACATTTGGGTAGAATCCCAAAGCTATGGATGGGAGGATGGAATTAAACAGCATTAGGAGCAGCTATAAGGCCCTGTAGGACAGCAGTGGCAAATCCTGCCCTGGATTTAGAAAAGAGAGGTAAATGGTAATGTTTTGTGAACGTATGAACTGAGCTCCAAGTAGCAGCTTCTAGAATGTCTCTGGTAGGAACCCCTCTGAGAAAGGCTGCAGAAGTAGATGCAGCCCTGGTGGAATGGGATCCGATCCCATTGGGGACAGGTTTACCATGGTGCAGGTAGCAGAAACGAACACAGTGGCATATCCATTTTGAAATAGTCTGCTTTGATATAGCCTTCCCCTCTGTTCCTGCAGCAAACGCCACCAGTAGTTGCAGAGACTTTCTTAGAGATTTTGTCCTGTTTAAGTACAATCTTAGTTGTCTGTGTACATCCAATGAATGCAGAATCCACTCCCCCTTGTTCTGCGGATTTGGGAAAAAAGTTAGCAGGTGAATGGTCTGGTTAAGAGTCACACTGGATACCACCTTAGGCATAAAAGAAGGATTGGTCCTGAGGGCCAACCTGTCCGGGTAAAAGAAAATGAAAGGCTCCACTGCCATGAGAGCCTGTATTTCTGAAATCCTTCTAGCTGAAGTGACTGCTCAAAGAAAGGATGTCTTCCAATAAAGAAATGTTATGTCTGCCGTAGCAGCTGGTTCAAAAGGAGGTAGGGAAAGTTTTTCCAGCACAAAATTGAGGTCCCATGCAAGAGTCAGTGCTCTCCTGGGAGGTCTTAAATTTTTGGCCCCTCTGAGATGTTGCTTTAGCAGGGGATGAGAAAAGAGAGGAGGCTCTGTGTTGTAATGAGCCGAGATGGCAGAGGCATGGATTTTTATAGAAGAAAAGAAAAAGATAGGCCCTTGTGAAACATATCAGCTAAATATTGCAAAATCTGAGGAATATTGGGCATTGCTGTGTTTATTCCTTGTGCTTGGTTCCAAGCACAGAATCTCTTCCATTTATCAGCATAAGATTTTCTAGAACTAGACCTTCTAGCCTCCAAAATGACATCCATCACAGGTTTAATGAGAGATGTGATTGGTGAAATTAGTTGATTAGCCATGCTGCAAGATGCAGAGTTTGGAGCTGAGTATGCAGAATTTGATAGTTCTGCTGAGACAAATAGATGAGGTATGACATATTCCTTAGAAGCGGGTATCAGTGCCTGCAAGGCCAGTCCGGAGCAATCAGAATAATTTTTGTTTTTTCCTGTCGGACTTTTAGTAAAACCATGGAGCAGAGGTAGAGGGGGAAAGGCACAGACTGATAGGTTTTTCCAGCTGAAGGATAGAGCATCCACTTTCCAAGCTTTTTTGTGATGAGTTCTTGTGCAGAATTTGTCCAACTTGTAGTTTTGGGGAGAGGCAAGTAGATCTATGTCTGGGCTCCCCCATTTTCGTGTCAACATGCTGAAGATTTTTTTTGATCCAGTTTCCATTCGTGGAGGTTCATAAGGTTTCTGCTTAGGTCGTCTGCCAGAGTATTTTGCTTTCCTGGCAGGAATTGAGCTTGACGATGTATTTGGTAAGTCAAGGCTGTGTTCCACAAGGCCATGGCTAGTCTGCAAAGGGGGTAGGAGTGGGTACTCCCTTGCTTGTTTATGTACCACATAACTGTGTTGTCCGTCTTTATCAGTAGTTGTCCTGGATGAAGGAAGTCCTTGAAGGCTGTCAGAGCACTCTGTACAGTTAGCATTTCTGGTTTATATGAAGGTGCATTTCATTTGGGCTCCATTCGCCCTGAATGCATCTCCCTGCCAGATGGGCCCCCCCAAGCATGGTCTGATGCATCTGTAGTCAGGGTTTGGGTGGGGTAGAATGAATGACAGTCCATTGTTTTGGTGACATGCCTCTGCCCACCAAAGGAACTCCTGTGCAGGCAAGGAATGAGAGGAATCATTGTTTCCAGGCTGTGACAATGTTGACTCCATAAGTTATTTAGGTATCATTGTAGTTTCCTCATATGCAGTCTTGCATATGGAATTAGTAGAATGCAGAATGCCATGAACCCCAAAGCCTGCAGAATTTGTCTTGCAGATAGCTGCGTTTTTGTTGCCATTTGTTTAAAGTATGTTATCAATTGAATTTGTTTGCCTGGCGTGAGGTAAGCCATCTGGGCAGGTGTATTCAAGCTTGCACCCAGGAATGTAATTATTTGAGAGGTACCAGTTGTGATTTCTTTTCATTTATGGTGTACCCTAGGCTTCTGAGAAGCCTTTTTACAAACGCCAGATGATGTAGCAGAGTGTCCTTGTCCTCTGCCTGAATTAGACAATCGTCCAGATATGGATAAATTTGAATGTTTCTTTGTCTGCAAAATGCAATCACTGCTGCCAGGCACTTTGTGAAGACCCTGGGCGCAGTAGATAAGCCAAAGGGCAGTGCAGATAACTGGTAATGCAAATAGCCTGCTTTGAAGTGGAGGTATCTTCTGCAAGATTCCCTGATTGGGATATGCAGGTAAGCCTCCTAAGTCTAGAGTTACCAACCAGGCTTTCTTGCCTAGCATAGGCAGTGGCTGTTGTAAAGTCAGCATCTTGAATTTTGGAATGTCCAGGAAAGTATTTAGAATGGATAAGTCCAGGATGGATGCCATGATTTGTCTTTTCTGGGTACCAGGAAAAGTCTTGAATAAAAACCTTGTCCTTTTTCCTTTTCTGGTACTGGTTAAATAGCCCCCATATCCATGAGGGACATGACTTGTTTTGGGCCTCTGACCACTGATTTGGGGGCAGATCTGGCCATCCGTTTGTAACTGGCAACGTGTGGAAATGAAATCTGTAACCCCTAGGATACTATATTTAAGATCCACTTGTCCTGGGTAATTAGATGCCAATTTTGAGCATGAAGTGCTAGTTCCCCCCCAAAGGGGCTGCCAAAAGATAAGTGCTTGGAAATGGCAGAGGAAAGTCATTGAGACTGTTTACCGTAGGGTGGTGCTTTGCTATTTCCTGATTTGGAGGTGGAGGCACCCCATTGTTTTGTCCTGTATGATTCTTGTGACTGAAACCTGGAGCATTTGGAGTGTCTGGGTTTGACCTGAGCGGCTCTGTTGGGCACTGGAAAGGACCAGTTCTTAGTAGGCCAGTGACTACTGAACCTGGGTGGCTGCACTTGCAAGAAATCTTTTACAGTTTGCATAGATTTAGCTTTGTCTTCCATCTTTTTTAAAACCTCTTCTGCCTTATTACCAAACAAACTGCCCTGCTGCAAAGGAGCATCCAACAATTTAGCTTTAACATGATCAGGCAGATTTTGCTCCTTGAGCCAAGCATGCCTTGTTATCAGAGATCCAGTTACGGCAGCCCTGCAAGAGTCCTCCAAGGAATCAAAACCACATTGCAAAGTATGCTTTCCAACTTGTTCAGCTGAACGCAATAAATCCTGTAACTCTATTTTCCACACGATCAGAAATCAACATAATTTTCTGTTTCAGTAAGCCCATGGCATGCTGTTGATATTTAAGCATATGAAATTGACAGTTTAAAGCTCTGATTGCCAGGGTTGCAGATGTATAAACCTTCTTACCCCATCTATCCAACGCCCTGCAGTCTCTATCAGAGGGGGTAAGATTTTTGTCTGTAGAAGCCTTAACACTCCTGGGACCCTGAGAAATAGTTTCAGGGTCAGCAGTAGGATTTTTGAAAAGAAATTTGTAAGAGTCAGGAAACCTGTAATATCTGTCTGGCTTACTAGAAGACGAAGGCATGGAATCAGGAGCCATGCTGGATTCTGAGAAAACATCATCAACAATGTCTAAAATTCTCAGCTAGTGTGCGGGGAGTGCCTTTTGTGTGGAGTCTGCATGTCCTCCCCGCGGGTCGAGTGGAGTTCCGAAAGACATGAGTGAATGGGCGTGCCTTCGTTGAAGGTTGGGCATCGAGCTGGCAACTCGGCACCGTGAAAATCTACTGCCAATCATTAGCGGACCAGAGTTCCACTGTGATGACCCCTAACCGGGAAAAGCCGAAAGACAACAAGAATCCTCAAAATACGAAAACATTCCTACAATGGGGCCAGTCAATGCTCACGGGGAGGATCGCCCCCCTGTTGTAGAAGGAAGTAGCAGTCCACAAAAATGACAAAAATTGATTGGCCAAAGAAGAGGCATAAAGATGATAGGGTTAACTATTAAGGATAAGAAAGAATTTATGTATTTTTATGATTATGTAAAATGCCCAGAATTTCCAAACACAAGATATACAAAATGATTAAGAGAGAAATAAGAGGAAAGAAAAACACTTCTGCGGGAAAAACTGTCAGAAGTTTCAAATACAAATCTGCGTTCGTTAATATAACAGATTTTTGAAGTGAAGGATTTAATGTGGAAGGTCTAAAACAAACTACATCACAGTTTAATCACACCATCCCCTCAGGCTTCGTGCCCACGGAGTGGCGCACAGCTACAGTTATCCCACTCCACAAGGGGGGATCCACCTTGGAACCCGGGAACTACTGCCTCATCAGTCTGACAAGCCTGATTTGCAAGGCCATGGAACGTATTATCATGGAACTTATAAACAAAGACATTGGCAACCTTAAAACACTGGACCCCACCCAGTTTGGGATCGTGAAGGGCCAATCTCCTGAACCTTATTGACTTCTTTGAATCAGTCTCCAGAGCCATGGACAAGGGTAAGGCAGTCCACACAGCCTATCTGGACCTCACCAAGGCCTTTGACACCACCCCCCACTCTGGAATCATAGATAAACTTACTAAGCTGGGCATTAATCGCTACGTCACTCGGGTTGCCAACTGGCTTACTGACAGAACCCACACTGTAAAAGTAGCTGACTCCATATCCAGCTCCAGACAAGTGACAAGTGGAGTACCTCAGGATTCAGTCCTGGGACCTCTCTTGTTTGGCATCTACTTCTCTGAAGTACAGGCCAACACTAAGGGACTCTGGCTAACAAAGTTCGCAGATGACTGCAAACCGGGAGCCATTACTGAATCCCCAAATGATGTGGATACTTTACAAAAGGGCCTTACAGAAACAGATGCTTGGTGCCAGAGCCATGGGCTCAAGCTCAATGCCAAGAAATGTATAGTTATCCCCTTTGGGAAAAAACATGGACCCGTGAATTATCACATAGGTGGCAGTACACTAAACACCGAAAGTGTGATAAAAGACTTAGGGACACATGTGGACAGTGGTCTCACCTTCAATAACCACATCACCACAACAGTCAGGAAATCCTTCTATGTGGCACACCTCATCACTAAGGGCTTTTCATCCAGAAAAAAGGAGGTCATTGTCCCACTGTACTCATCCCTCATTAGACCCATTATAGAATACAACGCCCCATTTGGTATGTACCTCTCAAGACATCTGCAACAACTGGAAAGGCCGCAGAAATACCTCACTAAAAGAATCACAGGCCTAAAGCAGATGCCCTATGCTGACCGCCTTAAAAAACTCCAGCTATAATCTGTCGCATATCGTCTACTCCGAGGCAATCTCTCCTTAACATACAAGGCCATGTCAAACCAAGAGCTGTTGGACATGCTACACTTGCAAGAATCCCAATCCATCACAGCCACATGCTGCAGGGATCTAAATCTTGTCATCACAATAAACAAAACATGCTGGAGGGATAGGTTCCTGACCCAGATACTCCCCAGACTCTGGAATAGACTGCCCATACATGTCAAGCAGAGCGCCTCTTTGGCCTTCTTCAAAAGGAACCTTGATGATTGGATGGGAGAAAGGAAATTCACCCCAGGGATCACATCAGTCACCCTGCTAGACAGGGGTCCAGGGAAGTAAATAGTGTGATAAGAAATGGCCTGGAAATTGTTATGGCTAGGCTTGTATAGGCCCTAGGGCCAATAGCCTAGTACCAACCTATGATGGAGTGAGTCCCCGGAATAAGGAAAAGTAAGAAGATCAGGAGACATGTGAAGAAGAAATATGGACAGGGGAAAGGAAGAGAGATTTAATATGGTGTAATATTTATGCAAAGGAGAAAGCAAAACTAGCCAATACAAAAAAAGCAGCACCAAAGATATTTGAAGAAAAACATAGCGAAAGGAATCTGGATATGGAAAACTTTACAATACAAAAAAATAAGAAGACCAAGGGGAAAAGTAAAAAAAAGACATTAGTAATGGAGAAGTCAAAGAAATAGAAATTGAGGTTATGAAACAGTTACAAAGAGAAGGATTCAGTGTAGTAAATCAAATACAGAAAGCATCACAAAAGGATAGAGCAATGGATATCCAAATTAAGGGGAAACCAGTGGAACAGGAAGCAAGTGGTCAGGTGCCATATCAAGATATTTTGGAGTCTTCCACAGGAAACCAGTATAAATGTTCATTTGAAGCTAGACAGCAAGGAAAGGAACAGGAAACTGTGGAAACTCTGATGCAGTCAATGTTGAGGAGTTCCCATATGAGAGAACAACAGATGACACAGGATGAAACTGAAGAGAATGTGCCACAGGAAGATGCTACAGAACTTTCTATAAAATGCCCGCTGGAAACGGAAAACAAGGGATGTGCCTTCAGTATGGAAGAAAATAAGTTAAGAGAAGAGTTGCTTGATTTAATAGACAAAGACAGCTATATAATGATGTGGACATACTACAAAAGGGCCTTACTGAAACAGATGCCTGGTGTCAAAGCCATGGCCTCAAGCTCAATGCCAAAAAGTGTATTGTCATCCCCTTTGGTAAAAAACTCTGTACCCATGAACTATCACATAAGTGGTAGTCTACTTAACGCTGAAAGTGTGATAAGAGACCTTGGGACACAGGTGGACAGTAGTCTCTCCTTTGATAATCACATCGCCACAGTGGTCAGGAAATCCTTCTACGTGGCTCACCTCATCACAAAAGGTTTCTCATCCAGAAAAAAAGAGGTCATCGTTCCCCTCTACTCATCACTCATTAGACCCATTATAGAGTACAACTCCCCTTTTGGTATGCACCTCACAAGACATCTACAACTGGAAAGGCCACAGAAATACCTCACAAAGAGGATTACTGGCTTCAAACAGGTGCCCTACGCAGACAGTCTCAAAAATCTTCAGCTTTACTCTGTCGCATATCGCCTACTCAGAGGCGATCACTGCCTAACATACAAAGCTATGTCAAACCCAGAGCTGTTGGACATGCTCCATTTAAAGAAATCTCAATCCCTCCGAGCTACATGCTCTAGGGATCTAAACCTTGTCACAACAACAAACAGAACATGCTGGAGGGATAGATTCCTGTCCCAGACTTCCCATACTCTGGGAACAGACTACTTATCTATGTGAAACAGAGCTCCTCATTAGCACTCTTCAAGAAAAATCTTGATGATTGGATGGGAAATAGAAAATTCACCCCAGGGATCACTTCTGTGGCTCTGCTCGACAGGGGCACAAGAAAATAATTTTCTTGGGTGGCGAAAGCCAGGGTACCTTTTTGGCTAGCTTATATAGGCCCTAGGGCTAATAGCCTAGTACCTACCTATGAACCTATATCAAGATCAATGAGAGAAATAGACTGCAGAATGTTAATAAAACCCCAAAAGCCAGAAGTCTGATAAAACAAATGAACACAGTAATTAGGACTGTCCATAGAGATCAAGGCAATATAACAGAAGTAAACAGAATATATTACTGTGCTGCTAAATTAATAACTGCTAAAGTTCTTCCACAGGAACACAGGGTAGCGAGGGAAAAGAAGGGTGAAAGTGAATACCATCATGGAAATATCGAACAGAGATAACCATAAAGCAGCTAAGACAAGAAGTGTCATTTTTAGAAGATTATAGAAGAGGGAATAAATCAACAAAAATACTAAAATCGATAGATAGATGTGATAAAAGCAATGCGCAGTATTAGAACAGACCAGGATCTATTATGCACTATTGGAGATAACGAACTAAAAATGTCTAAACAGGCGGAAAGACTTAGAAGATACGAAGATAAATATAAGGGAAAGCACAAAATAGGCAATTTATTGATGACCCAAAAAAAGTTTTACAGCGAATTAGGAAATAAGGTAAAGGAAATTGAAAGACCGCCAAAAAAAGAGGAAGTAGATACATTTTGGAGAAGTATCTATGAAGATCCTGTGGAACATAAAGATGCTAAATGGATAGAAGAAGTAAAAGAAAGAATAGGAAGTTTAAAGGTACAGGATATGAAATGGGATGAAATAACCAGAGAGATAGAAACACAGTTGAGAAAAGTCTCTAACCGGAAAACCCTGGCCCAGATGCAGTACCTAACTTATTAACTTCTTTGCATGAGGATTTAGCCATGAGTAATAACTATTTATATGCACACCCCAAACACACACCGCACTGGTTAACAACAGGTAAAACAATGCTCTTACTTAAGAGTGAACCTGCAAGCTACCCTAAAGATTATAGACCAATAACTTGTCTTCCAACTATGTATAAATTATACACGGGAATTGACGCCGGCAGAGTTTATAGTCATAGGTAGGCACTAGGCTTTCTGCCCACAGGCATTTATAAGCCTAGCCAGAATGTGATGGCTTTCGCCAACCCCTTAGATTAGTTTCCTGTGCTTCTGCCCAGCAGAGCCACTGAAGTGATCCCTGGGGTAAACTTTCTGTTTCCCATCCACTCGTCAATGTTTCTCTTGAGTGTTAGCGAGCAGCTCTGCCTAATGTAGAATGGAATCTTGTTCCAAAGCATGGGACAGTCTCTGGGACAGGAATCTATCCATCCAGCACGTCCTATTTATTGTTGTAGTGAGGTTTAGATCCCTAGAGCATGTGGCTTGAGGGGATAAGGTTTTCTTTAGGTCGAGCATATCCATCAATTTTGGGTTGGACATGGCCTTGAATGTCAGGCAGAGATCACCTCTGAGTAGGTGGTATGCAAGAGAGTACAGCTGGAGTTTCTTTAGTCTGGCTGCATAGGGCATCAGTTTGAGGCCAGTGATCCTCTTGGTGAGGTACTTCTGTGGTCTTTCCAGCTGTTGCAGGTGTCTTGTAAGGTACATCCCAAATGGGGCATTGTACTCTATGATGGGTCTGATGAGTAATGAGTAGAGGGGCACAATGACCTCTTTTGATCTGGATGTAAACCCTTTTGTGATTAGGTGGGCCATGTAGAAAGATTTTCTAACCACTTTGGCAATGTGATTATCAAAGGAGAGATTACTATCTACTTGGGTCTCCAGATCCCTTATTACGTCTTCCATATTTAGGGGACTAACACCTATGTGGTAGTTTGTGGGTACTTTGTTTTTTCCAAAGGGGATGACGATGCACTTTTTGGCATTTAGCCTGAGGCCATGTTTTTGACACCAAGTATCCGTCTCAGTGAGATCCTGTTGGAGGATGTCTGTGTCAGCCGGAGAGTCAATTATAGCCCCTAGTTTGCAGACATCTGCGAACTTGGTCAGCCACAGTCCTCCTGTGCTTGCCTGTACCTCTGAGAAGTATATGCCGAACAGGAGGGGTCCTACGACGGAGGCCTGGGGAACACCACTTGCAACTGGTTTAGAGTCAGACCTAGCTCCCACAACTCTCACCATGTGGGTTCTGTCCGTGAGCCAGTTGGCAACCCATCTTGTGACGTAGGGGTTTATGTTCAGGCTGGTGAACTTGTCTATAATACCAGAATGGGGAATGGTGTTGAAGGCCTTTGCGAGGTCTAGGTAGGCTGTGTATACCACCTTTCCCTCGTCTATAGCCCTGGTAACTGTCTCAAAGAAGTCCACCAGGTTTAGGAGGCATGATCTGCCCTTAAAGCTGAACTGGGTAGGGTCCAGTGTTTGGAGGTTACCAGTGTCTCTGTTAATGAGTTCCATGATGATGTGCTCCATAGTCTTGCAGACCAAGCTAGTCAGGCTTATAGTGCAATAGTTCCCGGGGACTGTTGTGGCTCCACCTTTGTGGAGTGGAATAACCATTGCTGTGCAACACTCTATGGGTACATAGCCTGTGGAGAGGCTGAGTTTGAACAGTGTGTTTAGGTGAGGGGTTAGTTCATCTTTGAGCTTGTGTGGGATGCAGCCTGGGACACCATCCGATCCCATTAATGCTGTGTTTTTGGCTTTGGAGCAGGCTGTTTTAACCTGAGTGTCTGTGATTTAAGGGGCTCTACATTCTTCTGGTATGGTTATGGGCCCATCTGGGGTGAGAGGGGCTGAAGTTTGTGCTGAACCTGTCTGCCAGGATGTTTGCGATATCGGTCGGTTAAGTGTATTTTGTGCTATTCTGCACTAACTCTGAGCAGATCTGAGCATTGCTACTTAGATTCTTGACACAGCTAAATAATGCCTTGTGGTTATCTTTGGAGTCCTTGGCAATTTTTCTTTCGAAGCTCGCCTTGGATGATTTTATGAGGGATCGTAGTTTCTTGTTGATACAGATCAGGGATGTCTTCCCTTCTTGGAATTTTATTCTTTTCTGTACTAGTTTCCTTCTTCGACTGTATAGCTTGCTTATGGCAGGAGTCCACCAGACTGGTTTCCTTTTCTTGGAGGAGTGAGTCTTGGTTTTGCTTGGGATAGCACGATCCATGCATTCTTGTAGGTGCCCACAGAATGCATTAGTAAAGGATTTTGCAGCTTGGACAGCATTATCCTTTAGCATGGGGGCTTTGAAACTTTCCACCTCTGTCTTAAATAATGTGAAGTTTGCTTTTGAAAAGTTTTTCACGGTGGTTTCCTTGTCCGGGGGTGGGGGCGTAATGTGGATATCCAAAGTGATTTGTTTATGGTCAGATCTAACCAGCGAGGGGTTGACTTCCGGTGTGGAACACTGGTCACCCATGTTGGTGATGACCAGGTCCAATATATTGTCACCTTTGGTGGGAGTGCTGACCAGTTGATCCAGGGCGTTTGAGTTTATAAATTCTAGGAAATTTTGTGCAAGGGAGTTAGTACTTGAGTAGTTCTCCCAGTTAATGTTTGGGTAATTGAAATCACCCAATATTAGTGTGTTTGGTAGGACCTTTATGTTTCCCAGTATTTTCAGAAATGCGGAATGGGGGTCCTGTGACATGGTGGGTGATCTGTAGCAAGCTACAATTTGAACTGCAGTTTTGCCCATTGTTAGTTGCACGTGGATGATCTCTGAAGCATCGTGCTGTGTCACTAACCTGGAGGTGTGGGTATACTTGATGAATATGGCTATGCCCCCGCCTTTTGTATTTCGGTCCGAATTCTGTTGCTGAAATGTATGGTATGAGTTGTAGCCTGGTAGTGCTGGGGTGCTCTCTGGAGCCTTAAACCAGGTTTCTGTTACTGCACATATATCGATTTTTCTCTATACTGAGGAGGGCCTCGAGTGCGTGTATTTTGAGGTTTAGACTTCTGGCACTGAGTAGCATTACCCTCAGTTTTTGTTACTTGTGCTATTTACGGGGGCGGGTTTGTCTTTTGAGCCTTGCCTAAAAAAGGCACCATGGGGTTAGCAAGAGCCTTGGCCAGTATTCGAAAGCCTAAGGATGACAGGTGCAAGCTGTCTCTAGCGAAGCAGTGTGGCTTGTCGAGCATGTCATTCCAGGCAGACAGACACTGGATCCCCTTTGAATGACACCAGAAACTTAGCCAATTGTTGAAATTGATAATTTTTTCTTTATACCATGTTATCATTCTTGGTGAGGGCAGGATGCTACTCAGGGTCAAGGTCATACCGGCCTGGGCTACATGATCAGAGAGCTCTTCATAGGTTCATAGGTTAGTACTAAGCTAACTGCCCTTGCGAGCCATTGTAAGTCTAGCCAATTTTATCCCTTGTGAGACTCAAACCCTACACCTTGTATTTGTAAGGCAAACACCTTAACCATTAGGCCACCCTCCCATCCATGTCTCTTTTCATGTAGTCCAGCGAGGTACAAGCTCAGGTCATTCACACCAACACGGACAATGACAGAGTCGTATTTGTACTTGTTTTGGAGTGACCTCAGTGCTTGAGTTATGTGGCAGATCCTGGCACCCGAGAGGTAGCCAACAGTAACCTTCTCCTTTATTCAGCCCAGTGAGTGGGACGTCTGTGTGCCTGACTATAGAGTCACCTATTATTAGTATGTTGGGTATGTTATTTTGCCTTAAAGGCTGTGATTGTGTGGTACACTGGTTTTGTGAAGTTTGTGTTAGGGGGTGGAAGTTGCTTGGATGTCCGCTTTGGAGGTCTCTCTTGCTTTTGCAGATTTTTATTTAGAGCCTCCGAGTAAGATTTCGTGTATTTGTGTGTGTTTTTTGCTGGTGCTGGTTTAGTGGGTCTATGTGAGACTGGTGGTGTGATCCAGTCTTGGGTTGAGAGAGCTTAGCCTCCAGTTTGGCTGTATAATTGTATCTCTCGCATGTATTAGTGTTTGGTGGTAGGAGGAGGGGGTTGTCTGTGTACATGAGGCAGTTGTAACATTACCTCAAATGCCCAGATTCACCAGTTGGACTGGAGAGAACACCTGAAACTGCCCTTTAGACATGCCTGGATAGGTAAAGTGAACTGTTTTACTGAATGGCTGGTAAGGTCGAATAGAGAGCCTTGTCCTTCTGTACAATATAGTAGGGTCTAGTGCTAGGATTTATACGTGCTTGCTATGAATTTTGAGCAAGTGCTGGGCTGAGAAATGAATGGCTTGAGTGCTTAAGTTGAAAGTTTGTCTAGTTCCAAGGGAAAAATTGAAGAGGAGACTGTGGAACCGGGAATAGTTTTACCCTAGCTAACCGGCGCTGCCCGGCGCGCAAAACCGGGGAAATGCAGTTTTTATAGCAGGGAAATGAGAGAGAGAAATTAGCCCAAAATGGCCAATAAACTACTCATTTCTGGGCTGAAACCACTCCTCCAGGGACAGATAGGCTGCTCAAAGCTCCCCTCTCTCACAGTTGAACAGAGGAACTTCCTTCTATCCAAGTAAGGTATGGGCAAACACAGAGATTTATAACACAACCTTGAATTCAGCACTAACCTGAAAACTGGACTATACTAGCTTGGAAAGGTGGGAAACAAGTATATATTTTTTTTCAGAAAATAAAGCAGATACAATTAAAAACAACACTTTAAATGCACAGAAAAGGATACTTATTGTTATATATCTCAGATCAGAGTTGTAGTCAATGCCCCTAGTAATAAAGTAGGAAGAAACACAAATACAGTAAAAGCAGATGAATAAAGTGCATTTTTATATATATATATATATATATATATATATAGATAAAACAATAGAAAATAAACAAACTGATTTAAACAAGTTACCCAATTAACCACAAAACCGCTCAAAACTGAGCCCTGTTAGAGCAGTCTTCAATCAGATAAGTTCCAACTGCACACTCCTGCTTCTAGGGTGCAGGGGAACATTCTCCAAAAAAGATGGCCTAGATCAGTGCTCAAGTTATACAAACAAAGCTAGATTCAGCATGCCTGAATCTGGTCTATGCTGCAGCAACAAGGCCCACCAATTTCAGAAAGAAACTGTTCAAATAAGCAGGCACAATAAGCCTGTGACCAGAAATTCCCTGCTCAGAAGGGCAGAATCCAGCCTCTCCTCCCATAAGAGTGCAGATCACAAACCTTCTTAATGTAGAATAACTGGCCTGAAGCCCAAGTGCTTAAGCCAGAACTAATACACTTTTAGAATAGCAGACACTGAGCCTTCAATCAGCATTTCCCAGCTTAGAAAGATGTAAGCTACCTGTCCTGCTACAACAGTGAAGACCACAAACATTCTTAATTGTAAAACAACCTGTATGAAGCCCAAGTGCTTAAACCAACAGACTTAGAATAACAGTTGCAATTTAATCAGGCTACTACCAAGCAGCAATAAATGCAGCAGAATAAATAAAATTTGAGTACTTTTAAGAAGAGGCAAAAGCAAAATAAAGTAGGAGGAAACACAAATAGAGTAAAAGCAGATGAATAAAGTGCAAACAATGTTTTTTATAGTAAAGTGCAAGGAGAGAGGAAAGAAGAACCTAAGTAGGTTGACCTTCTCAAATCTTTTCTCTGTATTAAGCAGAGTGAACACTAGACTCAGAATATGATCTCACTGTACTCGGTTAAGTGACCAAATGAGATGGACCCAAGAGGAGTGTTCTAATACAGACTTACAGGAGGGGCGGGCAATTCCAGAGCCACTAACACCAAGACAAGAACAGGGAGGGTGAGTGGGGAACTAACTGCAGAGAGAGCACAGCACACTGTACAGTGCAACACACAATTACGTAACAGAAAAAAATGAAATACAGTACTTTTAAAACTGCAAGTTTGTACTTAACAGAAGACTAAAATACTGCTCTTAACTTCAGCTTCTAATGCAGGTGATTGTAGCCAAGCAAATCTCTCAGAAGTTGAGCATGAAATTAATTCTCAAACTTTCTGGCTAGCACTTAAAAGTACTGAGGAAGCCCTCTAGGCTATTAAATATCAGAAGTGAGACCACCACTCCCTCTTACAGCAGAGAGACACACAGCACACTATACAGTGAAACGCACAATTAGGTAACAGAAAAAAATGAGACTGTAGCCTAGGTGGTCTGCTGTTCCTGGGTTTGGACAGAGAAGGCCTGGAAGAGGCAGGAAAGGACCAATTCTTAGAAGACCAATGCCTACTGAATCTGGGAGGCAGTACTTGCAGGAAATCTTTAACAGTTTGCATAGATTTAGCTTTTTCCTCCATCTTTTTAAGGGCGACTTCTGCTTTGTTGCCAAACAGGCGATCTTGGTTTAAGGGAGCATCCAGTAATTTAGCTTTAACATGATCTGGCAAAGTTTGCTCCTTAAGCCAAGCATGCCTTCTAAGAACAGACGCAGTGACATCAGCCCTGCAAGATATTTATAAATAATCAAAACCACATTGCAAAGTATGTTTACCAACTTGTTCAGCAGAATGCATTAAATCCTGTAATTCTTTATTTTCAGCACAGTCAGGAATCGACAATTTTCTGTTTAAGTAGTCCCATAATATGTGGCTGATACTTTAACATATGAAACTGGCAGTTTAAGGCCCTAATGGCCAAAGTAGCTGAAGTGTATAACCTTCTTATCCCATCTGTCCAAGGCCCTGGAATCTCTATCAGAGGGGGTAGGATTTTTGGCAGTAGTAGCCTTCATGCCTTTAGGTCCCTGGGAAATGGTCTCTGGGTCCGCAACAGGATTCTTGAAAAGGAACTTGTGAGAGTCAGGTACTCTGTAATATCTGTCAGGTTTCCTGGGAGACGGAGGTGAAGTGTCTGGGGCCAGGCTAGATTCCAACAAGGCATCATATACAATGTCCAGGACAGGAGGGATAGCTAAAGGCCTGTGTTGAGGTAAGAGTAAGAATTCCCTAAGCCTCTTTTTGGAGTCAGAGTAATCCTGGCTTTCCCAGTGGAAGTGCTCCCTAAGAGTGTGCACGGTTTCACCAAAAGAAAAATCTTCTGGAGGGGAAGCACAGGGAATGGAGTCCTCTGCATAAGAATCCTCACAGGTAGATAAGGGCAAATCCTGGTAATCAGAAGAAACAGAAATTTTAGAATCCTGATCAGAAGAATCAGAAGGAAAATCAATTCTAGGTCTCAGAGGGAGAAGGCTGGCTTCCCCTAATTAAAGTAATAAGGTCTTCAGCCATTCTTATCATTTGTTTTTTAGGCATATGGGCCTGACCATGCGGTTTGGACGTTGGTTTTCTAGGCGTGGGTCGTATTTTAGGCCTTGAAGAAGAAGATGGCGTCAGTTTGAAATGCAAGTCCGTAGGCCTGGATACACCCTCAGAAGCTGGCGCCTGCACAGCGGCTCTGGACCCATCCAAGGTAGAGACATCCGCAGGTTCCATAGTCGAAGAAGAATCTCGCGGCATAACAGACTCTGAATGGGTCTCACTAGAGGCCTGCGAATCTGAAGTAGCTGGTATCAGGGGCTGCGAAAGTACCTGCGAACTGGCGACTAGCTTAACAGAAGCGTCGTCGGCAGCTTTGGACATATGCGATCTGTCTCTGTCTTTATCTTTACGTTTTTTCGGAATGTCGGTAGTTGGATGGCTAACCGAAGCCATTTCTGGATAATTAAACCAAGTACCGAAATAGTTTGCTGCAAAAATGGACCAATGACGAATAGTTTGAGGATTGAATAAGGCACAAAACCGACAGCGAGGGACGTCATGGTCTGGGCATAAGCAAGGAATGCAGTATGAATGAAAATCTTGAGGTATTTGCTTTCCACAGGTAATACAATTGTTAACTTTTACTCACATCGGCTTAGAGCAAGAAAAAGGATCCCCAACAGGGTACTTAGCTTTTTTGAAGACTTCAGTTCTGAAACTCGAAAACGAAAATTTCAGGAGTTGGTCGACCAGAACTTGCAAACTGCTTCTGCTTTGGGCACCGCCCAGCAAGAAAGACTGATGTAATAGTGTCGGCTGCATGCTTTATACCCCTGATTACCTGATGTCATGGAAGAAGAGACCGCATCCGACGCAGGACCCAAGACTTTGATATTCAGGTCGGCTGAGGGCTACCTGCAGGCAGATAACCCAAATGTAATGACTGCCACAGTGAAACACGAAGAACATCTGCAAGTTTGTACTTAACAGAAGACTAAAATACTGCACTTAACTTCAGCTTCTAATGCAGGGGATTGTAGCCAAGCAAGTCTCTCAGAAGTTGAGCATAAAATGAACTCTCAAACTTTCTGGCTAGCACTTCAAGTACAGAGGAAGCCCTCTAGGCTATTAAATATCAGATAATGAAGTGAGAAGACCCCCCCCTCCCCTTATAGCAGAGAGACACTCAGCACACTATACAGTGAAACACAATTAGGTAACAGAAAAAAAATGAAACACAGTACTTTTAAAACTGCAAGTTTGTACTTAACAGAAGAGTAAAATACTGCACTTAACTCAGCTTCTAATGCAGGTGATTGTAGCATTTAGAAGAAAACTCAATTATGGCAGTAGAAGAAAAAGACAATAAAAGAAAGTCGTATGGAACAAAGGATCATTTGTTGTTAAACAAAGTTACAGTGGAGAACTGTAAGAAAGGTAAAGCCATCATTACTATCCGGTAATACAGACACCCCCACCTTTTTACCCATGCACCACCCATAAGCCCACCTCCCCCATTCGTTTCTCTTGCTCAACGACATTTTTGACCTTATTTCTCACAGTAAAGTAAACCCCTGGTTACCCCCTCTTTGTGCTCTTGCACCACATACAAGACCACCTCCCAGTTTGTTTCCCTTGCTCTAAAGCTTTCTGCAGTTTTAAATAAAAGACAATTGGCACAATAATCTTCTACCCTCACATCTAATAAATATTTGCTTTCCATTTATTTTACGTTGCTATTACAGGAGAATACTTTTTTTTTTTTTAGACAAAGCATCCACATTAAAATAGGGCCTGACAAAACCACAGGCTTTTCATCCTCGACCGCCACAGACCACAGTGACGTACAACCACCTTAACAGGGACTACTACTCTCACTAGCTCCAGCAAACAATTCTACATGGATGCTTGCACACCACTGAGCTTTGAAAAGTTTGGACCACCAACACGGCATCCTTTACTCCCCACTCCTTCCACTGTTACACTCAGGAATCCCCTCCATCTCCAATACTTACAACAACCTGTTACAGTATGGTAAAAAATTTGCAACTGGATTAAATAACATGTACTGTATTTGGCCCCTGGAAGTGGCTTCCCTTCTACTGGATCAGTCTGTTGGGTCCCTCTCTCGCTAGTGCTGCTCAGGCGGACCACGTGGCTTCCACCATACACACTAAAACATGCCAAAGAAATCCTCCCTAAATAACCACCTGTCCCACAACACTTGCATTAAGCTATTTTTTTTACCCATTATTTCATTTTAAACAGCTGTGACTCTAATTAAAGATTTTGCCCAAACCAATCAAATAACAAAGCCTGTGAACCATCTCGTCCAACTCCAAATCCATAAGATCAAAATCTCCCCTTCAGTCACCTTTTAAAATATCTAGTTTAATTTTTCATGTTTATTGCTATTTTCCTTTACTCAATTTTGTATGCTTATGGGTATATTTATTTGTTTAGTCTTTCTAAATTAGGCAGATCGACGATGCATAGGTATAAAAGTGCTGGCTCACATTTAAAGCCTCCTTTACAGATAACTTGTTCAACCGTAAGAGGTGTCATCAATTATAAAAATTAATTTTTTTAGTTTTAGTTTTTTTAGTCTTAGTTTTGTACTTTTATAAACCAATAAATGAACACCCATACCTAAAACAGATGCTCACAGTTTCCCGATTCAGTCATGTTGATTTATTTAATGTTATTTTATCTTGGCACCATTTTAGCCTGTCTATTGTGGGCAGGGGAGTTTCTGCAAGTGTCCCACTCCTCTGAGTGTCACCAAACCACTGACACACTCCCAGAGCCTACACCTCTCCACACATGCCCCCTTTTGTAGGATATAAATGTAAACCAAATTACCATTGTACTTCAGACAGCACACAGCACTCATCTGCCTTGTATGAAAAACCTCAACTTGATGGACTGAGATCACTGGCATAAGAAAAGCTTTTTACAAACTAACAACTATAAATTTTGTGATTACAGCTCTTTTTAAATCATGGCTTAGCTTGGACTAGACAATTATAACCTCCACAGCCCTAGCTGTAAGGTCCTCCAGATCCTTTATTTCAGGTGGAAAGGGAAAAAAAGACACAGATTTTCACCACCAGAGTCTTTATGGACAATGATTACTCAACAGTTACCAGACAAAAAAGGAATAGGTTCACGCCTGTGATTAGATTATGCAGAGAGAAATCTTTTAATTTTTAAATTCTTTTTACCCAGACTGCATGAAAGCTTTCTTCTGGGTGGACCCAAAATATTCCTGGAAGTAAAACAAGCACTCTAAGAAATGAGGAATTATGGACAAATGAAAATTCACAGGATACATGCAGCTTGGGGTCAAGAAAAGAGGGACTGTCAGTTGAGCAGAAAAATCCAGTTGAGAGAATGCCTCTACAGCCTTTTCCTGTATTTAGAAAAAGATGGATGTTGTTGTTCTTTTGGCTTTTCCCGGTTAGGGGTCACCACAGCAGAACTGCGGTCCGCTAATGATTGGCAGTAGATTTTTACGGTGCCGAGGTGCTAGCCCGATGCCCAACCTTCAATGAAGGCACGCCCATTCACGCATGTCTTTCGAATGCCACTCGACCGCGGGGAGGACATGCAGACTCCACACACAAGGCGCTCTAGCCGAGAATCAAACGGGAGAACCTCTTGCTGTGAGGTGACAATGCTACTGCTGCACCACCGCAGCTACATTTAAAAAAGATGGATAACAAGCAGAAAAAGAGATGGGCTATAAAGGAAAGTCAGTGTCTCTGTACTAGGGGACCAGTTATCAGTGCATAGTGACACTGACTGCAGACAGAGAACTACAATGCATCAATCTCTCCAGCTGAGGGAGTTCAAAATACGTAAAAATAATAATGCTGGTTTAAACTCTGCTCCCCCTTCAATTCACTTCCAAAACAATAGCAATGTTAGTAAGGGCTTTCATTACTTAAAAAATCATTATATAATACAGCTAAAAAGGTGAATTTAGTATTAGTACATAGATTTTTTTTTTAGCTGAATAGGGCTGCTTTCTGTTTTTCAGCAGTCCAGGTGCTTCATTCATTCATTTCAACAGTAAAAAAAAAAAAAAGTCCAGGGGACATGTTTTGATGTGAATGGGTGGAAACAGCCCAGTGCAAAGCATATGGGTTTGGTTATTAGCAAGGATAGCCCAAAAGAGTCATCAAAACTGTCAGTCATCTAAAGGGAAATGGACTGTCAACTGACAACGTAGCAAACAAGATTTCTATTATGTGTCCTCAGAGAAGACAAGAAAGGAAAGAAAAAATTAAATTGATAATGTTATTTAAGTATTATGAAAGAGTATATGAAACTGAAGTGAGAAAAGTAATACGGAGTACTATGAGACTATTATAAGCAGTGGATGTTTCATTTATAATAAAAATAATTGGCATTAAAAGAGAACGTTAGTATGTATAAAATGTAGAGTACTTAAAGATCAAGCAATAAATTTTTTTTGCCATTTCTTTTTGTTATAATGATTGCCTCATCTTGTAAAACGGGCTTTCTTATACTAAAAATGTGTAGCTTTTTCCTTTAGTCACTATAGTGGACCCATATTTATTAAGTTAAATAAACTGCTGTTTCTGATTAGTGTGTACTGAGCAACTGTCCAATTACTTTCTGAGTCCATGTCATCCAGCCCCGCCTTGTGAAGATGCATAAGAGGGGGAACAGTTTGTAGTGGGGTTGGCATGTGTTCCATAGTCTACAGCAAATTTCATTATAAAGTAACCATAATGCAGCACAATGAGACAATAAATCAATAAACACAGCTTAGTCAAGTGAAAGATAACATAGGCAAAATAAAACAGGATACAATTCTTAGTAAGGTGTATAGTGATTTGGCATACAGTGTAATAAAACAGATGTAAAACTAACAAATTATGGTCTACTAATGGATCACAGAGAGAGAACTATTAATATGTGAATCACCACAGTGACAGATCTAGTGTACAATACATTCGTATGTTATACCACAAGGAATTAGTGCTGAAAAGAAAACATTAAGAATATTGTACGCATCTGTGAAAAAGAAGACTCAGTACAGTGATCATTCCATAGTAGATACTTGTTTACTGCAGTGTGATAGTGTGTTATACTGGTGACTAACAACATTTAAATTTGTTAAATTTCATAGAGTACACTTGGTTTTGCCTTCTCTCCATACCTCTCAGCTATCCTTAATTTTGCCTGATAGGTTTTGAATTTCTGGTAAATCACTGAGAATTGGAGTCAGTCGATAATGCTAGACAGAGCTTCATGCTTTCTATTGTTCAGAAAATGCATGCAGATGCAAAAACTGTAAGTATATTACACACATACTTAAAAACTGTTCCTGATTTTCTCCTTTGCCCTTCCACTACTTTTTGGATTTGTCCAGAATTCTTAATTAGAAATGTTTTAAGCTATGTAGCTGACTGTTCAACAGTGCTAAGTGTTTTGACCAACTTTTAAAGCTGGTAAAACACTTCACTCTCCTGTCATTGCTTTCTTTTTCTCTTTTCCTGTAACTGGTATTCTGGACAAATCCAGAATGCATGCGATTTACACATCCGTAGTCCCCCCCCCCCAGAAGTGACTGATTAATCCACTGGTAGATGATTTAGTAGTTTTACATATGTACTTGCACTCTTTGCCAAGCACTGCACACCTTACTAAGAATCTTATCCCGTTCCAACTTATTTATGTTAACTTACACTTGAATACAACTGCGCTTATTTACTGTTTTACTGTGACTGAGAACCTGATTGTGCTGCTTTCTGGTTACTTTGTAATAAAATCTGAAGCTAACTACAGAAAACATGCCAACCCATTACAGAACTGTTTCTCCCCTCTAATGCATCAACAAAAGGTGAGGGGCTGGATGACATGGAATCAGGAAGTAACTGCACAGCTGCTCACCATACAGTAAATGGAAACAGTAGTTCATTAAACTTAATAAATACAGGTTTACTGAACTAACAAAAGTAAAAACTACACATTTTAAAGAAAGCCCACTTTACAATATAAGGGCATAATTCTAACGAAAAGTAATGGCAAATACAAATTTCTGCACCTGATCTTTAAAACTAAGAGACTGTGTAGGGATGTTTGGCTCTAACTCGAGAACAAACTATTTGGGGGGGGGGGGCTTTCAAGATGGCTGCACACTCAGTAACAGCTTAATTTTAGCACTCCCAGTATAACAACAGAAACTCAAAAAAAAAGAGCCAGTGAATGTGTCTTTTTGGGTAAATTTCAGTTACTGGCTAACAAGTGCACTGCCTGAATGTCAGCAAAAAAGAAATTTAGAGAACCTGAAAGAAAATCAACCACAAAAGGTCAGGAGAAAACACTGGCTGAGAAGAATCCTGCAGCTCTTCAGCAAAAAGCAGTTCAAGTTCCAGGTTTGGTGCGAGAAATGACCTCCATTCCAGTAATATAGAGGAAAAAGCTGATTAAAATAAACAAAACACTGAAGGAGTATATCAACTCAAACAACAAAAGGATAGAAAAAATGGAAGATGCTTTGAGCAGATATTCAGATAAGCTGATACAACTGCAAAAATCAGAGGCTGAAATGAAGAAAAGTCTAGCAGAGTATGAGACTGCTCAACAAGAGATGTTTCAAAAATGGTAGTACTAAGGACGGAGCATGTAGGCAAAACCTGTACCAGAGAAACTGGAAGGAATAGACTATTAATTTTATGAAAGCACAAATATGCAACTGGACTGCTACTTCACGACAGGAGTTGTTAATTAAAAGAACACATCATAGGTATGCTCCAAACTTCCAATCCTACCAGCAGAAACAGTTAATTCTGACAAAACTGTGGCAGAAGGACAAAGTACTAAAAGTTGGAGACAGTAGAGTGTTTGTGGAAAATGACTGCTCACTGTACATCAGGCAGAAGACGAGTAAATTTGAGCTGTGATACATAATCTGAATTGTCTATACTGTAAGGCTTTGCAGAGGTTAATTTTGGTGGCTGCCAAAAAAGCAACTACAAGAAAATGGAAATCAATGTCTATACCAACAGTACTAGAAGTAGTGACTATAGCAATGGAGATAAAAGAACTGGAAGTGGGATGTCCAGAAAATGGTAGGAACAAATTACATAGAAAAAATGTGAATTGTGGGAACAATAGGTTTTGGAGGGGAAATGAGGTTAAAGGGAAGGCAGAAATTGAATGAACTGTGTAATGTTCTATTGACATTGACTGTATAGAAGATTATATGTTATATATAATGTTTGCAACTGAAAATGTCAATATGGTTTGTTTCATTTATATAAATGTATGAATGCCTATATCATAAATGATAATTCAATAAAGATATTTTTTGTTTAAGAAAAAAAAGAGTAAACTATTTAATAAACCTGCAACTGAAGTCTTGGCAGGAATGCAGTGCTGAAGAGGAGATTATGTAAAGGGGAACAGAATAATACAGCAGAAGCTCAATGTTTGAGAAGGAAGGTTTGAATTGGAGGGAGTGTTAGATGTGCAATGTTTTGGGTTGTGTGCTAATTTTGATTATGTGTGCATTCCCAAAAGGTGTACAAAACTTACCTGTACAATTTTCAAACCATCCAAGCACAACAGATTCATCTATACATCCTCCTTTAATAACATCTCTCCCCACAGATTTAAAGAACTTTAAAAAAAAAAAAACTACAAAACTACAATCATTTAACAACACACATTCCCACCCTAATGACACTGTCCTATTATCTCATCTCAATAATACTTTGTCTGCTATTCTCCTCTTGTTTTTCACTTCTCATCCTCTCTAGCTTTTGTCCTTCCTACCTAATGACATTTTCATTTTGCAATTATTTTTCTCCTGCTCATTATATATGCCTGCCTTAGCCTCCTTTCCACACCTCTCCTCAGGTTAACCTAAACTTTCTTCCAGACAACTTGTCCATTTCTTTCTATATCTAGTGTAGTCTACCCCCCCCCTCTTCTCTCTTCTTCAATTTGTTTTATCAGTTGTCTTAACTCCCTCCTAGCCTAGTTGGTGCTTCCTGCTTCCCTCCATTTCTTTGTGATTGCTTTTTTGTTACTATTGTCAATAAACCTACTATCTCATGAACTCCCTTTGAAATCCTGCTCTCATAACCTAGCAAAAAGATTTTTCCTATCAATGCACCTACTTCTGTCCATGTTTCATCCAGAAGAAACTGCAGCTCTTTAAAACTCTCCCAATGCATTACCACTCCCAAAAATGTTGTCTCCAAGTTTCTGCTTCTTCCCTTCATCTGCAGCACACCCCATCTACTCCTGAGTACATCCCTGCTAATCTTGTTTTCCTTCTATTGGATCAGTCTGTTGGGTTATAAAAAAATATTAAGCAAGCATTTCAGTGCAAATATTCTAAATATATATTTGATTTAGAGATATACATTAGTAATTAACGTTTCTTTCTATTCATTTTTTGGAATCAGTAACTTTTTCTCCAATCTGCTTTTCAAGTTTTCTGACATTTGATGATCTTTTCTCCACTTCACATTCTCTCCCCATTCTAACCAACTCTCTCATTTCTCTTCCCTCCACTATCTTCCTACACTCTTTTGCATTATAGCTGGAATCTCCATTTCCTCTTCCATTCCCCTCTCTATTTTCCTCCATCTGTTCTTGACACCTTGATATTCTCATTCTAAATTGTCCTCCAACCTAAATTCCTCATTTACCTCATCCCAGGTCTTAAGCCTCCCCCACTTAACAACTGGGCCCAATATTTTACTTTTTCCTCCACCTCAAAGTAACTGTCTCTCTCTGATCTTCCCTCTCTTTTTTTCCACTTCTCCCAAAAACTATGTCAGTGTTCCTGGAATATTTTCTGCATTTCTTTCAACTAAGGATGCTGTGATTGGTCATTCTCAGACACTCCTCCCTCTCTAATAGCATGTTTCTAGTCTGCCTTGTACTCAACATCTATCATCCTCAGTATACTTACTATCTAATAAACTATCAAACGCTTTCAGATTGGAGCCTCCCAAACCTACTTGTCTCAACTAACTCGGAGATTCACTAACAAGCCACTCTTGGCTTAACCCCTTTACAAGCAAAATGTACAGCTGTGTACACTTACCATAAATGTAGATGTTCGAGTGTATTCACTGTTGCAGTCATCACACTTGGGTTATCTGCCTGC
This sequence comes from Protopterus annectens, assembly GCF_019279795.1. Classification (NCBI taxonomy): domain Eukaryota; kingdom Metazoa; phylum Chordata; order Ceratodontiformes; family Protopteridae; genus Protopterus; species Protopterus annectens. The sequence goes on along the minus strand of NC_056748.1, from coordinate 369,038,921 downwards.
AGGTAAGCCCTCAGTCGGTTATCTGCCTGCAGATATCCCTCAGTCCGCCCGAATACCAGAGTCTTGGGATTTCTGCATCAGATGCTTTCGCCTATTCCATAACGTCAGGTCGTCAGGGGTATAAAACATGTAGCCAACGCCATTACATCAGTTTTTCTTGCCCCAGATGTAAGGAGCCCCCAAAATAGGAAGCTATTACATGGTGTGGAACACCTCCAGTAGAAAGTAATACCCCTGCCATAAAAAAATGGCCATAAAGAGGATAGGTAGAAAGGATAGAGAAAGCCAGGGGGCTGGAGGGACGGAAACCAGGACTGCAACAGTGAATACACTTGAACATCTACATTTATGGTAAGTGTACACAACTGTACTATATTCTTCAGGTTTCACTATTGCAGTCATCATACTTGGGTTGATTCCCAAAGCTGAGGAAGGGTGGAGGCAGTCAAGAAGTGTTAGGGCTGGCTAGCAGGCCTTGCAAGACTGCTGTAGCAAATCCAGCTCTGGATTTAGAAAAAATAGGTAAGTGGTAATAAATGGTGAAGGTGTGTACAGAACTCCAGGTTGCAGCTTCCAGGATGTCCCTGGTAGGGACTCCCCTGAGAAATGCTGTGGAGGTTGAAGTAACTCTAGTGAATGAGTTCTGATCCCCTGAGGGGTAGGTTTTCCATGGTGCTTGTAGCAGAAATGGATGCAGTGTGCTATCCATTTGGAAATGGTTTGCTTCGAAATGGCCTTGCCCTCTGCCCCTGTAGCAAAGCTGACTAGCAGCTGGTCAGATTTTCTGAAAGGCTTAGTCCTGTCAAGGTAGAACCTGAGCTGTCTGTGCACATCCAAGGAGTGCAGGATCCTTTCCCCTTTATTCTGAGGCTTAGGGAAAAAGGTTGGCAAATGGATGGATTGGTTTAAAGCCACACTGGATACCACCTTGGGCATAAAGGATGGGTTAGTCCTGAGGGACACCCTGTCAGCATAGAAAATAATGAAGGGCTCCACCGCCATTAGTGCCTGTAACTCAGACTCTCTTCTTGCTGAAGTAATAGATAGAAGTAAGGCTGTTTTCTAAGAGGAATTTTAACTCTGCTGAAGCAACAGGTTCAAAAGTGGGAAGTGCGAGCTTCTCCAGTACAAAGTTAAGGTCCCAGGCCAGGGTGGGAGCTCTCCTAGAGGGCCTTAAACTGTTAGCTCCTCTCAGGAACTGTTTAATGAGAGGGCGAGAAAAGAGAGGTGGCTAAGTATTATAATGAGCTGAGATGTCAGAGGCATGAGTCTTAATGGATGAGAAGGATAGGCCTCTGTGGAGCAGCTCTGCTAGGTAAAAGGATTTGAGGTAAGGTGGGCACAGCTGTGTCCTTTCCTTGAGACTGACTTCAAGAACAATATCTTTTCCACTTTTCAGCATAGGATTTCCTAGTCCTAGGCCTTCTGTCCTCAAGGATGACGTCCAGCACCTGTTTGCTGAGGGATGCTGGTGTTGTATTCAGAGGATAAGCCAGGCTGCAAGGTTTAGGGCTTGCAGCTGTGGATGCAAAATCTGTCCCTCCTGCTGAGACAGCAGGGAAGGTGTCTGATGTAGGTGCCAGGGTGGCACCTCTGTCAGACTGTGGAGGAGTGGGTACCATTGCTGGCGTGGCCAGTCTGGTGCAATAAGGACTGCCCTTGGCCTGTCCTGTTTGATCTTGAGTAGTACTTTTGAGAGAGGGGGCAGAGGAGGAAAGGCATAAATTGAGAGGTGTTCCCATGTAAAGGATAGGGCATCCACCTTCCAAGCTCTGCTGTGATGGTTCCTGGTGCAAAATTTGCTCAATTGGTGGTTTTGGGGGGAGGCAAAAAGGTCCACCTCCGGTGTTCCCCACCTCTGGGTTAGAAGTTTAAATGAGTTGGGTTCCAGTTCCCACTCACAATGGTCCAGTAGACTTCTGCTTAAGTTGTCTGCCAGTGAATTTTGCTTGCCTGGCAGGAAATGAGCTTGTAGGTGCACTTGGTTGCTCAAGGCTGTGTTCCACAGGGCCATGGCTAACCTGCATAGATTGTAAGAATGAGTTCCCCCTTGCTTGTTTATGTACCACATAACTGTGGTGTTGTCTGTCTTTATCAGGAGCTATCCTGGAAGGATAAGACATTTGAAGGTTGTCAGAGCATTCTGTACAGCTAGCATCTCTTTTTGATTGATATGCAGGGAAATTTGTTCTGGGCTCCATTTGCCTTGAATGCATTTACCTGTCATGTGAGCCCCCCATGCATAGTCTGATGCATCTGTTGTCAGGGTTTGGGCAGCAAGGGATTGAGTGAAAGGAAGTCCCTTGTTATGGTTGCATGCCTCTGCCCACCAAACTAACACTGCCCTTAGACAAGGTATGATAGGAATCACTGTTTCCAGGTCCTGAGAATGTTGACACCAGAGACATTTTTAAGTACCACTGAAGTTTTCACATATGCAGTCTTGCATATGGAATTGGCAGAATGCATGAGGCCATGAACCCTAGGGTTTGCAGTATTTTCCTTGCAGATAGCTGGGTTTTGGTGGCCATTAGTTTGAAATAGTTTGTCAAATGGACCTGCTTTTCTGGAGTGACGAATGCCATCTGGGAAGTTGTGTTCAAGCTTGCTCCCAGGAATACAATCTGTTGGCTGGGCACCAGTTGGGATTTCTTTTCGTTGATGGTGTATCCCAGTGAAGTTAGAAGTATTTTTACAAATGCCAGGTGCTAAAGTAGCAATTCCTGACTGTCTGCCTGAATCAGGCAATCATCCAAGTATGGGTAAATTTGAATATTTCTCTGACTGCAGTATGCAACGGCTGGAGGCAGGCACTTTGTGAATACTCTGGGCACAGAAGATAAGCCAAAGGGAAGTGCAGAGAACTGACAGTGCATACAGCCTGCCCTGAAATGTAGATATTTCCTGCAAGACTCCCTTATGGGGATGTGAAGATAAGCTTCTTTTCAGTCTAGGGTGACTAACCAGGCATCCTTGGCTAGCATAGGAAGAAGTTGTTGCAGTGTAAGCATTTTGAATTTTGGGAGCACCAGAAAGGTGTTGAGAATTGACTGATCCAGGATAGGGTGGCAAGAACTCTCTTTTCTGGGCACCAGGAGCAGTCTGGAGTAGAAACCCTGTCCCCTTTGTTCTACTGGAACAGGCTGAATAGCCCTAATATGGAGAAGGGAAAGTTCTTGCTTTTGAGCCTCTGCCCACTGGTTTGGAGGAAGGTCTGGCAACCCGCTTGGAATTGGGAGAGAGTGGAAGTAGAATATGTATCCCTGGGATGCAATGTTTAGAACGCATCGGTCCTGAGTAATGGACATCCAGTTTTTTGCATGGCTGGGAAGGATAATTGGAAAGCCAATGTGAACGTTTTCCATAAGGGGGTGGCTTACCACACCCTGTTTTTGAGGTGGGGAACACTCCATTGTTTAGATCTCTGCATACCCTGAGACTGTAGCCTGGGGGTCTGTTTCCCCTGGGTTCGGACTGAGAAGGCCTGTGAGGGACTGGAAAGGACCAGTTTTTTGAAGGCCAATGCCTACTGAATCTAAGTGGCTGCACCTGTAAGAAATCTTTGACAGTTTGCATAGATTTAGCTTTTTCTTCCATCTTTTTAAGAACAACTTCTGCTTTTGTGGCAAACAAACGATCCTAATTTAAGGAGCATCTAGTAACTTTGCTTTAACATGGTCTGGCAAGACTTGTTCCTTCAGCCAAGCATGCCTTCTCAGTACGGACCCAGTGACAGCAGCCCTGTAAGATGCTTCTAAGCAATCAAACCCACACTGCAGAATATGTTTACTAACTTGGCCTGCAGAATGCATTAACTCCTGTAAATCTTTATTTTCTGCACAATCTGGAAGTAACACCATTTTTTGTTTAATTAGTTCCATAATATGTTGCTGGTACTTCAACATGTGAAAATGGCAATTCAAAGCCCTGATGGCAAGAGTTGCAGAGGTATATACCTTCTTACCCCATCTGTCTAAAGCTCTAGAATCCCTGTCTGAAGGGGTAGGGATTTTGGCTGTAGTAGCCTTAATGCCTTTATGTCCTTGGGAAATGGTCTCTGGATCCGCAGTACGATTCTTAGAGAGAAATTTGTGAGAGTCAGGTACTCTGTAGTACCTGTCAAGTTTTCTAGGAGCTGGTGGTAAAGTGTCAGGAGTAAGACTGGATTCCATGAAGACATCATCTACAATATCCAGGACAGGGGGTATAGCTACAGGCCTGTGCTGAGGCAAATCTAAAAATTCCCTGAGTCTCTTTCTGGACTGAGAATAGTCCTGGCATACCCAGCGGAAATGCTCTCTTAAGGTATGCAAGGTTTCACCAAAAGAAAAATCCTCTGGAGGGGAGGCAGAGGGAAAGGATTCCTCTGCATCTGAATCCTCATAGATAGATAAGGGTAAGTCCAGGTAATCAGAAGTGTCAGAGTCATCGGACTCCTGGTCAGTAGAATCAGAAGGAAATTAAATTCTGTGTCTCTTTGCAGGGGAAGGCTGGCTTCCCCTAATTAGAGTAATAAGGTCTTCAGTTATTCTAAGCATTTGTTTTTGTGGCATGGGAGCTTGAGCATGCACTTTGGACGTTGTTTTTTTTAGGCATAGTGCGAACTCTGGGCCTGAGAAACTTGGTAGTTTTAGTTAAAAAAGAAGTTGTCAGTTTAATTCGAATATCGGTAGGTCAGAATACACGCGCAGAAGCCAGTGCCTGCACAGCGGCTCCGGACGCATCTAAGCTAGAGACATCTGCAGGTTCCACAGTCGAAGAAGCATCTCGCTGCATACCGGACTCCGAATGGGTCTCAGCAGAGGCCTACAAATCTGTAGAAGAGGGCATCGGGGCTGCAAAGGCACTTCACTGAGTACCGGCAGGCTGGCGACTAGTTTAACAGAAGCATCGTTGGCAGTTTTTGACCTAAGCGGTCTGTCTCTGTCTTTGTCCTTTTTCAGAAGATCGGATGCTTTACAGAAGCCATTTCGGAATACGGAGAACGAGAGCGAAAGAATTTAGCTAGAAAAATAGCCCAATGATGAATGGTTCAGGCTTTAAATAAGGCATAAAACCGACATCGAGGGACACCGTGGTCTGGGCCTAAACAGGTGACGCAGTAAGAATGAAAATCTCTATGAGATATTTGCTTTCTACAGGCAAGACAATTGTTAACTTTCTCTGACATCGGTTAGAGCAAAAAAAAAAGAATTCCCAATGGGGTACTTAGCTTTAGAAGACTTCAGGTTTTAAACTCGAAAAACTAAAATTTCAGGTAGCGGCCGACCGGCACTTGTGAACTGCTTCTGCTTCGGGCTCCTTCTCGGCAAGAAAGACTGATGTAATGGCATCGGCTGCATGTTTTATACCCCCAACGACCTGACGTCATGAAAGAGGCGATAGCATCCGACGCAGAAATCACAAGACTCTGGTATTCGGGCTGACTGAGGGCTACCTGCAGGAAGATAGCCGACTGAGGGCTACCCGCAGGCAGATAACCCAAGTGTGATGACTGCAGCAGTGAAACATGAACATCCTCCACTCATCTGCTTCGCTTTCTTTAATAAAGCCATTCCCCAAAAGTTTCCAGAATGCTTGACCTGGTAAAAAAACCTGTGGGATAATGCACATCTGCAAAATCTATATCATTTGATGAAGGCAGTACAGTTGCACAAGTCCTACTTACTGTAACAGTAGATGTCCATAGAACACACTGCCTTACTGTCATACAAGTACTAATGCCCGGTTACCTTTTCTGGCATATTACAAAAGCAGTCTCTCTCCTACTGTCTATGGTCTGATAGACCAACTACCTAGCAGTTCAGGGACTGCCTTAGACACCCACAGACAGGATCCTTCCACTTTTCTAGGATCCATAGCAAAGCTTGTGTTACCATCTTCACTTTGTAAACACCTACTATTTCAACAACAAGAAATCACACACAGCAATAAAGGTCATGGAGCAGTGTTCTGTGGCAACCAAAACACCTAACTATTTACATTCACTTAGGGGATGGAGGGTGGGTACTGCTAATAAGGAGGTGTATCCTATGAAAATCTATTGTTACAGGACTTGCACAACTGTACTATGTTCAACAAACACACTGCCTTACTAGCATATGGGTACATTCCCAAAGCTTACCCAACCTAGGAGGAAGGCTAAGGGTCTAGGAGTTAATGGAGAATGGTCATACTGAAGCCTGCTCTGGATCTAGAAAATGCATCTAGCTTGTTGTGAACTATAAAGGTCTGGACAGAGGACAAAGTTGCTGTATCTAAAATACTTAAGAGTCCACACCTTTCAATATGGCACTAAAGAGGAAAAGGCCCTGGTGAAATGTGCTTTTACCTTGCCTGGATCCACCTTGTATTGTGGGTATAATGAAAAACAACCCCAGAGGGCAACCAACATGCAACATCAAGGTTGTATCTGAGCTGCCAGTGTACATCCAAGGTAAGAGTATCCTCTTTCGTAAACATATATTAATATATATACTATGTTTATAAAACATGTTCTGGGGGAAAAAAAACAGGAAGTTGATAAACTGATGCGTGTATTCTGAGACCACATTTGGCATGAAAGAGGGATTAGTGTTTAACACAACTCTATCCTTGTAGAAAATAAGCAAGGTTGTTCTACCATGACAGCTTGCAGCTCAGAGACTCACTTTGCATGTGTCAGAGTCCAACAGTTTTCCAAGTTAAGAATTTCACATATGCCTGAGCAGCTGGTTTGAAGAATGGTAAGATCAATTTTTCCAAGGACATAGCTGAGATCCAACAAAGGAGGGATTTGCTTGTGAGGGGATCTCATATGCAGTATTCCCTTCTTGAACTGTTTTACCAAATGAGAACAAGAATGAGAGGAATCCACTGACAAACATGCAGACACGCCAGCTGAATGCCCCTTATCGGATGCATACAATAAGCCATCCTGAAGTAGCTCACACAAATATTTCAAGATCACAGGGGTATTAACCTCAATGGACCCAGTGTTCCCATTTAGGCAGTGCTTAAAGAACCTCATCCAATTATAAACATAAGATTTTCTAGCAGAAGGTTTTCTACTCTACTTTAACACTGTTGCACATCCTGATGAAGCAAGAACCAAAAGGAGTCAAGATTGAATCACTCAGGCTGTCAGCTATAGCGGCTCTAATTAGGCTCCACCAGTTGACCCTGAGACTATGTGAGCAAATGCAGAGTGGAAGGAAGTAAGTGGAAATTGCCCCTGGCCAATACCATTAGAAGGGAGAACCAAGATTTCCTGGGACAATATGGAGTCACCACAATGATCTTTGGCATTTCTTTCTGAATCTTCAGCAGTACCTTGTGAATCAATGAAAAAGGTGGAAACACATACGGAAACATTCCTGTCCAAGGGAATGAGAATGCATCTGTCCTCCTAGAATGGCTGCAAGGACATCTGGAACAGAATTTGTCCAGCTATCTGTTTTGAAAGAAGGTGATAAGACCTATTTGAGGCATTCTCCATGTCTAGACTAGATCCTGGAACATCACTGCCTTGAGCTTCCACTCGTGCGGGTCTTCCCAGGATCTACTTAGTCTGTCTGCCACAATGCTTTGCTGTGATGGGATGTATGATGCCTGAAGCATCAGAAAATGCTGTAAAACCAGCTCCCAGGCCATCAAAGAGGACAAAGTTGCTGTCTCTAAAATACATAGAGTCCACACCTTGTACCCCCTTGCTTGCCGAGGTATCATATTCACTGTGGTACTGTCCATAACCACAAGAAGAGGATCCAGAGTCCAAAGGTGGTGAATGACTTTCAAGGTGTGAATCACCATCAACATTTCTTTGATACTGGTGGGCTTTTGTGCATCGATTAGCCTCCAAGTAGCTTACACTTGCACTCTCACTGACGCAGTTCCCACAGGCAAATTCGGACAAATCTGTCTGAACAGACTGCACTGGAATAGGTGGTAAGAAGGGAAGATCTAAGCTGATACACAACTATGTTCTCCATCACTAACTCTTGTCTGATGAAGGGCAGCACTGGCAACTAGGATTCCAAAGAATGTAGATGCTGGGTCCAACAACTTTGAACATATCATTGAATTTTCATGTGTAGGCAAGGCCAGTGGTATCATAAGATTCATGGATGCCAAGAGTCCTAGAATTTTCAGGAAATTCTCTTGACCTGGAGAGTTCATGAAACATCATCTAATTAGACAGGACTTTGTCTTTGGAAAGAAAGGCCATTCCTTTTTCTGTGTCAAGTAAGCACCCAGGATGACGAGTCTTTGTGAGGGTATCAGGCATGCCTTCCAAAAGTTCACCTTGAAACCTAGCTGGAAACAGCAAGGTCGAGACCTTCGCTTGTGATTCCAAGCACCTGGAATCAACTCTGTACAAACCAGCCAAGTGTCCTAGTAAGTGAACGTGAATATCAAACAGTGAGCTATCATCGAAGCAAGGCATCTGGTAAATACTTGAGGTGTAGTGGATAGCCCAAATGGCAATGCAAATTAGACACAACAAATCTCAGATACCTTCTGAAGCAATGAATAATGGAGATATGACAATGATATGCATCCTTCAAGTCCAGGGTCACTATGATGCAGTGGTCTGGCAGAAAAGGAAGCAGTATCTGCAGGGTGAACATCTTGAACTTGGGGACCTTGATAAAAGTATTCTGAAAAGATAGGTTCAAGATCAGTCTCCATGATCATTCTTTTTTGGGGACAAGGAATATTCTGGAGTAGAAGCATTTCACTCTTTATGAAAGATGGACCAGCTCTATGACTCCTGAGTCCAGCATTTGAAAGAGTAAAGAAGGGAATAACATCAGTGGTGAAAAGGAGGTATGCTTGGTTGCATATCCATAACTTTTCCAACAAGTTAAACAATGACATCATGAATGGTTGAGCAGCTAATTAGATCTTAAAACACTGGGATGACTGGTATAAATCAATGCAAGGGGTATCTAAAGTCCCCCTCCCAATAAGCAGGATAATTTTTGGAGGCCCAATAAACAGAAGTCCTAAGCAGGATGAGAATTTTTCCATACTTAATAATGGAGGCTCCTTTCCTTAAAACAGAACCCACCCTCCACCAACCTATGACTATGCTGATCTTCAGCTCCTGTCATTCTCCAGTTCCCCTCCAAGTGCCCAGTCTTGAAAGTTAATTCTCAACAAGGTGGCCTGGCTGTTAATGGTTTCTGACAAAAGGGTGCTCAACATCATTAGTAGAGGTTACAGCTGGCAGTGGAAAGAACATCCGCTTCCATTCAAAGAGGTTACACCTTATCCACCAGACCAGCCTCATCAGAAAGGTTTTGGCTTTGCAACTAAGCATAGCCCCTTACCACCACAGACATCGCTGCATTTCTAGGCACAGTATTGGACCCTTCCATATCACTCTTTTAAAGTATGTTTAGATAATGAGAAACATTGGAAACAAACTCGCTCACACACAGTCTTTCTGCTCAGGAGGTAACAATGCAGCAAATTTATCTAAATTATACATACACCTCAACAAAAATTTCCACATAAAACACTGGTAGTTAAAACACTTTTCTTGAGATTCTAGCCACTTACCTAGTTTATCCTGAAGGACTGGGTTACGTGATGACATGGCCTTTTTACTGGCAAAGGTTGCTGAAGAGACGCACAACTTTGAAAGCCAGGCATGGCAGAGCGCACACTGAATTTCTTAAACACATTTTTTTTTTGGGAATAGGCTCAGTCAGAAGTGGAGAACTGCAAGCTTCCTTGAAAGCATCCACTACTGCTAGGATTAATGGAATGAAGGTTGCCATAACCAGGGCCTCACCCTCCAAAAGTTCACATACCTTACTAATCTCAGGAGCAGCTGATGACTGATTCAGCTCAATGCATCCTTAAATCTAGACCAAATTTGGGGGAAAAGGAAACCTCTAATTAGGATTCTGAACCTATTCACCCCCAGACTGAACTGATCAGTAAGACTCAAACTACTGAACCCTCAGATTCTGGATGCCCAGGTTTACCCCCATAATAAAGGGAATGATAATGGATCTAGCCATAGCTACTACATCAGGTGAAAACACACTCGGAGACTGTTGCCCTGTAATGTGGTGGGTCTTGTGTCTCTTTTTTTACATGACCAGCAGTAATGGGGGAAATCCTGGGGGAGGAGACATAACAATGGCAACAGAATTTGTATCCCTGACTTCCATTGCACCTAGAGAGATTGGTTTCCCATACCTAAACCAGGCAATGGTACAACACTGGAAGTTGTGTCTGACCCACATATCATGCACAATTGTGGTACCAACACCACACCCGGGAAATTGGTGGCAAAAAGAGGATAGTGGTCAGATAGCCTGCTTAAGGCTGTTGTGAAGTCACAAGCTAGAGACTGAGGCCTAGTCCTTGATTTAAGGTTTTTACATACAGATGAGGTAGGTGGTGGTGGTAGAGGACCGTATAAAAATCCATCAAGTCAGTGGACAAAAAACAAGAGGCAGAGCAGCACCAACTAATGGCTGAACAGTCAGCCAGTAAAAAAAAAAGAATAAATTCCACTATACTCCCTTTAAACAGCATTCTGAAGTCTATTTCTGGAGGGGGTACTATCTGAACACTACCCAGAATCAATAACACTAGTTCTAGTAAGACAGTATAAAGCACAATACACAAGCTAGTAAGGCAGTGTGTTTGTTAAATATTCCGTTTTATGTTTCTCCTTCTCCCCAGATGCCCTTTTACTTTTGTGTAAACTTTATTAAAAGCGCTCTTCATTAGTCCTTTCACTGTCATTTAAACTAAGACCCAAATATTTTATTACCTTCTGCCACATATTTTCTTGCAATCCCTCTTCAGTATTCCCTCCTCTCCTACTTACCAAAATGGCTTTTTTTTTGTTATTAATCTTGTAACCTGACAGCCTCCCAAAAATGTTAATATTTCACATAGTTTGCCAGATCCGCCCTGTGTCTAGTTAAGTGTCATCAGTACTTCTTCTGCATACAAAGTTACCACCTTATCTGCCTTTCCCTACCTATACTCCTTCAATTCTCATCTCTTTGAGCTGAAAATCCTAAATCAAACTAAGGCGAGTAAATGTCAGGTAACTTTTTGAAATGGCAAGACTTAGTGTAAATCCGGGAACGTCAAAACTGAATGACTAGAAATACGGTCTTGCATATACAAAGTCTGAGATTGCAACTTCTCAGAATATTCACTTTCTCTGAGGTAGGGAGATCTAGGAGTTTGTACAAGTTCTGGATTGGGGGGTGGTGCTTGCTCTCCTGCAGAGAAAAATAAAGTTTAAAATAAAAAAAAGGATTCAAAATTCACTGTTCATCTGGGATTTTTGGTTTTCAGCTTTTCAGTGCTTGGTATTACATGTCTCGACATTTCTGGAGGGAGTCAAAATGTAAGTATGAGTGTAACAAAAAGTATTTACAGGGTCTGCAGACACTGCAAAATGCTACAGAAAACACTTTCTTTAAGGCAAAACAAACCAAGAAAAAGGGAAACTAGTTGTACATGAACTACATCAGCGTACAACTTGCTAAAATGGCAGCACAATTTTCATGTGTTGCACTGTTTTCCCCTGCAAAAATAAGAAGTTCTGTACCTACCACAATGCCCCACGTTTGTGGTCCATCTTGCCTACATTCTTGCTGGTTGGGTTCGGAGCCGTTCATGGTTCCGACTCGGCTGAATACTAAAGCTCGAGAGCTTCCCCTGGCTTGAGGTTAACCCTTATCCCATGATGCTCAGGGCCATATCCCCAGATCTTGTTTGCAAGCGAAAGATTGAGACTAACCAAAATAACTATACCAAAAGGTGTGTGTGTGTGTGTGTGTGTGTGTGTGTGTGTGTGTATATATATATATATATATATATATATATATATATATACACACACACACACACATATATATATATATATATATATATATATATATATATATATGTATAAATATATATATATATATATATATATATATAAATATATACACATAGGTGTTTAGCAGAAGACAAAAAAACAGACTCCAAATCATCATAACTATGTACATAGGTACAGATGTGTCCACCAGTTCCCCCAGGAATATAGGATGGGGGTAGGAGGGTGGGACACAAGAATGTAGGTGAGCTGGACAACAAACGTGGAACGTTATGGTAGGTACATAACTTCTTAATGTTATGTTGTCCTATCTCGCCGTAATTCTTGCTGGTTGGGACAACGTCCCTAGCACCATTATCCCAGAGTGGCTCAGGAAAAAAGATTCTAATACAATGGATCCAAAGGAAGACCTCTTCCTGGAGGCCACTTCTACTTTGCAATGAGTGATAAAAGTATGAGGTCTTACCCATGTAGCAGCTGCACAAATAGAATCAACAGGAAGTCTAGCCTGAAAGGCAGAGGATGTTGAGACTGCTTGTGTGGAATGTCCTCTTATCTTTCCTGGTAGTTGTTTATTATTCTTACTGTTAAGAAAAGGGAATGCAATCAGTAAGCCATTTTGACAAAGTTACTTTAGAAACTGGCAATCCCTTCTTTTTGTCAGAGAAGGACACACAGAGCTGGTCGGACTTTCTGAAGTCCCTTTTCCTATGTAGGTAAAAAAGCAACTGCCTATGTACATCCAGCTGATGCAATTTATACTCAGCCCTGCTGTTTTAGTTTGGAAAGAACACTGGTAACTCAACGGATTGGTTGATATTGTTCTCTGAACAAACTTTCAGGAGGAACGAGGGATTGGTTCTCAAGGATACCGTGTCCTTGTGAAAAATTATACAAAGGGTACGAATGGAAAGAGCTTGTAGTTCCGATACCCTTCTGGCAGAGGTTATGGCTACCAAAAGGAGAGTCTTCCATGACAAATACTTCAAATTACAAGAAGATGCGAGCTCAAAGGGTGGTAAAATGAGCAAAGTTAGAACAAGACTTAGATCCCACGGGACTGGGAGGCTCTCTAATTGGGGGTCTGAGTAGGAAAGTACTTAAGGAAAGCTTTACATAACATATGAGACATAATGGGAATTCCCATTTCTCCAGTATGGAAATTAGAGATAGCTGCCAACTGAACTCTGATGGTAGCTGCTGCAGCTCCTTCGTCAAAAAGTTTGTAAAGAAATTCTAGGATTGCAGTAATAGCAGCTGTAAAGGGTTCTATGTTCTGTCTCGCAGCCCAGCATGAAAATCTTCTCCACTTACTGGAATACAATCTTCTCGTGGACAGTTTGTGGGAAGAGGCAAGAATATGACTCACTGCAGGGGAGGAGGAGTAACACCTGGCTAAGTGTGGAATTGGAAATGCTATGCTGTCAACTTGAGGGTTTGGACATACGGATGCAACTCCCCCGAAGAGTGGGTATGGATGCAACTCCCCCGAAGAGTGGGTCAAGAGGTCTGGAACTGGATCCAGAATACAAGGTTCCTCCAACATATGGGGTCAAAGAAAGGGGAACCAAACCTGTTGAGGCCAGTAAGGAGCAATGAGGATAATGGTGCTGTTCAACGAGCTGGCTTTCTGCAGTACTTTGGGAATTAGAGGAAAAGAGGGGGTATAGAGTAGTTCCCAGGGGCCAATCATGAACCAGTGCATCCCTGGGTAACTTCCCCGGAGGAGGAATGAGGACAAAGTAGTTGCTGCACTTGGCATTCATGGACATGACGAAAAGGTCGCAGCAAGGCTGGCCCCATTTCTGGAAGATCTTTTACACAAGCTCTGTTTTCAGGGACCACTCATGAGGCAACAGAATAGCTCTGCTGAGTTTGTCCGCTATCATGTTGGATTTCTCTGGGATGTGTGTTGCTATCAAAAAACACTGAGAAGCGAAAACCCATTGCCAAACTCGTTGAGCCTCCCGGCATAGAGGGCAAGACTTGGTCCCTCCCTGCCTGTTTATGTTCCCCACTACTGACATGTCTGTCTGAACTGCAACTGTCCCCCTATGGATAGAGAGTCCTGAAATTAGTGCAATGCATAGAGCACCACTCTCAACTCCAGAACGTTGATGTGCAAGTGGCTTTCGTGTTGTTGCCATAGGCCTTGGACTGTCATCCCCAGATAATGCCCCCCCCCCCCACACTCAATTTGGGAAGTGTCAGTGGTCAGCACTGCATTCAGTTGAGGAAGGACAAAGAGGTGGCCCTGACATAAATGATCTGTCTGTAACCACCATAGAAGATCTTTTTTGCACGATTCAGTGATGATAATCTGGTGAGATAAAGGAAGATCTTGCATTGACCCCTGAGTCAATAGCAACCATTGCAGAACCCTCATGTGTAGTCATGCTAGGGGAACTAGAAGAAAAGCTGCTGCCATGGTACCCAAAATTCGCAGCACATATCTGGCCTGCACCTTCTTTTTTGACATCAAGAAAGTACAGTTGTGTACACTTACCATAAATGTAGATATTCAAGTGTATTCACTGTTGCAGTCAATACCTGTGGGTTATCCCTGCTGTGGTAGCCCTCGGCTGGCCAGAATACCAGAGTCAATGTTTTTTATTGAGAGCTGCCATCGCCTGTAGTCTGATGTCAGGTCACCAGTGCTATAAAGCAAGGCAGCCGACATCATTACATCCTTCTTTCTTGCCGTAGAGCCCATAGCAGAAGCAGTTTGCACAAGAGCTGGTCGGTCGCTACCAGAAGTTGAATTTCAGCTAAAACATCTAAAGCTAAGTACCCCATTGGAGATACTTTTTTCTTGCACTAACCGACGTCCGAAAAAGTAAACTATTGTCTTGCCTGTGGAAAGCAGATCCCAAACACAGAGACTTCCATTCTTACTGCGTCACTTGTTTAGGCCCAGACCACGACATCCCCTGATGCCAGTTCTGTGGCCTCTTTAGTGCGAGAACCATTCGCCGTAGAGCTCGTTTTGTAGACAGTCATTTTTGTGTTCCGACAGCAGGGATAACCCACAGGCGATGACTGCTGCAGTGAAACAAGAAGAACATCCTGATTTGTTGATGTAGGGACTGTATTCTGTCTGGGGTAAGTTTTGCAGTCATATCTCTTGAATCCAATTGTGCGCCTAAGAAGGTATGCTGAGACGGCAACAAGGCCGATTTTTATAAGATGACTGCGATGCATAGTCTGGCGCAAAGTGACACTGTCTCATCTCTCGCTCACACCAGTAGATGCATGGTGGTGGTGGTAAGTAGCCAGTCGTCTAGGTATAGAAACAGACAAAATCCCTGACGTCTCAAGTGAGCCGTGACCACTGTCTTGCATTTGAACACCCTGGGGGCTGTGGTGAGACCAAAGGGCAAGGATCGAAATTGGTAATGACTGGCTCCCAGCCAAAAGCATAAGTGTCTCCTGGATTGCCTGTCCATCGTTATGTGGTAGTATGCATATTGGAGATCTACTAAGCGCATCCAATTGTCTTTCCCAATAAATGGGAATATTGACTGCAGAGTTACCATCCGGAAATTTGATTTCTTCACTGCTTTGTTTAGCTTGCTGAGATCTAGACTGGATCTCCACTTCCCTGTCTTTTTTGGAACTAAAAAAAATCTTGAGTAAGTTCCGGATCCCATTTGGTCTGCAGTGACCTCTTGGACGACTCTTTCTTAGCAACGAGAGTATCTCTTGTGTTGCAAGGTCCTTCTGACCAGGTGGAATGTCTGGCAAGGACTGGCTTACCGGGGGGGGGGGATGGAAAATGGTATGAAGTAGCCTCTGGATATAACTGTTTGTACCCATTCTTGCCAGGTGCTTGGATACAGCGACAATTGACCCCTGACTGCCTTCAGAGAAGGGCAGGCGGTCTCTTTCAGGAGCACTGAAAGGGCCGTCAGAGAACATATCTCTGTTGCCCTGATTTTGCAGACCCCCTCTGCCTCGAGATCAGCATCTTCCATTATGACTTCCCCCTCTGCCCCTGGGGGAAGAGTCATCAGGTGCATCAGAGAAACCTTTTTGGGACTAGCAGAACCATATATTTCCGTCCTTTTGAACTTTGGGATAAGGTCTAGACGGGGCAGAAAAATGGACTCCAATGCTAGATAAGGTTTTCTCTTCATGCTCACATCTGGTCAAAGTTTCTTTCACCTTTAGTCCAAAAAGAGATGAATCATCAAAGGGGGCATTGGTGAATGAAGACTTGTAGGGTTCGGCAAAGGTGCATTCAGGAATGTCTCCTCAGGGAAATTCCTGTCACTGCCGCTCTATTCGCTCCATCAGTCACATATGAAATGAG